>NC_142872.1:14667205-14973676 GCF_051225735.1 Oryctolagus cuniculus
AGCGGCATTCAGGGTTATTAGGGCGTGCGCTTGGGAGGGAAGAGGAGGAGGAGGGAGACGCTGAGTTGCAGCGCTGACCCTTTGGGGTGTTCTGAAGATGTGACAGTCTCTGATTGTGCCACCGAGTTAGGACGAGAGGGCTGGACTTTCAAGACCTCATGTCAGGTCACCTCATGCGGATGCCTTGGGAAGGGAGCGTGCCCTGGCACCAGGCAGCTTGCTTCCCTTAAGCCTGAAGCTGGCTATAGCAGAAGGCTGGCTGCTGGTGCCACTCAGTGCAGTGGGATGCTCTGTCCTTGGTTCCTGTGGGGGAGCCAGGGAGGCGCACCTCCCAGGTGGTGCATCACAGAAATGTATCTCAGGAGAAAATTCAGCGTGGTTAGGGTCTCTTGATTTTTGTCTACTTTATCATTATGAAATGCTCTTACTTGTCCTTAGTGATATTCTTAGTCCTGAAAATTTTGTCTAATATATATTTTTTAAAGTTTTTTTTTTTTTAAATTTATTTGAGAGGTAGAGTCACAGGCAGTGAGAAGCAGAGACAGAAAGAAAGGTCCTCCATCTGCTGGTTCACTGCTCAAATGGCCGGAATGGCCAGGGCTGGGCCAGGGTGAGGACAGGAGTTGGGAGCCTCCTCCAGGTCTCCTACACGGGTGCAGCAGCCCAAGCACTTGGGCCATCCTCCACTGTTTTCCCAGGGAGGAGCAGCCGGGAGTAGAACCAGCGCCCATATGGGATGCCTGTGCCACAGGCGGAGGATTAACCTACTGCACCACAGCGCCAGCCCCTGTCTAATATTATTATAGCCATCATAGCTATGTGTTTTATTTTTGATGATTTCACATATTTGTTTCCACCATTCTCTCATTTTCTACCTATGCATGACTTTCTTGAAGACAGTGTATGATTTGCCCTGGCCTTTTTTTTTTTTTTTTTAAATATGTATTTACTTGAAAGGCAGAGTCAGAGAGAGAGAGAGAGAGAGAGAGAAACACCGAGACACCTTCTAGTTGCTGGTTCACTCCCCAAATGGCCGTAAGAACCTTGGCTGGGCCAGGCCAAAGCCTGGAGCCAAGAGGTTTATCCTCGTCTTCCATGTGGGTAGCCAGGTCCAAGCCCTTGGGCCAGTTTCCATTGCTTTCCTGGCACATTAGCAGGGAGAGAGAGAGGTCTTCTGTCCAATGGTTCACTCCCCAGATGGCCGCAACAGCCGGAGCTGTGCTGATCCAAAGCCAGGAGCTTTTTCCGGGTCTCCCATGTGGGTGCAGGGGCCTAAGGACTTGGGCCATCCTCCACTGCTTTCCCAGGCCATAGCAGAGAGCTGGATGGTAAGAGGAGCAGCCAGGACTCAAAGCCAGCGCTTCAGGCCAGGGTGTTAACCAGCTGTGCCACAGTGCCGGCCCCAAGTGGCAATTTAACTCTTTATAGCGTGGTGCTGGCACTCAATAGCCAATTATGAATCTTTCTTTATATGGTACCCACAGTGCTGCTAATCCTACTGAGTTTTTATTTCCAGTAGCATCCTTTTCCCATCTACAACTTCATTTAGTCATTTCATTCTATAATGTCCATTTTCCTCTTCTTTCTGTTCTTTTAAATCCTTGAGCCTGTTTAGCTATTTTAACATCTTTGTGTGATAATTCCATCATGTCTGTCACTTGTGGCTCTGTTTCTATTTTTTCTTGAATGAGCTCCCTGGGTATTTGTCATGTTTTCCTGCTTTCTCAGGTGTGCAGCACTTTTTTTTAAATAAAGATTATTTATTTGAGAGTCAGTTACACACACACACACACACACACACAGACTTCATGTGCTGATTCACTCCTCAAATGGCTGCAATGGCCAGAAATGGGCCGATCAGAAGTCAGGAGCTGGGAGCTTCTTCTGGGTCTTCCACTCAGGTGCAGGGGCCCAAGGACTTGCATCATCTTCCACTAATCTCCAAGGTGCATTAACAGGGAGCTGGGTGGGAAGTGGAGCAGCCGGGACTTAAACTGGCACCCACATGGGGTGCTGGTACCATAGGCGGAGACCTAACCTACCACACCACAGCACCAGCCCTGCAGCATTTTTCTTTCTTTTTTTTTTTTTTTTCTTTTAATCATGTGTTGGTCATTTGGTTGAATTTCTAGACTTGCTCATTTTCCTTTAAAGAGTGTAGGATTTTTGTTTGTTATTCTGGACTTTATCTGAGGCCCCTTCACTGCATTGTCTAAGAACTTGGCCGTCTCTCAGCCCTGTGTGATCTTGGGAAGTGTGCGCATCACAGGCCCCCAGAGCTCTCTGTCTTATGGCTTTGTGAGGCTCAGAGTGCTTGCCAAGTGCAGTGTGCTTGTGTCCCGATTTCCGAACTCATGTCCAGAAGGCCCTCATCAGAGGCGGGGCCGCCATGGCCACCTTGTGTTGCCTTCCTTGGTGGTCACAGACATGTGCTGTCACCCAGTGTCTGACAACATCTGCTTCCTGCGATGTGTCCCGTTTTCTCTGTATTTCTGGTGAGGGAATCAGAACCGGTACCAGTGACTTCTTCACTGCTGAGCTAGATGTTCTCTTCTTGGTTTTAATTCTGTTATTGTAAAGTTGTGCTGCTAATGACTGCACTGAGTTTTTGGAACCCTACTTCTCATTTAATACATTTTTTGGTTAATTTCACTAATATTTTATTTTAATTTTTGTATTTGTATCCTTAATTGAAGTTAATTAATGCTGCTTTAAAATTCTAATTTTCCATGACTTTAATATCTGAGTTATGATCATGTGTACTTTATTTAGGAAGTTTTAAAACTTTTTACATACCCTGGAATAGTTTTAGAAGCAGAATTTATACAATTGTGTCTTAAATATCCTATGAAAATATCTACATCACATGATTTTTTTTACAGAGATAGAGGAAGGAGTTTGATTTTTGGGAGTGCCTTTTGCATTCTTTTTAACCCCTTCTTGCTTCTGTTTTTATCTTCCTAAAATGTTTTTGGTTTCATCTATGTTTTTAAATTTATTCATAAGTATTTATATCTACAAATGTCTCACATTTCAACAATCTTTGCCAATTTTCTATGGTCCTTTCTCGTTTTTTATACTTTAAAATACAAAAACCTCACTTTCTGTGTTGCCTTGGCTGAACTTTTGCCTCTTTCATTGTCTTTTCCCAGAGTACCTTGTGATATTTTTGTAGTGAGGCGAGTGAAGTCTAGGAGACAAGAAGGGTGAAGGGAGCTGTGGAGGGAGACGAGAGGCGGCACAGGCAGAATCTTGCAGCCAAGAGTGCAAGTGTGGGCCGAAGACATGAGTGAGGGGTGCAGGGGAGCATTTGAGGGGGTGCAGAAGGCTCAGCGAGGGGTTTCTCAGTGCAAACAGCAGGTTATGGGCAACAGGACAATGTTTATAAGCTTCGCAGTCCTATCATAGAATTAGACACTAAAAAAGTTATTCAGTGGCTTTGATGTGTGGCCACGTGCAGATATTGAAGAGGGAGAAGTCTTGCTGCTGGTGTCTGTGCGGAAGGAAGGTGAGATCATAGGACTCATTGAGATGGGTTGCTTTGGAATTGACAAAACAAAGTGCAGACCCAAAGATGCTATTGATGAGCACGTGGTGTCTAATGACCGAACACGTGTGTGTGATGATAGTGCTGGGACCAGGTGTGGGAGAGAACCATGGAATAGGGAGAACTCTGCAAAGTGGTGAGATTCTGAGAACGTCGATGAAGAGGTGGGGTAGGGGCACGTGGGGTCAGCTTGGGATGTATCGCTGATGTGAAATATTCACGTGCAGACGTGCTACAGGTGCCCTAGAGAAGCAGTGGAATACAAGGCCAAGGTCTTGGGTTCTACCAACTGTATGGGTCAGTGGCCTTCAGAACGATGGCTTTCTTTTTGTGGCTTCTTTTAACCTTAAAATAGAGTGAGGCATGATATTTGCAGATGAATGTAAGCATATGAGCACATAAAGGTCAGATGAATTAAGCTGTTTTTATTTATTTATTGAGAGAGAGATCTTCTGTCTGCTGGTTTACTCCTCAAAGTCCCGCAGTGTCCAGGGTTGGGCCAGGGCTAGAGCTGGGAGCCAGGAACTCCATGTGGGTGGCAGAGACCCAGTGACTTGAGCCTTCAGTGCTGTCTTCCACGGTCTGCATTAGCAGGAAGCTGGAGTCAGGAAGTGGAGTAGGAAATGCAAATCTGGTCATCTGATGTGCTTGCAGTCATCTTTTTTTTTTTTTTTTTTTTTTTTGACAGGCAGAGTGGACAGTGAGACAGAGACAGAGAGAAAGGTCTTCCTTTGCCGTTGGTTCACCCTCCAATGGCCGCCGCGGCCGGCGCACCGCGCTGATCCAAAGGCAGGAGCCAGGTGCTTCTCCTGGTCTCCCATGGGGTGCAGGGCCCAAGCACCTGGGCCATCCTCCACTGCACTCCTGGGCCACAGCAGAGAGCTGGCCTGGAAGAGGGGCAACCGGGACAGAATCCGGCGCCCCGACCGGGACTAGAACCCGGTGTGCCGGCGCCGCAAGGGGGAGGATTAGCCTAGTGAGCCGCAGCACCAGCCACTTGCAGTCATCTTAACCAGTGTCTTAACAGCTGAGCTAAATACCTGCCCCTGTTTGTTCTCTTTATTTTCCTTTTAATATTCTGAATGAGGTAAGAGAAGCTTTCATTGAGAGCGTTTAAGAATCAAAGAGATCAATACGGGAAAAAATCAGGAGCAAGAGAAGATGAGGTCCTTGAATTCCTGTTGGTGTCTTCATGACTGGCAGGAACGCTGACGTCTGGGCAGATGTCACTGTGCTCTGATGGTCTGTGCTGTGTCCCTGCACTTGCTCTCAGGAGGAAGGCCAGAGACCATCGGGGAGCCTCTGTAAGTGGAAGCATGTGAGGTCCTGACTGAGAATGTACCGTGACCTCGTGTTTTCGGCGCAGTCATAGCTGTTGTTCAAATCACAGCAATTAATGGCACTTGTTTTCCAAATAATGTAACATGTTTTCCCCTTCCCTAATAGGTTATTTAAAGATCCATTTTCCCAAGTTACCCACGGATGTTGGAAATCATTTCTGCGTTTCCCCTGGCTTATATTCTGGTTGTCAAAAAGTCAAAACACAAACACTAGCTGAGCAGACTCAGTTACATCTCAACATGGTAATTGTTAAATCACTCAGTAGGAGGAAAACCAAAAAAAAAAAAAAAAAAAAAAAGTCACACAAGGAGCTGTTATTATGCATATGCATTTTTAATGTCTGATTCTCTGTATAACCTTAAATTACAATGCAGGTTAAATTTCCCTTGCTGATTTATAAGCATAATGTAAACTCTAGACACAGTTAATGATATTGCAATGTAAAACTGTTCTGTAGCAAACTAAAGACCTTGCTTAGCGCTGCAAAGTTCCGAGTTCATTTCAATGTGATCATTGAGGCACTATGCAGAGATTATGCATTTATTTTATTTTTTTCATGAATACATGAATGAATAATAAGTTCAACAAACAAGAGTTTCCTACTGGGAATGTCAAACAAATCATTCTGCAAAGTGCCCTGAATTTCAATCAATCACTCTCCATAACTCTTGCCCCACTTCCTTCTGCAGCTTCAGCAGAGTCAGCACTGGCAATCACTGCAGGAGACACAGGGCGCCACAGGGCAGACCAGGCTGCCCCTCTCTCCCCAGCAGCCCTGCCTTGCCAGGACCCAGACTGGTGATCGCCGTGCTGGTGGAGGCCTAGGGCACTGTGTGTTGCATTCCTGCGGTCTTGCTTCAACCATACCCTTGCTATTCCTCATGGGCTGGAATCAAGGGGGCCTAGAGGAAGGCTCAGTGAAGGGATAGGGTCCCCTTGGGGTGCATGGCAAGCAGAGCAGCCCTGGGAAACAGGACTGCACGGCTGTGACACATGTAAGAGCTGGAGATGCAGAGTAAGGGTGAGTTCATGAGTGTGAAGACAGCACCAGGCCAGTCTTAGCTGGGGGGCCTGGAGTCATTATTTTTGAGTCAATATTGGGAAATATTATTGGAATCAGTATTGGGAAGTATTGCCTGAGGTTCTGACTTTGAACTTCAGTGGCTCTGTCTTAGGAAATCACCTTGCACCTGAGAGTTCATGTGTACCGTGAAGATGCTCTTTGTTCCTACTGAGGTCAGGGGAGAAGGGGCTTGAGGAGAAGTCTGTACTTGGAATTGTTGGGCCAAAGGCAGTTTGGGGACAAGTGACTCTTTCTATGGAGCTGGCCCCTTTGCCTATGTTGTGGCCTGGGGCAAATTATTGTGGAGAAGACAAGAGGCTTCTTGTAGGCGAGGGGCCAGTTGAAGGGACTTCTAAGTGAGGCAGCACGTTCAGTCCCAAGACAGTTGTCCATGTACCAGGAGAGCCTGGGTCTCATTTCCTAAATCAGTGAGTGCTCAACCAGTTTTGAGTGAAATCCAAAGCCTGTGATATCAGACTTCTACTTCAGCATAAATGTGCATTTATTTATTTATTTATATGGCAGACAGAAAGAGAGAGAGCAGGAGAGAGACAGAGACAGAGAGATCTTCTTCTGCTGGTTTCCTCCCCAATGCTCACAACTGCTGGGTTGGGCCAGGTCTAAGCCAGGAGCCTGGAACTTAATCCAGGTCTCCCACATGGATGGCAGGGACTTAACCACTTGGAGCCAACGCCTTCTGCCTCCTGGGGTGCTCATTAGCAGGAAGCTGGAATTGGAAGAAGAGCTAGGATTTGAACTCAGGCCCTCCAAGATGTGATGTGGGTGTTCCGAGCAGATTCTGAACAGTTGTGCTAAATGCCCGCCCTCGGAATCTTATTCTTACTAACTCCAGTTAGACCCCCTGGCTGCAGGACCCATATCTGCTGCTTGTTAGTTTCTGTAGGGCAAAGCTTGGTGCCTACTTGATAGCAGTTGGCTCCCTTCCTCATGTCCCATTCCCTAATATTTACCAGAACAACAAATACTGTAAGTTGAAAAATGTATGAATTGTGTCACAAAGACACCTTTCTCACCATGAATCTGATATGAATAAAGAACGCCTGTCACTATTGTCAAATTTCAGTATTGTCTATAAGATACCAAAGTTTTGCATATTTTGCATATTTGCTTCAAGGACCCTTCTTGTAGCGGATTTTATTTTATTTGAGATTTATCTGAAAGTGTGGAGTTTGGTTATAAGTAATTAATTCAAACCCTAAGTTAGCTTAGATTAAGGACACAACAAAAGGTGAAGTGACAGAGAAATAAGAAGTCGTAATAAGAAACCATCTGCTGGTTCTCTCCTCAAACAGCCACAACAGATGGGGCTGGGGAGGCTGAAGCTGGGAGCCAGAAACTTCATCTTGGTTTCCCCTAGGAGTGCAGGGGCCCACGCACTGGGGCCGTCTCCTGCTGCTTCCCCAGGCGCATTTGCAGGGAGATGCATGAGAAGTGGAGCAGCCAGGACTCGAGCTAAGTCCTCATACGGGATGGTCATTTCATAGGGGAGCCTTAAGCTGCTGTACCACAATGCTGGCCTCTTGTAATAGGTTTTAGAGCCCAGAGTCTGCAGCTGAAGTGCTGATGGCTGGAATCCTTGGGCAGTTGCTTAACCTCTTTGTACTTCAGGGCCATTGGCTATAAAAGGGGTAACCACTAACAGAGCTGGTAGGTGTAAAACACTCACCTAATGCAGGTAACTTCTATATGTAAGCTATTGCTATTCTGATTCTGATTTCTATGTTTTTGATAATAGCTATCACTGATGGAATAGCTCATGTTATTGCCACAAATGGGCTGAGTAGTATTTATATCTCATAAAAATATCAGAACAAGCCTATGATAGACATCCTATAATTACCTCCGTTTTAGAAACAAGGAAAATGAGACTCAGTACCAAGTTAGTTCCTGGTCCGACAGCTTGTAGTGATGGAGCAGGAACCCAAGTCCAGCGCTGGGTCTCCCCCGACATCCCGTGTGGTCGCGCCAGCTCTCCAGGGCTGCTGGAAGCTGCGCAGGTGTCCAGATGTGTGGGAAGACAAAGGCAGAGGGAGGAGGAGAAAGGCCAATGGCTTGCAGGTGACTCCAGGAGTCGGCTCCCACCAGTTTCATGGCTGACTTTGATACTTTGTTTCCCATTTCATCCTGGTTAGCAAAACGAGTTCAAGTCATTTTCCTCCTTCAGCTAATCCCTAGCAACCTCTGGCTTCCACGTTAATTGTGAATTCCCTCTGCCGGATGACTCTTGCCTTTGCTTCCTGGGTTGAAGTTGCTGTCGTTGCACGGTTACCTTTACCTGCCTGCCCTGTCTGCTTCTTCTCAGCTCGCACTGGCTCACTCGGAGCTCTCAGATTCCCCACCGCTCCCATCCGTTCCTCTTAGACAGTTGTTGCATGAGGCTGTGTGTGTGTGTGTGTGTGTGAAAGAGAGAGAGAGAGAGAGAGAGAGAGAGAGAGAGAGAGAGAGAGAGAGGAGAGAGAGAGAGAGAGAATATATATTTCATTCTCTGATGCACTCCCCAAATGGCTGCAACAGCCAGGACTGGGATGGGGTGAGGCCAGGAACCAGGAGCTTCTTCTGTCTCCCATGTGGGTGCAGCAGTCCAAGCACTTGGGCCATCTTCTGCTGCCTTCCCAGGTGTATCAACGTGGAGCTCGATGGGAAATGGAGCAGTGGGAACTGAACTGGCACCCGTGTGGGATGCCGGCAGCACAGGCGTCACCCGCTACAGCATGACATGGGTCCCTGCTCAGATCTGTTGTTCTTTGATTCGCTCACTCTCAGACTGTGGGTAGGGAACCATCTTGAAGCTGAAAGAACATAGCGTATTTAAGCTGGGCTTCCTTTCGACTCCGGATCCAGGAAGTGAAGGATTCTAAGGTTCTACTCTCCTGTCCAGCTACGCAGTCAGTGAGAAGCCCGTTCTCATCTTGCAGTGTTCTCTACCATTTTTCTTTTCATTACTGATATTTAATGAGTTCTATGTGTGTTTCATCTTCGTAGGGACAGATGTCTGTCAGTATAGTGAGAAGAAATACGGTGAGAGCGAGTTGGACGAGGCACCATTTTTTGGGAAATGGGGTATTGCGCATTCTGAACGCGTTTTATCACTTAGGAAGGAAAATGTGCAATACCTTGTCACCCTCACACATGTACAGGTGGGACATATTGGGGCTGTGTGCCCCCAAGTCTAGAAATGGTAAGAGTGGGTCATGAGCCGGCAGAATCCAGAGAGAGGAGGGGCTTTCTGTGCGTGCCCCGTCTGGGGCTCCAGCACCCCATTTTCTGCTGCTGCTGCTGCTTCTCTCTCTGTCTTTCTGATGTTGTCTCCTCTGTCCTGAAGGTTCAGTTTTCTTAAACTGACCCAGGCTAATTGCCCTTGGGCGTGTCCTTTCTGAGGTGCCTCACACTTCACTGTCCTCGTAAGTCTTCCCTCCTGTCTGTATGTCCTTCGAAAGGTCGATGCTTTCTGTTTTGATACTGAAATTTTCTTTTTTTTTAAGATTTATTTATTTTTTAAATTTTTTTATTTTTATTTTTTGATGGGCAGAGTGGACAGTGAGAGAGAGAGACAGAGAGAAAGGTCTTCCTTTTGCCGTTGGTTCACCCTCCAATGGCCGCCACGGTTGGTGCGCTGCGGCCAGTGTACCGTGCTGATCCGATGGCAGGAGCCAGGTGCTTCTCCTGGTCTCCCATGGGTGCAGGGCCCAAGCACTTGGGCCATCCTCCACTGCACTCCCTGGCCACAGCAGAGAGCTGGCCTGGAAGAGGGGCAACCAGGACAGAATCCAGCGCCCTGACCGGGACTAGAACCCGGTGTGCCGGCACCGCAAGGCAGAGGATTAGCCTAGTGAGCCGCGGTGCCGGCCGATACTGAAATTTTCTAGTTTGTCCTCCACCTGCCGTCTTGCTGGGAACAACAAGTCCTCATTCCTTCCTGCATGTCGGTGTCACCACTCCAACTCAGGGGCTCAACACGAAACTCAGGGGCTCTTTGATTTGCTCGCCCCACACTCACTCTCTCCCATCCTGTTTCCTCTTGGAGTTAACAGCACCAGCATCGCTTCAGACGCTCTGCTGGGAACCTTAGAGTCATTCACAACTGTTTTACTTCCCTCATCACCCATCTCACACGCACACACACACACACACACGGACATACATATACATACACACGGTCCAACATGCATACGCACACACACTTGCTAACATGCATGCACATGTGGATAACACACATGCACACAGAGCACATATAGGCACAGCACATGTGCACACATTATACACACATAGGCATACACATGCCCTGCATGAGCACACCCATGTGTGCACTCAAACACAACACACATGTACACAGAGATTTAGTGAATATCTGTGTGCACATACACAATATATACACATATGCACACATGTACACAATCAGGCACACACAAGCTTCTGCCAGTTTTGTCCTATAGCTCTATCTACGTCTCCTAGAACTTCAGGGTCTTGTCTCTTCACTGACACTTTAATATCCTCTCCTTGGATAGCCTGTGTTCAGCCTGTTCTCTCTTAGATCTGCCCTTTCCTTCAATTCCAGAGAAATATTCTAAAATTCAGGTCTCCTTTTGTTTCCATTCCCAAATGCTTGAGGTAGCCCAGGGAACAGACTTCCAAACAAGATAGACAGATAATCCTGGGTATCTTCCCAACACTCCCCACATTTCCTGCTCTGTGTGGCACAAACTGCTTACTTACAGTTCTGTGAAATTACCATGAAGTTTTCTTTATCTGTGCCATTTTTTTCCCTAAAAGGCTGTTTCATTTATAGTTAGAAAATTGCGGCCAAGACACCATGTCTCTCTCTTCCAGTGTTGAATCCCAGGAACCCAGAACAGTGTCAAACACGGAAGGTACGCAGAATAGACTGAATTACCCAAGAACACACAAGTACGCAAGAGAAAGACTTAGTATTTGGACTTCTTAGCTCTTAGTCTTATATTTTCTAATCCAAAGCAAGTGAGAAAGATTTCCCAAGCGATGTGAAGGAGAACCATTGGTCTTGACTTGGTTAGCCCCAGGACTTTATAAAATATGGATCAAATTCAAGTTGACAAATTCTAAGGACTAAAGGAAAAAAGATACTATGTTGGGTTTAATTCGTCTCTTTGTTTCTAACATCTTAAAAATAACTATGTCAGTGCTTCTTACATTTTGATGTACATGTAAGTCATCATGGGGATCCTGAGGCAGATGGATTCTGCTTCTTGAGGTCCTGTGACTACCAAGCTACAGGTGATGGCCATGGTGCTGACCCCTAGGATGCACTTGAAGTACAAGGTGCTCGTGATTTAAACATTGTTTGAAGTTAACGATGAAATTTGGTGAATTTAAGAACTATTCCTGTCTAACCCCTTGTGGTGGATGACAATGAAGAGCTGAGTATTATAGCAACATGCAGAAACAAGGGCAGAGCTGTGAGAAACTGGTCCTGGTACAGGGAGATGATAACACGGTTGGGGTGGGGAGTGGGAATCGATGTTCATCCACAACAGCTCTCTTCCCGCACCTTATTTCAGAGCAGTTTTCTTAGCTGCCAGTTCTCCATGCCCAGCAGCCAGTGACTACTGCTCAGTAATTCTTCAAGGAGATCTTCTGCATGATTGGTCTGGTGGTCTATCAATCCCGACCTGGGGAAGCCATTAGCAACTGCCCTTTAGCAAAGGTGCCTCTCGCTGCTCAAGCGTCTGCCTTTCACAGGGTTGACATCATCTATCCCATGGCTGGATTTTTTCCAAGTGGCTAAAAGCAGACCCTTAATTTCACTGTTGCCTTGAGGACTTTGATTTTAAAGAATCCCATGTGTAACAGACCCGATATGTGGTTCCTCCACAAAGTTTGCGTTAAAAGCAAGTGCAAAGGTTAGTTAACTTTGGTGCAAAACATTTCTGAAATCTCTGTATTGTGTTTTCCTAGTATGCATTTTTTCGTCAACTTTCGAAGACCCTGTGTGCTAAGTCCAGAAGAGATGGGACAGCCATCCTTAGCGAAAATTCCGAGCCGAAGCTATACATCTTTTTGCAGTACCACTGTCAGGTAAACTGATGAGTGTCTCCTTACTGATGAATGACATTAAATTTGCTTTGTGCAGCTGCTGCATTGTAGCGGTGATACAGTGGGTACATTCTGTAATCATGTAACTGCTATGACTCTAGGTGTAGTGATTATTCATTTTTAGGAAACTGACAACAAAAGAAAACATGGCTAGTGAATAGCTTGGTTCATAATGATATTCCTATATACTACATTTAATCTATTTTAAAATAAGTTTTATTGAAAGTTAAAATAACATAGGGTGATTTCCACTGTAATTGGATCGATGGGAGAGTGGGGGTTGATGGAGCCAGGGATGGAATTAAAGTGATTAATCTGAAAGCAGAATCCTTTTATATGTCTGGTTAATGGCACTGTTCAGAACTATAGGAACAATGTTGAATATTGAATTATATAATTTGATGGTTGGGGAATGATTTTAAACGTACTAACAAGTCCTCTTAAGCCTTATCTGGGAGCTCACATCTCAGCAGTCTGTAGAAAGCTGGGTGTTTCTGTGATTGACATGCAAATTATCTGTTTGGGAAATATTTTAAGCATCAACAACCTCTCCCTTCCTGCTAGTCCAAGCTGGAGGCTTTCTGGTGTGATCATTCAAGTTGAACAAACTGAATTCCTGTTCTAATCCCGGCTTTGAGGGGATAATGTAGGCTGGATCTGTGTCTGCCTTGAAATGGAAAAGATATTCAGGGAGAAAGAGTTGTTACACTGTGTTTTTAATTCGCTAAGGAGCTGTCTGGATGTTTGCCATTTCAGGACGAGAAAGGTCCCATAGTTCTGTTGGAGAAAAAAGTGGGAGTTGAGTGATTGGCCACGTTCCCTTCAAGTCGCTGTTTCACGTGTCACTACAGGTGAGGAAGTCCGTCTGGTGATTCCCTACCCTCCCAGGGTGCTGGGGGCAGGAGTCCTTCTCTGTGACAGCAGAGGTACATGATCCCGAGGGCTGAGGGGTGCAGTTGAGAGCCAAGCGTTCTGCTTACACTTCCAGGCCTTTCTCTGCCCGGTGGCAATGGCTGATGGCTCAGGCCAGGCACACTTTGGGTGTTGCCTCAAGTGTGTGGGTAAGAACAAAACATCCCCTCCAAGGCATTCTCTGTGCAGCCTGTTTCAGAATTAAATACTTTGGGGCTCTCTTTTGACTCCCTTAGAGAGAGGTATCTGTTTTTCTTTAGAGAATCTATGGGAAGCAGGAGCTACAGGCACCTACAGGCACCACCCCAGGCACACGTGGGTGGTGGTGTTGGGTGGTCTTGCTCATCAGCCCGAGTTGGACATCTCTGTGGGTGCTGAACGGCAGAGGAGCCGACCCAGACTGTGAAGTGTATGTGTGTGCATGCATGTATATGTGTGTATACATGTGTTTGTGTGTACATGTGTGCGTGTGTTTTAGTACAGAGGAGCTCATCAGTGCACCTTAGTTGTGGGCCTGGTCTGCCGAGAGCCAGGAAGTCCACGGGCTTTGTATTCCTGGGCAAGCACCTGGACATTTCTGGGCTTCAGTTTCCCTGTTTAAAAATAAGACTCCATGACCTCTCACGTCCCTGCGAGCAGAATGGTTCCGTCATTTCCCTTTCCCTTCGCTTCCAACAGCCCCAGAACAGAAAATTCTCTGAACACTTACTTTTAGCACCAAAGTAAAAAAAAAAAACATTAATACATGCATATGGTATTTTAGAGTATTTGTTTCTTAGATGCTAATCTTCGGTAAATTGCTTGATCATTTGGTGCGCTGTGAGTGTGTTGCCTCTTGTATTTGTGTTTTGCACTTGGAAGTGACACTGAGCAGTGCATATGGCTCTTCTGGACTTGCCAGTGATGTTCCCTGTGCATTGCATATGGGAACCACGGTGCAACCCTGATATGGTAATGCCGCTGTTACTTTATATAGCCTCACAGTTTGCACAGTGAATGCATATGGATTGCGTAGTCTTGCACTTTCCCGGCTTACGCCTCTGAGGAGGAAACTGTGGTTGGAGCTGTGCTGTGGACCTGACGTCTCTGCCTCCTGCCTTCCTTCCCACCTTCCCTCCCCCTCCTCCCTCTCTTCCTGTCTTCATCTTTCTTTCCTGCCTCTCTGTCGCTGTTTCTTTCTTCCTCTCTCCTTCGCCCTCTCCCTCTCTATCTCTCTGTCTCGCCTTCCTCTCTATCTCTGTCTGTCTCTCTAAGATTTATTTTATTTGTTTGGAAGGCAGGGTGACAGAGGGAGAGGAGAGACATCTTCTATCCATGGGTTCACTCCCCACATGGCTTCCCTGGCTAGGGCTGATCCAGGCTGAAGCCAGGAGCCTAGAACGCTCTCTGGGTCTCCCACGTGCCTAGCGGGGTGCCAAGTAGTTGGGAGATCCCCAGCTCTTTCTCAGCACTCCAACATGGGATGCCAACGTCCCAAGCAGTGGGCTAACCCACCATGCCACAATGCCAGCCCCGGTCTCCATCTGCTTCTTTTCTCTTTCTTCCCCACACCTCTCTAAAAAAGACCTTTCTGCAGAGAAAAATCTGTAGTCACATTGTTAACTTTCAGGAATATTTTTCAGTAGCAAAATCATATGTACTTGTATATTACTAAATTTTGGTTGACTATAACTTCGGATCGCATTTTAAACCTATAAATGTGCTATTTTAATAAGGCTACACATGGATAATTGTGAATATACTTCTTTACATATTTTGCATAATGTACTTCCATGTACACCCATGCGAGAAAGCATGGGTGGTTACGGTTCGGGAGTAGCTCGAAAGTAGTCTCCTTCTCAGGGCTTTGCGGGACACAGGCTGGGCCGGGCTGTTGACAGCCAGGGAGCCAAGTGCAGAAATCACTTCTGTGAGAAGAGCCAGTTAGGCAATGGCAGGGCCCCAGTAACGCACAGAAGATGGTTACGCCCCTTCCCACCATCATGTCGACCCCGCCCCCCCCCCCCCCCCCCATGCATGTGGCTGGCCTGCAATTTGAGATGTTCTGAGCCACAAGTCTCTTCTTTGTTGATGGCCATTTGTATCTAGTTAATGAGCTAGCCAAGTCCATCCAGGTTCCTTTGCTTTGCTTGCATGCTCCTTGCTCAGAAAAGCTTGCTTCTTGACGACAAAGAGGCTGTCCTCTGCCTGTCCTGTGCATACTCCTGCCACCCCATTCATTTCCCTCACTCATCTTAGGTTCGGAAAAAAAAAAAAAAAACAAAAAAAAACTGCATATTTGTTTGGCTGTTTGAAAAAAAGCCTCCCAGTGGTGTTTTTTTTTTTTCTTTCTCATGTCTGAAATGGTTCATATTAAAGCTTTCATAATCCCCTTCAGTTTCTGTGTTAAATTGATGTTTAAATTGGAAGGAAAGTGGGAAGCTTGGCAGTTGGGCTAATTCACTTCATCTGGTGGCCAGCTATGTTAACAGGCGCGGCATATGCCAGCACTTACTCCAGATGAAAGTAGCCCTCGGGCAATGGGGCTGCGCTGTAGCCGGAGCCTCGGAGGGAAAACACAGGCCGAGTTCTTTGTTTCATCATTCTCTCGTAGAAAATGGGAAGTTATTTTGACCGAGTTTTGCAGTGTTAAAAGAACAGTTTCAGGTTCTGCGGTGGCTCTCCTGTGTAGCCCAGTGCAGCCTGGTGATCTGTCTGCCGGGCGGGCAGTGCTGAGCCCCTGTCAGCAAATGATGCCTTTTATTCCCTGGGAGGAAGTGGGGATATTGTTAGCATATGAATAACATCAAAGCCCTCTGCTGGAAGATAAACCTTCATGTTCTGAAATACAGGGCAGCCTCCCCGCCTGCGTTCAAGGGCCTCTCTCTCTGGCTGTGCTCTGTCCAGCCCCAGAGCGCTCGCAGCCGGCACAGACACGTTGACATGCAGCCCTGGGTTGCTGGTGCGTGACTGCACATTCCATCACTTAGGAGAAAAACATTTTCACGTCAAATTGCCTTGCTCCAGGAAGGCTGGGAAGGCTATTAGCTTTTGTGTGTTCCCCCTGAAGTTTGCTGGGGAAGGGGGTGCAGAGGTGGGAAGCAACCTTCTCTTTAGAGATCCCACAAGATGCTCATGATTTTATTATGATGTGTTCTAAAAACGAGAGACTGATCTCACCCATTGACAAGAAATAGAGTGGCTAACCGCCTCTCCATCTCGGAATGCAGACTTGACGCTTTTTCTGTGCTGCTGAATTCTTCAATCAATACTGACATCCTGGCCAGACACAATTTAAAAATAATGCCCTCGTCTCAGTCCTCTCTGCTGTGCACATTATCCGAGCATGATACGTAGTTCTGTTCGAGCCCCTTCTCCTGTCTGCTCTGATCCTCAACAAAAGCTGCCGCTACTCAAAACAGAATTTTAGTGCAGTCGCAGAAGGACTGGGGCTTTTAAGAGCACCAGCCAGTCAAGTAGGTCTTGGGATGATAAACTGTATGACAGCCCACAGCAAAGCAAGAATTCCAGATGCCTGCGATGTTTAGTCTATTAGTTCACAGGGACAGGGAAGACATAGTCAGTTTGCATTAATGTTCCATTTATTATTGGCCAAGATGCTCAGGGTCTGATGCTGCGAGTCATTTTCTAGAACAACTTTATTTATAGGGGGAGTCTTTTGTGAAAGTTACATGCTGGAACTTCATTTCTGAGCTCATATGTTATGTTGACCGAAAATGGCTGTCAAAACTGAGATCCATGTCATGTGCTACAGTCTTGTTTTCATTACTCGTGGAATCTATTGCTTGGTTAATTCGTGTTGCCGGCTGTTGTATTAACGTTCAGGAAAGTTTAGGTTAGCTGAGTTCCAGCCTATGGTTTGGAAATAAGCAGAACATAATATTGATGTGATTGATTTCCAGCCTCTCGCTGTGGTTTCTCGTGCACACTTACAGACCTGTCTGTGTACAAAAGCGAAGGAACAACACATTTGTTTCATAAAGAGCCGGCTGAACTACAGATGGAGGGCTGGTTAATCGTCTCTGCGTAAAATAGCCTTTCTCACTTTTTGCTTCTTACTAAGGCCACCAGATTAGTTCTCCCCTATTCTCCCTGAGTGAGATGCATTAAGAATGTGAACCTTGGCTAGGCAGATTTGTTTGATTGTTAGATTCTGGGTTGCTTCCAAATGGGAGATTGGAACTGAAAGAACAACACAAAGGCATCCGGGACATGTTAGGAATATCAAGTACTATCTCCAGATTTTCTAATTAGTTTTCAAGTCAAATGCTTGGGATATTACAACAATGCATCTGATTCAGTGCAAATTTTAGCCATAGTGGATCTTTAGTAAGTTAGAATTCCTGGCTTAAGGTGACTCTGATTTAAGCTTTAGTTTATTTAGCTCTTATATTTGAAGTCCCAAATTATTATTATTTTTTTGACCCAGCAAATGCCATTGTTCTGGGCTGGATTTTCCTTTCTGAAGAAGTGGCAGCTTCATTTATATCTATTCAAGGAAGGTGAAGAAGACACTATATTTCATTCAGTAATGGATAGGTCCATGGACATGGCATGGCAGAAGCGGCTGATGTTACTCTTCAAGTTATTTTTCTATAATATTCCTTGGTGATAATTCATACATTTTCAAGAATATTGCATGCAGGAGTAGGAGGAGAGGTTGGACAGAACCAAGAGACTTCACTGATAAAAAGAATAATCTTGGTTAATGATGTCAGAGTTAAATGAACTGGTGGTTTTACATGTCACAGATTTCAAGGCATCTAAATTATCCTAAAGTTATTGCCAGCTATCCTGATTATTTGGGAAAGCTATTAGACATCACATGCAATCATTAATCTCTAGGCTGGCAAAAAAGATGATTGGAGTCGCCTGTGAAAGTAAGAAATATCATACTAAAAAAAATTACCTGGCCAAGTATTGTTTTGCGATTAAATAGAGTACGGAAAAAATTGTTTTTGTCCTTGCAATTTGCATCTGCCCTTCGTTTTTGTGACTAATGATGAAAGACTATCATATTTCTGTCCTGAAATCAAAACCCTGGTGACTTGATAGCTTGCCAGCAAGTCTAGTGACTAATTTTGGAGCCTGATTAAGCTTTGAAAGCACCTCTCTGTATTTTATCCTGTGAACATTACTGATAACCCCATCTCCCCAAGCCCACCCTCCCTCCTGATTGGCTGTGCAAGGATTCTGTTTTAAGGTCACGGGGAAATCTCAAATGATGAAGCTCCTAGTGTGAGGAGTGAGATGGTATCTGCATGGATGGGCAGGTAGTGGTTGATTAGTAATGTCTCAGACATCTTCAAAGTGTTTTTTTACTTAAAACTCTGCTGAGTTATTCCTACTTCCCTCGTAAAGTGTTTCCTTCCTATTCCTATGAAGGATTACTACCTGTGCAGACAAGAGTAATGTTATTTCGAAGCCAGATGGCAGCCTGTAAGACTATATGCCATAGTTCTTCAGCAACATTATTTTATTTATTTCAACATTTAAAAGATTAGAGGAGTATAGTTTTCTCTTTTATTAGCACTGTATGTCACTTGGTCAAATGAACTGTTTTCGGTAGTAAATAGTCATGAAAGAATACAGAAATATCTGTGTACCTAAGTCAATATTTTAGTTTTGTGTGTATGGCCAGAAAATATACTAATGTGATTTAAAATAGATTAACACTTAGGTAGACATTTCCATAAGAGAACAGAGTTTCAAATACTAAGTAAGAGGCTTAGACTGAGCATTTTTTTATTGGACATCTAGGAGGGTCGTGAGCTTGGAGAATCAGGAACAGAATTTAGTGAATCAGAATCAGTGGTCATGCATTTGTTCATTCATTCATTCATTCATTCACTTTAATAAAAAATTATTGAGGGAGGCAGGCACTGGGCTAGGACAAGGCGTAACACAGCAGCCAACCTGTTGATTAAGGCAAGCAGTGAGAAGGGTTTGGATGATAATCAGGGCAGAGTAGGTCAGGATAGGGGAGGGGCATTGAGAGCTACCCAAGAGGACGAGTGGGGGTGGTTTACAGCCCAAACTGCCAGCCTCAATGCCAGAAATACACATCTGAGGTGCGGCCCCTCACTGTGTCTGAGGCCAGTGGACGGCCCCACGTGTTCTCGGGGCGTCCCTCCCTGGCCTGCTCGTGGTACTGTCACATCACATCTCTGGCGAAACTGCTCCTTCACTGGGCACAGAGCTGGTTGGCCAGCGTCCACCATTTCTGCCATTTTTCTCTCATGGAGAGCTGACACTGCTGTGCACAGAGACACTCTTTGG
The DNA here is from genome assembly GCF_051225735.1 of Oryctolagus cuniculus. Classification (NCBI taxonomy): domain Eukaryota; kingdom Metazoa; phylum Chordata; class Mammalia; order Lagomorpha; family Leporidae; genus Oryctolagus; species Oryctolagus cuniculus. Next base: position 14,686,438 of record NC_142872.1, read on the forward strand.
CCAAAACAGGTGCATTGGCACCTCCATAATTCCCCGTGATCCAGAGTGCTAGTGAGGATACTGAAATGCTCTATTGTATGGGGCACAAGACAAATTCTGTGTCCAGTTATGCTTTGGTAGTTGTGGGGGATTGGTTCCAGGACCTGCGCTGCCCCGTCCATGGATACAGAAATCCTTAGTGTTCAAGTCCCGTAGAGAAAATGGTGTAGTATTTGTGCATAACCTCAGAACATCCTTCCACACACTTAAAATCATCTGCAGAGCACTTGTACATGCAATGCAAATAGATTGCACATTCTGTGACTTCAGGAGAAAGGACAAGACGAATGTACGCACAGATGCATTTTCCCCAAACCTTTGCCATCTGCGGTTACTGCATCTGTGGCTGTGGAACTCACAGATGTGCAGAGCGGCCTCCCGACGCTTCTCCGCCCTCCACAGTCCCGGAGGGAGACGTTAACACTCGGGAGAGTGTGTTAGTGGAAGGGAGTTCTATTCTGAAATACATTAACATTCTCCCCTCTTTTGCAAGTCCTTGTCCATGGCCTTCTTTTTGGTTAGCTCAAGACATCCCTTTTCCTTGGGGGCTACGGTTAAAATTTTTATAGTAAAAAAATGCAAAGAGGAGGAGGAGATTTGTGTATTCAGCTTCTGATACCTACAAGGGGATAGTTCAGGTTAAGGCAGTGACAGGCTTGGAATTTAGGGATCTTAGAGGCAGAGAAACACTTTTCACATTGTTTTCTCTCTCTGTCTCCAATAAGAGAGGTCTTTATAAACTTTATGGAAAATGTGAATTCTGCAAAACTGGGTATGGGTTTCAAAAAATTTTTTTGGTACCAAAATGTAAGTCATTATTTAATTTCCTTCTTCCATGAACAGTTTGAGGTACCTTGTACAGCAAGAGGCAGGCCAGGGAGATGAGACTGCAGGAAATTAGAGGCCTAAGTAGGGCAGGGGGAAGACAGAGGTAAAGGAAGCGAATGTTTCAAGGCCGCTCCTGACACCGCTGTGGGCCGGCGACTCAGCAGAGCACGCAGGAGGGGGATGCCAGCGGCAGGTGTGACTTGCACTGTGCCATCTGAGCTTTTCCCTGGACTGGGGGATGATGCGGAAAGGGGCGAGGGGAAGGCTTGTCCTGTGAGTGGGGCAAGCCTCCCGAGCCAATCTGGGAACCGGGGTTTTACAGTGAACGGAGACGCCCAGCGTGGTTAGGAAGCAGGAGGCAGAGTTCATATCGGAGCGATCCTGGGTTTCTGGGAGAGAAACAGAAACAGCTAAGCTGAAATCAGTGGGTCCCGGTCAGCTGTGGCAAGAGGTGGGGCATGAGTTCCAGAAGCTGTCTGGGCCAGGATCCAGGTGAAGCCCAAAGAAGAAGTGCAGAATGTTCCACGTACCTTTACAACTGGGCTGAGGCCTTGGTGTCTGGGAGCCTTTCCCTGTACCGCCCTGAGTCCCTCCAGCTCTGCCTTGGGCCTCAGCTTGCTTTGCCAGAGTCCCTGACCGAAAGGGACAGGGCTTGGTGGGTAGCGGAGAGGCCACAGCACAGGTAGGATGCACCTGTGGTAGGGTTCCTCCTGGAAATGTCCACACTGCTGCCTGCTCACACCCTCCGTGTAACCTGGCCGTCTGCGTGTTTGGGTCTAAGCAACCTTCAGGGTCCTTTGTCCTGTTTTCTCTTTCAGCTTCTTGTTCCTTTCTCAGCGTGCTGGTGGACAACTCCAAATACTCTCTTACGTTATTATACAGAGAGTTGTCGCCTTCTGTTTCTAAACTTCTCCCGTCTGCCTAATGAACTCCATAGTTTCCCAAACTCCAACAGTTTCCCTAACAAATAACAGCCACATCTTAGAACATTCATGCATATCTATCATTGTCACCCATCTGTATCTGTGGGACACTATTATAAATGGAAGATTTGAAAGTATACACATGTTTTGTATTTAATTCTAGAATTAGCATGTCATTATGCACTTCTTTGAATCACAACATCTCCCAATGTGGATATACAATACTTTCTGTCATGTGTTTCTACAACGAGAGGTGCATATAGGCCCCTCCTATCCCTAGTAGTTCTGTTAAAGTGAAAGAACTAAGAAACCTGATGTGGTTAAAGTCAGCAAGTCTTTATGTCAGAGGAGAGACAGGTTGTAACGTTCACTAAGTGAGAAAGTCAGTGTCCTAACCAGTTTTGAGCCTGTATGAGTATTTTTAGAAGTTGCCTGTGGAAATTGCTGCAAAAGAGAAGGGCATTGCATGGGAAAAGTTGTTCGAACTCAAGTCAGGTCAAAGTGAATATTGTTTGGTTGCAAAAAAATAGTATTTTCCCTTTTGCAGAATTTTTAATAACAGAATACGAGGAATCAGAGGGTTTAGAATTCCAGCTCCTCGTATCTTTGATCTTCTCTGAGGCATCCCTTTTATTTAATAAAAGCAGATAGAAAAATAAGCTCAGGTGAACTTGGTCACATCACTGGCTATTTGTATGGGAGGAAATTTCAGTTTGGTATAGTCCCAATGAATGATGTTTTTAAATACCGCCAACACAGTCTTACCTGTGTTTACTCACAGTCTTACTGTGGACAACCTTTACATTTCACAGAGCTGAGAAGCAACGTATTCTGCTTCTTTGTATTGTGCAGTTCCTCTTATTTATTCAAAGATTGAGGCTTCTATTTCAATCCATTCGCTTGGTACTTGGCATTGAGTGAAAGTGCCGTGAGACATCTCAGCGAAGCAGATCAATTTTGACTAAATGAGATAAACGCTCTTGTCGAAAGAGTATCAACGGACAGCCAGGCCTTGCATCTTGCTTAGTTTACTGGGGTTTTTCTGGTGGCTACTTTGCTCTCAGTTATCTGGCTGGGAGCAGGTCACAGGAGCAGCTGGAGAGAGGAAGGTTATGTGTGTTTGCACTCTGAAATATGTCAGTCATATTCACAGTTCCAAAAACAGACAGAGATAGGGTGTAGGATAGGACTTGTGTTCCTACTTCATTTGATTGAGTAACTATATGTTGGATTTTTATTGCACACAATGCACTCTGAAAAATAAACAGATAAAAAGAAAACACAGAATAACTCCCACTTTGGTCTATAGCTTCCATTTCATTGTGCCCAGTAACTTTAAAAATCTAGAAGCACAAGTGTAGAAATGAAGGAATTAATATATATGGGGAACCCAGAAATAGTCCTACTATTTTGGAAAATTAAGTTCAGAGTATCTGCTGTGGGAATTCAATAAAACTTTTGGCCTCCAATATAAGGTAGACTGTAAATCAATGAAGTTTAGATAGTTCTGCTCTCTTGAACACCTGCTTATCTGTCTTGAGAAAATTCTGTAGTGTTTGAACCATCATTTTATGACATTAAAAAGTAATGCTCGCTATTGCAGTACTTGGAAAGGCTATTAAAGTTAAGGGTCTGTCAGCCATTCCATTATAAGCCCTGATTTCCCGGAGTTTAATATAACCCAGACATCTCATGTAATAAACCCTAATGCAGGAATCTCAAAGTTGGATCATTATTTTCTCTATTTAAAGACCAATGGCCCCACAAAGACTGGTTTTAGCCATGGCAAATATCTTTGGATATTGCAATTTTAAAAATTCACCAAAAGCTATTTTTTCCTTCTCTTGATGTTTTATCTCTAATTTAAGAGAAGCCCTCAGGAAGGAAGGCTGTGGACTTGGAAAGGAGCTCCCTCTCACACAGTTTCTTGCTGCTTTTCAGGGAGCAGAACCTGTGCTGTACAAATGTGAGCTGTGAGCTTTTGATTTTGGACGTGACAAATAACCACAAACACAGTGGCTTCCAGTGTGGCGCACTCATTCTCGTGATAGGGCTCGCGAGGCCTGAATCAGACAGAATCAGTGTGCCCAGCACAGTCGGCAGGGCTGGCTCCTCATGGCATTCCTGGGGGGAGCGTGATGCTCCCCTTCATCAGCTTCCAGGGACAGAATCCCTTCCTCCTGCATCAAAGTAGATCACTCTCTCCTCTGCTTCGTCTGAGGAATGGAACAGAGGTGGGAGCACTACCTTTCATTGTCTAGAACATAACCTCTTGGGTGGTCCAGGGGTGGTGCTTGGGTAGGGTAAAAGTTAGACCCCAGAAATGGCTACTTTGGTGTCACAGAAGAGTTTCCAGAGCTGTGCTTTTGCTTCTGACCTGGGCATTTGATTTTCTTCAGTCTCGGGGGTCGGTCACCTGTAAAGTCATCCACATAAATTTATAGGCACTCTCTCTTTTTAACTTAACTTTAGCTTAGGATGCATCTCGATGGCACCCCAAATCTCAGCTATTGGGCTTGTACTTGCAAATGCCTCATCCAGCCTGCCCAGAACTTGGAGAAGGGCATGGGCTTGGGAAGAGGGGCCCCAGCTGTGCTACTTGTTTACTGCCTGTCCTCGCTTAGGGCTGGCAGGGCTGGGGCTGCCCCCCAGGCCCCAGCTGGCCTCACAGCTCCTTTGTCATGCATGACAAGGAGAAGCCTGGGGTCCCAGGATGGCTTGCAACACAGCTTTGTGAATCCCAAGATAATTCTTTTAGGGAATGAAGTGTAAAGAGTGGTAATAGGCAAATAGGCCAATTCAGGAACATGTGCATCAGGGGCGGGTGTGTCGCTCCCCCTCTTCACGGAGCAACGACACTAGACCCTGCATTGTTCTTTTGTCTGCTCGGCCCTTCCCGGGTTTGCTGCTGGTTCTTCCCGGGTTGGCTACCGTCCCTTCCACCTCCGTGGAAGGGCGGTTCCCCCTGCCACTTTCCCCACTTCCGCGGGGGAGCGGCACACCGCCGGCCAGCTCTCTTGGGGGCTGCACAGGTTGTTCCTTCAGATAGATGTTCCCCTTAGATGTTCCTGGTGCATGTTGTCTCTCTCCTCCTTTATAGTCCTCTTCCACCTATCCCAACTCTGCTACCCACACGCCGAGTACGCTGCTCTCCTCCAATCAGGAGCAGGATCAGCTCCTGCAGGTCATCACTCAAGTTGGCGAGAGGCAGCTGCGTAGAAGTTGTTACTCCCTTCTCAGCGCCATATTGTGGGAGAGCAGATGTATAGAATAAGTCTTAATTCCAGTAACAGTCTAGTCCGAGTTGCTCCCCACACGGGTGCTGTGGCACAGTGGGACATCTGCGTCCCGTGTTGCAGTAGCTGGTGTGAGTCCAGGCTCTTTTGCCACGTGTGACCCAGCTTTCTGCTGAAACGCATGGGACACAGCACATGATGGTCCATGTGGGAGATCTGGTGGAGTTTCTGACTCCTGGCTTCAGCCTGCCTAACCCTAGCAGGTGCAACCATTTGGGGAATGAACCAGCAGATGGAAGATCTCTGTCTGTTCTTTTCTGCCTGTTACTCTGCCTATTAAAAATTAAAACAAAAAAACAAAATGAAATTCTTTTTTTTAAAAAAAGAATGCATTTGGGGCTGGTGTTGTTGAACAACAGACTAAGCCAACACCCGCAATGCTGGCATCCCATATAGGCGATGGTTTGACTCTTACCCTCTCTACTTCCAATTTAGCTCCCTGCTAATGTGCCTGAGGAAGCAGCAGAAGATGGCCTGAGTGCTTGGGTCCCTGTCACACAAGTGGGAGAACCTGATGCAGCTACAGCTATAGCCTCTTGGCTTTGGTTTGGCCCAGTCCTGGACATTGTGGTCATTTGAGGAGTGAGCCACTGGATGAAAGATCTCTCTCTCTCTCTCTCTCTCCCTGCTTCTCTGTAATTCTGCCTTTCAAATAAATAACTTTTTAAATAGTGTATATTAAATTAGTTACTACTTCCTGATGATTTAAATGGTGTTTTGTTTGTTTCACTGTATTGTAATGTATTGCTTTATTTCGTTGTATTATTTTATTTTTGAGCTACTGAGAAACCAACTATTCTGTAGATCATCGTTGCTCTGAGTAAAATATTTTCTGAGCAATGAATGACTAATTAAAGGACAAGTGTTCACAGGTCACCTGATAGAAACGAGACAACGTCCTTATGTCCTGGGTCAGGAATCTCAATACCACCTTCAGATGCCATACCTCACTAGAAGGATTCATGGGATTTATGCTGTTAAAGCACCTAGCTATTGTTTATGACAGCAAAAGAATGTAGACGGAAATCAGAGATGGGGAAAAGCACAGGGCCTATCCAGGAGAGCAAGCCCCGGCTTCTGTCCTCTCCTAACAGAGTCACATGGGGATGCCCTCCGTTATCCCCAAACCCACGTGTGAGCCTTGGTGTCCAGGTATTTTGTGGGGGGCAGTTGCACGGGCAGGCAACACCTGTGTGAGCTGACGTTAGCCACTTACTTCCCTGCCTTACCGATGCCAAATGGGTACTCCTCTTTTCACGAGGAAAACCCTAGAATTCCTCGGGTCCAAGGGAGAGTGACACAGATCAGGCATACATCTTCCAGAAAGAGGGTTTTGCTCATCACTGTCTCTTAGGTGCTCTCTGTCTTCCTGTCTCTCCTGGTGACTGGCTGACTTGTCACACACGCATGGGAAGGGCACACAGAGCCACATCCGTGTGAGCTGTGCAAGCGCAGTGCATTGTGGGGCAAAGCCCATACTTTCTGCATGTGTTAAGCTTCCTTCCCGGAGTGAGCGCAGAGTTGATTGCACATTTCTCACTTCCGTAGTCCACGTGCTCAGAGAGGATAAGCATGTGAGGCGACATCTCCAAACAACCCTCAAGGAAAAGGTATCTTCACTAATTCTGCTGCTCTGCAGGCCTGTGGTTCTGAGCCCTGACTGTTTTTTAACCACCTGAGGGGTGTCTACAATTCCAAGTCCTGGGAATCTGCCTCAGAGGTTCAGCTATCTACGAGGTGACTTGAGAGCTGCTATTTCAAGGTGTTTCTCCAGTGATTTTTAGTGTACAGGAGCTGAAAATCATGCAGTTTATCAAAAGAAGATAGAGAAGTGTGACCTTCCATTAGTCAGTGGTCCTCAAGCCTGGTGTGATGTATGACTCACCTGGGAAATGGGGGCTGTTTACAGAAAGACTGATTTTCACACGGAATTCCCAGGGGTTCTCGTTCAGTTGGTCTGGATAAATTCTGAGCGTTGATGAGTCTAATGTGTGGTCCTGGATGAGAAGCCCTGGTCCAAGCAAATCCTTGTTTCTGTGGTTTTGCTCTGTTGTGTTCATGATATCATCCAATTAAATGACAGCAAATAGGTTGCAATCTTGAGCTGTCTCAGGGGACAGACAGTGAACACATTGGATACCCATGGCCTATATGCAGGTGGCATTTGATTGGAAATTAGAAAGATAAGAAGGCAGTTATAGGAAGACCTTGAAGCAGGTGCACTATGCAGAAAGAATGGCAGGTGCCAAGAGGTGTGAGGGAGGTTCTTGTGTTCAGTGAGTAGGAAGGTGTTTGTGTTCAGTGTGTGGTTGCAGTGAGGTAAGTGACTGGAAGAAGTGGCGCAAGTGGAGGTTTGATGGCCATATGAACCAGGTCATAGAGAGCCCTGTGTACCATTTCCAGAAGTTCAGGATGTATTGTAAGGTTAATAGGAAGTATTGCAAGGGTTTGGTCCTATGATAGAAAGACTGTTCTGTCTGCACTGTGGATAGTAGATGGGGACCAAGAGAGAAAGTGGAAAGATACGTGGGAAGCTTTGCAATGGTCTGAGTAGGAATAGAGTAGCTTCTGGGTATGGGGGTGGAAGAGGAGGAAGGAGTTCAAGACAGATTCTGGAAACAGAAATGACAGAAGTCCAGGATGTTGTGGGCACGGCGTCTGTTAGAAGGGAAGAAGTAAGGAAGCTTGTGGGAGTATGGAGCCATTGCTGAACTGAGAAGAGTAGAGGAAGACAGAGCTTGGGGAGAAGGAATCGATTATTTTTTTGACTCATTAAAGTTGACACTACTAGGTAACCAAGGGGAACTGTGAAGTTTTCAGTTGTACATAAACAAATGTGGAAAAGAAAGGTTGAGACTGGAGATGAGATGTGGGCAGCATCAGTGTGTTCCAGACACTGGGAGGAATGAGATTTCCTGTGAGAGAATGAGCCAGGGATGTGGGGGTAGGATGGAGAAACAGACGTGGGCATCGGGTGTAGCATCTAGAGCGGTTCTTGTGGCAGATAAGAGATGGGGTCCTGGAGTTGTGCATAAATGAATGGGAGCTGAGGAGGTACACAGTAAGCTTAGAAGAGCTTTTAAGAATTGGTTATGGAGGGAAATAGAGAAATGAAGCAGTAGCTGCCAAGGACGGCTGGAATCAAGGGAGAATTTTTGAAAGGGGGAGACCCAAGAGAGTATTTATGGGTTGGTGCCAAATGCTCCTGTATAGGGATTGAGGAAAGAGAGGAGACTGAAGAAAACTCCCCAAGACAATGGCAGGGGAAGGGCCCAGAGCCCTGGTGGAGGGACAGGTTGTTGACAGGTGCATTTTCCATTGCATCAACAGGGAGTGTGGGAACGTGCGCCTGGGGACCCCTGTGTAAGGCAGACTTCCTGTACTTCTCAGCCGTCTTCATACTTGTAAAACACTCCATACTTTCTGCATATGTCAATATCACATTTTGACTCTAGATCAAAACTATGCTTAAAAACAGTTGAACCACTTCGTGAATTTCTCCCTTGGATTATCCCAAGACTTCTCCTCTTGTTTCCACAGGAAGTCCTCAGTAAGGGCCACTTTCCCTCTTCTTGGGTGGATGCTCCCAGTCTCCCATTTCCTCCCTGAGCCGTCGGCTCATCATGGTCTCTCTACACGTTCTGTCCACTTCCTTGCAGATTGCTTAGTGTCTCCTCTGGACAACTGCTTGTTTAATTCATGGCTAATGTAATCTTTTTCTCTAAATGCTTCAATTTCTCTGGCCCATCTCAAATAACTACGTTGAGGGTTATCAAGAAAGCTTAATTTCATCACCGGCCGTGGTTTTTTTAAGCGATTGATTTAATTGATACAGCCAACACCTGTTTGTTGAACTCTATGGAAGGTGGTAGGTTATGTTTACATTTCTCATAACAACACACCTTTTAGCACAATTAATGATTTTCATCTTTGCTCTCTCTCCCACTTTATTGCTTGGTAACTTGAATCCCATCGTGTGATGCTCATATATTTTTGCTTAGAGTTTTCAGTTACTCCTGCCTGCTGATACTACCTTGGCCAAAAGCAGAATTCTCACATCCTGTGTTCAAAGACCTTCCCATTGGAAAGGCTATTCTATGCAATGGCTTACTTGGCATTTATCCCAATATTCCAATAATTCTGTCTGAGAAGAAATCAAGAGGAAAAATTCTTCTTTTCATTTTCACGAGGAAAACCCCAGAATTCCCCGGGTCCAAGGGAGAGTGACACAGATCAGGCATACATCTTCCAGAAAGAGGGTTTTGCTCATCACTGTCTCTTAGGCGCTCTCTGTCTTCCTGTCTCTCCTGGTGACTGGCTGACTTGTCACACACGCATGGGAAGGGCACACAGAGCCACATCCGTGTGAGCTGTGCAAGCGCAGTGCATTGTGGGGCAAAGTCCAGGAAATGTACTCTTAGGTATTTATCGGGCATGTCCTAAGGTCTCGGTTTGGTCAAGGAAGTAAGTGGATTAAACTTTGTTGCCCCTAAAGAAGGCCTTCAAATGGAAAACCTGCTCTTAACTTGAAATGGGCTTGTTTGGGTGGGTAATTCAATTCCTCCAGCTTATGTTGTTTTTAGAAGATTGAGTTTGTGTGTTACAGTGTAGGCCCTGGGGGTTATGTATGTGATTGAACTATTATGTCATGACTTTGGAGTTGTTTGAAGTCCACTGCTTATTTTTATTAGAAAAATATCTGGACTTTTGGGAGAGAGCCAGACTTTCTCAAGTTTCACGTGGTCTTAGTAAGGGCTGCATTTCCCTTGTAAATAGAAGCAGCCAAACTTTATTGGTGTTCACCACATTTTCAATTCAGAGAGCCCTCGGTTCGGCGCAGATGTCTGGTTCTGGGTCCTGTCCGTTGTCACAGGTGTGCATTGGCGGGGGACCAGGAGGCTTTGCTGCCTGCACCCAAGGGCAGCAGCCCGGCAGTCTGGGGCTGCAGGTTCTGTGGCTGGTGCACCGGGCGCCCTGCGGGCCTCCCTGCCTGTCCCTGAATGGGACGGTCACCCGGGTACACGCCATGCCACACAAGGCAGGCACACATGTCACTGAGGATCGGAACAACTTGCTTTCTGTTTTTGCAAGGGGTTTTTAAACATCACTCACATCCGTCAGCAATGTGAAAGCTGTGGGATTTAGGGAAAGCATTTCCTTAAGGACTTTACGTCGCTTCCCTGGGGTCTGACGTCAAGTTTGCTGGGCGTCTTTCCGTAGCTCTCTACCTTTGAGCCGTAAGACAGTGTTCTGAGGCTATTTTTGGAACGAGTGTGAGGAAATGGCCCATCTGCAAGCCATTGCTCAGGGAGACCATGTGTTCCTGGTGATGAATCCAACAAAAAGCCACGCGAGCGATGCTAACGGGGGGGAATCTGGGCTCCCCGCCTCCACCGGCCCCCTTGCGTCCTGAGCCAGGGAGACAGCTGTTTTCTCCTCCACGCTAGAGGACAGAGATGGTGCATAATGAACTGTGCTACCTACCTGCCCAGCAGCACAACAGCCAACCGCACAGCTGTGGGCTCCTGGCAGGCGGGCGTGGCGAGATGACTCACATTGTTTTCTGAGCTTCCTCTTCTTCCACACACACCACACACCGCTGGCTTTGTTTCTCTCTCCTTCAGTTCACAAAGGCTGACATTTCTCTCCAGGGGCACTGGGGGAATTCAGCTGCTCCCGATAAACAGGAGAAGGCGGATTTTCTTGCAGGACCTGGGTTAGTGCCACTTCTGCACCCCTCTCCACCTGGGCCCTCTCCCCCTCCCCGAACTCCTCACACAAGAGTTCTTTCCCTCTTTCCAATGCCTGCTTTGCATCTGCAAGCATTTTCCCTGGGCAGCCTCTCCGGCTTCCTAGAGGCGATCCAACAGCCCCTTGAGCTAATGGCTCATTTAGCGATCAATTTGTCAAATAATGTTCACAGATGTTTTTCTGGTGGAGCAACATGCGGGGCAGGTAATGATGGAGTGAGTGATCACTTGTGATAGGTGACAGATCAAGGCATTGCCTCACTGGGCAGATCCACGGTTGGGGCTTCCTGGTCAACCCTAGAGAGGAGGTGCGCCTTTTCATTTTCAAACATTAAAACAGCCCCGTCATTCCTGGCGTCCCGGGCTGGCAACTCAAGCAGTTCCTTCTGTCCACAGCGGGGAGTCACACTGGTTTGAGGCAGAGCAGGAATTCAAAGCTGTTTGTCCCTGGGTCCCGTGCTTCCCCACTGCTGTGCACTGAGCATTGTGTCTGAAGCTGGGAGTGGGCACATAGCAAGCGCATAAACCTGTTATCGATGCAGGAATATTATCCCAGCTGGAGATAGCGTTGATACCTGTTGACACGTTCCTGCCTCAAACAGAATTCAGAATTAGGGCGTTACTTGGCAAGAAATGTGGAAAACAAGGTAGCCGCAGATCTGGAATGGCTGATCAAAGATCTGGTAGAATGGAATCCCTGTGTACAGTGGCCACTTCAACCCGGGCAGGGCCACCGAGCCCAGTGCTCTCCAATCCCCATAGCTGTTCGCGCTGGGCTTTCCATTCGTGGTTCTGAATCATTTCCATTAGCCTGGGAAGGGTTATAAAACCTACAATCAAGTTAGTTTCTGGGGCATTGTGCTTTGAATGCCGTTTAATAGGGTGTGACAAAAACACATAATTTCTCCACATGTTCTTGCATTGCAGGCAGATCTTGCGTGGCGCTCGGCTGTGCACCAAATAATGTGAACAGTACCGGAAGCGCTGGGGATGGGAAATAAAGGAGCAGCCACAGACAGCTGGAATGCTCAGGGTATGAGCAGAATGTTAAGTGTGCTAGCTGAACACAGATCAATAACCAAAACCTTTATCGTCTGCTTTCAACTCAGCTCGGCTTTAGCCAGAGATAAACAAATTTAATTATTTTGTACATGAAAAGTAAAATGATGTTTCACAGTAAAAAGATGAACTTGAACACAGATGGACAGAATCCATTTAATAAGAACATTGACAAGGAGCTGTGGGTAGGCTCTTTGCAGCTGTGAGTGTGAGTGTATAAGGACTTCTGCTCCTTTTTGATGAGTAGAAATTGAACTGCTCTTCCAACTCCATGTGCCAACCCCCCTTTTCCCTTCCGATGAGCAGGCTCGTTTATTTTAATGAGAGTTTTTGACTAAGGAGAGAGACCAGCTTACCTCTGCAACTGCTCTTAATCCATTTAGGCACTGTCTGAATTTCTCACTTTTATGGTTATGTTGTCTCCTAACACTGCGTTGGATTACAAAGGAGTAGGGTCTGCTGGTGCTTGCTAAAATGGGTAAATTTGCATACTCTGGAAATTGCATTATTTGGCATCCGTGTGATAGTGGTACTTTAGGTGACTTACAGCCACCAGGAACGTGGATTGCTCGGCTGTAATAGACAATGCACTGTGAGAGTGCTCCATCTCTGCTCAGAGCCTGCGCGATGTGCATTTCTTGTGTTTTGTCTGAATTTGAGATACAGTAGGGGCCAGGGGCTCCTTTACTTGACCTTTGCTTACAGGATATTCTAGGATATTTTTTGTTTTTGTCTTTTAAAAAAAATTTTAGCTCCCACGTTTAAGGGAGAACATGCTGTATTTGTCTTTCTCTCTCCAGCTTATTTCACTCAATATTATGTCCTCCAGGTGCAACCATTTTGTTGCAGATGATTGTATTTCATTTTTTAAACAGCTGAACAATATTCCATCATACATGTTTACATAGATATCATATTTTCCTTATCCATTTTCTATATCTGATGAGTGTCATCTTAGTTGATTCCATATTTTGGCTATTGGGAGTATGGCTGCTATAAACATGAGGGTGTGAGTATGTCTTTGATACAATGTATATATGTCTTTGGAAATACTCCCAGTGGTGGGATTGGTGGATCATATGGCAAGTCTGTTTCCAGTTTTTGAAGAAATCTCCACAGTGGCTGCACTAATTTACATTGCCACCAACACTGCATAAGGGTTTCCCTCTCTTCACATCCATACCAGCATTTGTTACTCTGTCTTTTGAATAGGGGCCTCTCTAGCGAGGTGAAGTGATGTCTCATTGTGGTTTTGATTTGCATTACCATGATGGTTAGTGACATTAAACATTCTTTCATATATCAGTTGGCTTTTGGGTCTCTTTATTTGAGGTCTTTTTCCAATTTCTGAAGTGGAATGTTAATTTTAATTGTTAAATCTTTGGAGTCGCTGATATATTCTGGATATTAATCTTCTGTCGGATAGGTGGCTTACAGATTTTTTTTCCCGTTCTGTCAGTTGTTTCTTTATTCTGTTGTTGGTTTCCTTTTCTATGCAACAGCTTCCAAGTTTGATATGGTCCCATTTGTTTAGTTTTGCTTTTGTTGCCTGTGCTTTGAAGGTCTTATCCAAGAAGCCATCACTGCAAGTGTTTCCCCTGCATTTTCTTTAAGCAGCTTCACAGTTTCAGGTCTCAAATTTAGGTCTTTGATCCACGTTGAGTTGATTTTTGTATGTGGCGAGAGAGATGGATCTAATTTCATTCTTAGACCTATACACATCCAGCTTTGCAGCTCCATTTGTTGAAGAGATTATCCTTTTTCCAATGTATGGTCTAGGGAGTTTTGGCAAAAATCAAGTGGCTGTATGTACATGGACTTACTTCTGGGCTGTCTATTCTGTTCCAATGACCTATGTGTTCATTTTTATGTCAGTACCATGCTTTTTAAGTTACTGTAGCTTTGTAGCCTGCTTTGAAGTCAGGTATGATGATTCCTCCAGCTTGATTTTTTGTTGTTATTGTTATCGCTCAGGATGGCTTTAGCTATTCTGGATTTTTTTGTGGTTTCATAAGAATTTCAGGATTGTTTTGCTAATTCTGTGAAGAAGGTAATTGGTATTTTGATCTGGATTTCATTGAATCTGTAAATTGCTTTAGGTAGTATAGAGATTTTAATATTAATTCTTCCAATCCATGAATAAAGAACATTTTTCCATTTTTTGTGCATCCTTGATTTCTTTCATCAGTGTTTTATAATTTTCATTGTAGAGATCTTCGTGTCTTTGGGTAAACTTATTCCTAGTATTTGACTTTTGTGTGGTTGTTACGCATGGGATTTCTGTTTGATTTCTCTTTTGGTGACAAGTTCAGCATTAGCACATAGAAGAGCTACTATTTTTTGTTTGTTGATTTTGTAACTTGCAACTGAACTGAACTGGTTTATCAATTCTAACAGCTTTTTGGTGGAGTGCTTAGGTTTTTTTCATGTATAGCATTGCATCATCTGCAATCATGGAAATTCTAACTTCCTTTCCAATGTTGATGCCCTTGTTTTCTCCTTCATTATTGTGAGAGTAATATCAATTTTATTAATCATGACAAACAAAATTTTGGGCTGGCACCATGGCTCACTTGGCTAATCCTCCACCTGCGGTGCTGGCACCCCAGGTTCTAGTCCCAGTTGGGGCACCAGGTACTAGTCCTGGTTGCTCCTTTTCCAGTCCAGCTCTCTGCTGTGGCCCGGGAGGGCAGCAGAGGATGGCCCAAGTGTTTGAGCCCTGCACCCACATGGGAGACTGGGAGGAAGCACCTGGCTCCTGGCTTCAGATCAGTGCAGTGCCGGCCGTAGTGGCCACTGGGGGGTGAACCAACGAAAGGAAGACCTTTCTCTCTGTCTCTGTCTCTGTCTCTCTCTCACTGTCTAACTCTGCCTGTCTAAAAACAAAAAGCAAATTTGGGGGCTGGCATTGTGGAGTAGTGGGTAAAAGCCACCCACTATGATGCTGGCATCCATTATGGTTGCTGGTTGGAGTCCTGGCTGCTCCATATCCAATTCAGCTCTCTGCTGATGTGCTGAAGGACAGGGAAGATGGCCCAACCATTTAGACTGCTGCATCCCTGTGGGAGATGTGGGTCAAGCTCCTGGCTCCTGGCTCCTGGCTTTGGCCTGCCTAGGTCTGGCTGTTTGGGGAGTGAACCAGCAAATGGAAGTGATCTCTCTCTCTTTCCCCCTCTCTCTTTCCTTCTCTATTTCTTTCTCTTTTTCTGCAACTCTGCCTTTCAAATGAATATTTTAAAAAACACAAAATTTTGGCTTTGTTTTTACTAAGATCTATTTTTAGTTAACTTTATACACACTATACTAAGTAAAAAGTTCAACAAATAGGTCCCCCCCCATTATCTGTTTTCTGCTCTACTTTCAATTTTTGTTCATGTACTTAGGTTTCTTTTGCTCTTTTTTTCTGTCTTCCTAGGGTTGATTGTTTTAGATTTTTTTTTTTAGCTTTTTAAAAATATTTATTTTATTTACTTGAAATGCAGAGTTACAGAGAGGGGAGAGACATGGAGAGAGAGAGAGAGACAGAGAGAAACAGAGACAGAAAGATTTTCCATCCACTGGTTCATTCCTCAACTAGTTACAAGTCAGTGCAGTGCCAGGCCATAGCCAAAAGCCTGGAATTCCATCGGGTTTCCCACATGGGTGGTAGGGGCCAAGCCCTTGGGCCATCCTCTGCTGCCTTCCCAGGCACGTCAGCAGGGAGCTGGATCAGGCACTTTAGCAGGGAGCTGGCTACGGGGACTTGAACTGGCACTCACATGGGATGCAGGTATCTTAGGTGGTTGCTTAACTCACTGACCCACAATGCTGGCTCCTGTATTTTTTCTCTTAAAACTATAGATTTCCTTCTAAGTGCTATTTCATGCAACCCCAAAATTGATAGATAGTGTCTTCAATATTATTCACCTGAAGATAGTCTAATTTCCTTCATGACTTCTTCATTGACCATTGAATTATTTAGAAATGGTATTAATTATTACTGTGAAATATTCCCTTTTTAATAATATTCTTTGTCTTGAATTCTCCTTTATCAATATATGGTTACCATGTGCATGGGATCTTCTGTAATTTTATTTAAAATTGTATCTTTATGAATCAGAAAATATACAGTACACAAAAACAGAGAAGTCCTAAGCACTCCTTGCATGGCTGAGAACTGTGGCAGGCACTTGGAACAGCTGGTGGGCAGCAAATCCCTAGAGATGGCAAAGTCTCTCGGCATGGGCACTCTGCCTCCTCTGTAGAGCTCCCAAATTGTATCCTTGCCTACCAGTCAGCCTCTGGCTTTCCTGTCCACTGCTCCATTGCAACATGCTCAATAAATCTAATTCTACTCACTCTGACTGCTCTGGTGAATTCTTTAACCACCCACAAAGCCAGCATCAATCAGTAGCTTCCTGAGATTAGAACTAACCTCTGTTACTATTTGAGGCATGCTTCCTTCCAGCTTTTCTTCTTTAACACTGGTATACTTATCTCTATTTGTGCTGCCTCCAGGACAGGGGTGATGAATTGGTGAAACAGAGATGATGAGGCTTCCTATCACCAAGCATTCTGCGAGCTGGAGAGGGGTGTGGGGGTGTACCGATCTGGCCCACAACAGTACAGCAAAGGAAAAGAAGCACAGCCCAGAGATGGGAGAAACAGATGAGCAGTGGGCAACTTCCGCAAATGCATTGAGTTTGGAGACAAGATCTTATTCAGTCTCAGGACTCTTTTGTAGAGCTTGGAAAAAATAAAGCAAATAAATTCAGGTGACAGAATCATTGTGTTACAAAGAGGGAGGGGTGCTTTTGAATGGCACCTAAGTCTTAGTAGAGAAAGAGATGGTTAAGTGTTCTGAGTGCATTCAGATGGAGAAGTCAGATTCTTGGCTTCATCACACGAGGTATGAGGGTTCTGTGTGTGCACTTCCTGTTCTTTCCAGTGTTGGCATACGCTGCTTCTGTTCAGGAATTCCCAGTAAATACATTCAAGTGAGCTGGGAGATTAAGTCAGATTTGGGACTTTGAACTCAGTTGCCTCTTTTTAGCTCTGCAGTTTATAAAGTCTTGAGACCTGTAGGTGCTGTGTCAAACACCTACACAGGATTCTATTTGCTGTTTTAATGACTTGGGTTGGATTTGTGCTTTCTGCTGTTAATATATAGCTCTTTAGATACTGAGAGTTGGTGGAATGAAGTACCAAAAGAAGACAGGCGAATGAGTGATCTTTGTCAATGAATACGATAGCAGCCCAATCTAAGAGGAAATGATAGCAGCCCAATCTAAGAGGAAATAAGATTGACAAAGATGGTTTTCCAGATGTGTACAAAGTAGAGTCAGTGTAAGGAAGTGAGTGTTTCGTGGGCTTGGATATCAGAAGGCTTCAGATGTGGAGAACTTGGGCTGGCTTTTCTTCTCTGTTGTGAACCAGCTGAGTGATCTTTGGTAATGCCTGGATTTCTGTGAGGCCTAATGCTTTCTCAGGCATGAGAATGATTGTCAACTGCATGTCATAGGCTCTGGGTTTTTAACTAAATTTGTGTAGTGTAACTAGGGTTGACTGAGAAATGCCTATGTGTGGGCCCCATTATGCTTGTAGCTGATGTTAGAACATGAGACCAAACTTCTCGTGTTCCAGATGACTGCAGAGTCTAATGGAGAAGCTCACTGTTGATGATTTACTAATACTTCAGGACTTAGAAGGACAGTCTGCCACTTCAGCAAATAGCAAAGGAATGCATGTTATTTAGAAGAAAGCATTAGAGAGAAACGCAAAGAAGAAGGGGGGACGTGGGAATCTAGAATCTACCGCTGTGAAATCCTGTAGCTATGAGGTGGGCAGCACTGCATTAATCCCACTGTGAATGTACACATTACAAGTCGGGTGGAGACCGTAAATAAGCCCAACTTATTACGCAAGAATGGACACTCTTGCATATTTTAAAATAGAGTTTTAATTTAATTTTATCTGAATCTAAATTTTAAAAGTAAAACTAAAATAATAGCAAAGGAATTGATGAACTTTAATTTTTTTTAATTGCAAATTATGTGGAACTTCAAAAATTCTCTCCATGATTAAGACAGTATAAGGTCAGAATTAGAGTAACTTTTTTCAAATTTAATCACTAACAGTTCTTGTTATTATGAAACTTGATGAATAAATACTTGCTCTACT
The DNA here is from genome assembly GCF_051225735.1 of Oryctolagus cuniculus. Lineage (NCBI taxonomy): Eukaryota > Metazoa > Chordata > Mammalia > Lagomorpha > Leporidae > Oryctolagus > Oryctolagus cuniculus. Next base: position 14,704,492 of record NC_142872.1, read on the forward strand.
TTTTATACCTTCTCTCCCCTACTTAAATCTCCTATTTTATTATCACTTGCTAATGTGACTTTCATTTCGTCTTAGTTCTACATTGAATCGTCACTGAACTCTACCCTGATAATCACTTAAATTGAATGTTATGTTGATGCTCATTGCCAGGCCTTTTTTTTTTTTTTCCTTGACAGGTAGAGTTATAGACAGTTAGAGAGAAAGACAGACACAAAGGTCTTCCTTCCCTTGGTTCACCCCCTAATGGTCACCACGGCTGGCGCTGCGCCAATCCGAAGCCAGGAGACAGGTGCTTCTTCCTGGTCTCCCATGCAGGTGCGGGGGCCCAGGCACCTGGGCCATCCTCCACTGCCAGGCCTTTTATAATCTTAAATTTCTTTATCTCTTGGCTACATGGATCACACACACACACACACACACACACATTCAAGTGAATCAGAGAGCTATGTAGAAACCAGAGAGCAACCCAGGCAGCCAGAATGCAAATGAGCAAGATCCTTATGAGAATGAGGCAGAAACAGGAGACCTGTGCTCACCGTTTTAAAGGGTGAGATGCTAAGGTGGAGGAGACTTGGCAAGGGAAGAGAACTGGGGAATGTAACCTGACAAGGAGGAGCGCCCTCGTCAGCTCTCAAGATACTCAGTTAAGACCCTGGGAAAGTCACATCCTATAGATCAAGGTGAATCAGAGACCCAAACCTTTCCAAGACTGTAAGGTTAGTGCAGTGGCTATAGAGAGTAAAATAAAGGACCTAATTTTACCTTCTTACCAGAGGCTAAGGATGTGAAAGAAGACATTTTTCAGAGTTTCTATTACTTTTCACTTATATTTCTTCTATTTTTCAGATGTGATATTAATCCTTTAATAAAATATTACCATGTGACAAAAAGCAGGAATACAAATGGTAAAAATAAGCTCTTAGAGGGCCTGAAATTGGAAGTATCAGGTGCAAACAATATCATAATTGTTATCAATATGTTGAGAAAAATATATGGCAGGATGAAGAATTTCATCAGAGAACAGGAATCTATTTTTCAGAAGACTCAAATGGAAATTCTAACACCAAAATTGTGTCAAAGAAAGAACCCAGTCATGACTTCTGTTAGAGTTTGAGATCTGGATCAATCTTCTCCTGTCTTTAATGAAAACACCCTTTGTTCCTCTTTAATCTATTTCCTGTCTCTTTTCAGAGTCGTCATCTCTGTTATTCCCTCTGGAAAGGAATATAAAAATGTTCTTCCGTGTATTGCAAAGAGTCATAATTCAGCGCCCGGAACATCAGCCTTGTCAACCTCCAACCGCTCACAGAAGGAAAATTAAGAGTTTCATGTGATGCGATTGAACATATGGTTGAGAGATACTTTCTTTAAAAATCGTCCTTAACATTCTCGAAGTCGGTGTGAACATTTGGAAGTCACTGCTTCTCCAAAAAAGGCCATCATTCATTTTTGCAGTTTCACGTTTTATTACTTTTTAAGCCCAATTTTGACTGGAAACATTACCAAGGTGGCAGTACCACATTTAGGAGATCTGCCAACAAGATGGGAACTGCGAGTTTTAAGCTTGTTGAGAACCACGTACACCACCTTCTGGTGTGAATACGTGTGTTTTTCCACGTAGGCTAAAATAAAATAGGGAATTTCTGTGTCATTCCTGACTGTTGGTTATGTAATTATCCATAGTCACCATCCAAAGCGGCCTTGGATTGCTTATTTGGGATTCATTCATTCAGGCATTTGCTAAGTATGTATTACAATATTGTCCTTGGTTTTGAGAACTTTGACATGGAATGGTAGAGGCAGACATTTTTTTAGTTTGACAAAGTAAGACAAAGGTGGTGAGTATGAGTCTGGACCGGAAACCCTCCCAGTTTTAGGGCTGAGTGGATTTGGAAAGGGGGCCTTCGAAAAGTGCTCTCAAGGAGTGTGGGGGGGGGTTAACAGGAGGCCCCCCGATTAGAAACAGCATATACAAGGACACAGTGGTGGCTTGATGGGGTTGGGGGTGTGTCAGTGTTCGTAAGGAGTGCTGGGAAGTGACCAGGGTGTCCCAGTGTCCTGCATGAGAATGTGCCCCCAGCTCAGCCTGCATTCTGACTTCATGGAGATGGGACCCCTTCCATGGGCTCGCTGTGCTGCACCCTGTCAGCACCCCTTCCCTCCTCTTTTCCCAGCATCTGTGCCTGGAGCTCGCTATTCCCTGAGACGCTCATCTCAGGGGTGATGGGGACTGGAGGCCCCACAGCACTGAGTCGGGCACGCCTGGCACTTGGGAAGACACAATGAAACCCTGTGGGAGGAAAGCCAGTCTTCCCATGTGCAGAATGGAGATTGTCCAGCCCCAGCATGCGTGCAGAACCCCTGAGGGACTTAACAAGACACCATGTGCTCGCTGGGTGATGACTGGTTGCTAAGAAATGATGGAGTTCCATGCCACAGGTGTGGAGAGGCCTCAGCATTTGCATATGCCCCAAGTTTCTGTCCACGTGATGTCCTCGCTGCTGGTCCTGGAACCCCACTTTGAGAAACTCTACCCTAGTGAAAATGTATTGTCCTTACCTGGAAACAAACCATCATACAACCAAGAAAAAAAAATAACAAATCCTCCTCTGATGATTTATCTAGGTTAGCATTCAGAGACTTGCTGATTCCGAAAATCTATTTATCATTACGGTTGTCTTTGATGAAGCTAGTTTGATTTGACAGCCTTTGGGTCTCCAAACTCATACAGATGTTAAAACCCCAAAGTCTTATGTTGATAGTCAATAGCTTAATGTTAACTGTTGATGAATTAATGGTAGGGTCCTGATCGAATTGTGGCCTCTTGCAGGTGGGACTAGTCACTGGGGCTTGACCTTGGAAGGTAGTTCTCCTGTGAGCGGTGGATATATAAGCCGAGTGAGTTTCCTACATCTCTCTCTGCTTGCTGCCTGGCCTGCCTCTGCCTGTGCTCCACCATTCGCTGTCCTCATCAGACACTGCAGTAACTGTGCTGCCTGATACTGAACTTTGACCCTCCGAAACCGTAAGCCAAAGTAAGTCTGCTTCTTTCCTAAGTAGCTCCCATAGGGTACTGCAGTTGAAGTAACAGAAAGCCGAGTCAAAGGGCAAGATGTTAGGGAAGGCAAGCCTTCAGCAATTTTGGTAGAGGAGATAAATATAGCTCAAACTACAGTGCTTTCAAGGTAAAAGTTTCTTAAAAGGCAATGGAAGTGCATGGTACTTGATTAAGAAAAAAATCCCAAATATGCAAGATCTTCACAACGTTTATGGAAAATGAGTATTATGACAAAACTGTGTAGTGATTTCGCCTCTTTTTGCACCCAAGTACATTTCTGTTTCTGTGAGCTTTTTAAAGTGCCCTCCTAACCTGTAAAACTTGATCTGGTAGCGTGTTCTTCCTGCGATCCGTCTGTTGGTCATAAACATTACTATAGAAGCGGTAACTCGTATGATGGGATTGCCAGCTATCCTGCTCTGTTCCGACGTCTAACCTCCCTCCATGTCCTACTAAACAAATAGGCAGGCACTTACTTATTGGCTAGACCTGTGACTCTCAGCCCTGGCTGACCCTGGGAGCACCTGGGTTGGGATCTGGGCTCTGTGAGTCCGTGGTGGGGGCCAGGTGTCTCCATGCTTCTAACAGCCCTGCAAGTGATGCGGAGGCACATCAGCAGTTGGGAATCAGTGGTCTGTCACTGTAGAAGAAGTGACTTAGGCTTCCTGGGTGAAGATCCTATTATTTTTCTGTGAAGCTGAGAGTCTATGAGGGAATTTTATTTTTCACGTGTCACCATGAGCCGAGATTTCTCGAACTTAGGTAAGCAACACTTTGAAATAATTCTGTACACCTTTTATTGCCAGCTGGTGCAGGAATCATGTTTTTTCTTTCTAATGAGTTTCTTTATGCAGATTAGGAATAAATTTTTTAAATTACAACTCATCGTAATACTGAAACAAGAGCACGTTCCAGTGACATGACAAAAGTGACGGAAGTTCTCAGAAACTGCCTGGCAGCAAACCCACTGCCGAAGTTCCTGTGAACGCCTTGTTTGCTGTCATCCTGTTCATTACACTGAAGGGAGCTTTTGATGAAGAGTATGGCCCAACGTAGATCAAAGTGGAAATGACTCCTGACACTTGGATTCATTTTAAGAAAGAGGGGTTTGGTCATTCAGGGGCTTGACTGACCATGTGAGTGGACATAAATTAGGCAGTGAAACAGGTTCCTATTGAGAATCGGAGATGAGAAATCTCACCAACTACAATTTAACCCTTCATGATCTGATTTTCTGCTTATCCTGGATTCCATGGTTTGCCTTTTATACCCTCACTGTCACATTCCCAAATTTTTCTCCTGCTTATGTATTAATAGACGTGACCCAGGTGGAAGGAAGGAGTTGGAATGTGCGAATGTCCTGGGGAACTGTTTCTAGTTACATGGACATAGTCTCCCTTCATGCCTTCTCTGTAGGAAATCCAGTGTCCAGTGCCAGTGGGATGAGAAAACGAAGCTGTCTCTCATCTTCATAGGGAAAAAAGCCGATTGTCTGTGCCTACTTTGCCTTTTTGGAAGTTGTGGTTTCCAGGAGGAAGTCCCAGGCAGTCCTTCCCGCGGGCAGTTCTTGTCTCTCCGTCACTCTGATGACTTCTGTACAAAGGAGGTTGTTTTGCTTTCTCTTCTCCCGTGGCCATACTTGCCACATTCAGAACTTGGCCAGTCGTGTGATGCTTCTGCTCGCCCTAGGGCTGGATGCATTCTGTTAGCATGGGCTTGCTGCATGGCTATGCAGACAGACCCTCTGGGCATTCAGTAGCACCTGTTAACTGCCTCACATTCATGGTCCCAGAGTGATAATCAGAGGTGCTCCAATGTCACAACTCCGCTCTAAAGCCAGCCCACATTGCCATGGGTTTATCTTTGGGCACGTGTCTGGAAAGTGTTGTGATTTGGGCTAGTTCATGTTACTGTTCATGTCTCCATGGGCAGCGTTTGTGAGACAAGAAGTCGGTTATGTTAAACCCTTGGTTTGAAGGCAGGATTTTCTCCCATGATACTGCATGTGGTGGAGCTGGCCATTTGGATGCAAACATCTTGAATTCTTGAGAAACAGCCGGCAATGATAACACCGTGGGTCAGTGATGCCAGTGGGCTGGGGAGGGCTTAGGAGAGCAGTTCAGTAAGTACCCGCCCCCCAGCTGGGTGCCGCTCGGTAGAAAGTGGGTGCATGTCATGCGGAGCACCTGGTGCTACACTGACAAATGTCACATTGTGTGGTATCTCTGAGGCCAGGCCTTCGAGCCGGTGAATTCCAGCGCCTGGTTTTCACTGAACAGCAAAACCCTCTCGGTGAGTCTTCCTGGGGAGGACAGCCCTGTTCGCACAGTGCTTCCTGCGGGGAGCTTGGGTCGGGGGAGGGGTACACTGCTCCTAACTTGGCACCTGGGCATCAGAGTAAACACCAGAAACGGGAAGGCCACTGGCAGGCTCCTGCGTGCTTTGTCCCATGGAGCAGGTCGTCATATACTGTGGGGTCACTCTCTGAACTTCTTCCCTGTAGCAGGTGTCATGGGACTCTCCCGGGAGTGGCCCCTCGCTACACCCAGATGACGGAACACTGTTAACACTGAAGACACAGGGAGGCCAGGATGCATCTGAACAGGCTGGCCTTGCTGAGTTCCACCCTCGTAGACGACCTTGAGTTCCCATTGCTTTTATCAGCCATACTGCTCCAGGACTGTGCACTTCGTCCTTAAAGCTACAATAAAAGTACGCAGGTTTCTAAGTTTGGGCCCTCACTGAAAACTTGAATGTATTTGCCCACTTCTCTTTCTCTCTTGCTAATCTGTCTTTTGTTAGGAGAACCCAGTTCAGTGGAAAAACAGAACTCTCCCACTCTGAGCCACAAAGCCCCTGGCATGCCCAGATAATGGTTTGTCTGTGTACAGCTGCTTGCAGCAAGCCAGGTGGTGATACCTCTGATACCTGGAGGTCAGAACTTCCCCTCCAGGTGTGTTACAGGAGCCCTGACAGAAACAGCAGCTCAGTGCAACAAGGATGCGTCCTCGCATGTGGAGCTGGCTGAGGGGCCTCCGGGCACTTATGACGATGTACACGCCGTTCAGCAGGGAGATTGTGCAAGAGACGTGGGGGAGTGCTGTGAAATGGGGCTGCGCAGCTCCCAGAGCAGTTCTGCAAGGCGGTGGGCAGGAACGGATGTGCGGCTCTAGCTCTATGGTCCTTGTGCCAGACACGAAACAAACCGGCACCAGTGAATGGCCCAAGAATGTTTGTCACTGAGACTACGGGTCATGGTGATGGCAGAGGGACACAGGGGGCTGCTGGGAGCACAAATAAAGTCCGGGCCAGATAATTGCACCTGTGTGTATTTCAGAACTGGGTCTGATCTTAAAAACCTGCTCTTGCTCTTTGGAGAACATTGTAGTGCTGGAACACATTTGGGTCACGTTTTCTTGTGTTATTTGAGGCTGCTAAGGGCAACGCTTATAGTCTCTGTTAAAATTCACTTGATGCATCAAAGGGAAGATTATGAAAAGGAACTTTGACTTAAATATTTATTATCTCGGGTGGCTCCAGAAAATCTGAAATCCCATGATTTTAGTGGAATGTACTTACAGTGGGAATGAAGAACTCTTTGTCCTAAATACCTGTATAGGCCACTGGATATGGAGAGTACATAAATGGAAAAATAACCTATGTTGCCAATGCAAAATAAATCTTTTAAAAAAGTGATGGGATGAGAATCAAATCTGAGAGTTGGCCACACAAAGCCAAGACAGGGGTCGAACGACAAAGCTGAGGATTTCATTGGCATTCTGTGATGTGTAGTGTATCTTCTGTGACTTTCTCTGCAGCCTCCTCTGGGCCCTTCTGTGTGTGATGGCTTGGGCGCGGGGTGAAGCAGGAAAAGATGTTTGCCAGATGTGCACTCCTAAGTCTTGGCCTTGCTGCCTCTGGTTCTGGGGGCCTTTTAATCTCTGTTCAGTGTAGGTTAGCCAGTCCTGTTGGTTCTGCTGGAGCAGCACAGAGTAGACTCTGATCCTGCAGGTTCTTCTCCCTCCCTCCCCCTCCTCTCCTCTCCGTCCCCTCCATTTCTCCCTTTCTCTCTTCCCTCCCTCGCTCTCTCCCTCCCTCCCTCCCTCTCTGCCTGGAGGAAGATGAAGGTTGTCTCTTGAATTCCATAGGAGTCACTCCCAGCACTGAGTTTTGTGGGTCAGCCTCGCTCCTCTGCCTCCCTACAATTCCTGTTGCTTGTGCCGGACGTCGTGGGCTGTGTGTGGGTGGAGAAGCCTCCCTGTGGCTTGCATGCGCGTGGGAGCCAGTCATGCCTGGAATTTCCAGGGCGCTGTGGGAGGCGGCATTGCAGAAGCCTCTTGATAAGAAGACAAAGGCGCCTTGTGAGCACGTTCAACCTGAAGGAGGCAGGGGCTTGGCGCAGCTGTGTGGCCCTGTAAGAAGGGCCCAGCTGTGGTGCCAGAGAGGACACACGTGGGCCCGTGTGGCCCCTGTCACGCGGGTCTGTGTCCTGCCCCTCTGTGCACTGGATTCTTGACTAATTGCTCAGGAGTGTAGGGTGAGCTGTGCCTCCCTGGAGACTCTGGAAGGCATCGTGGCCCATTGGTGACCCTCGAAGGGAGGACACCCAGAAGACAGAGTGGGGCTGGGGCCATGTGGAGCCACAGTGCCTGACACAGCAGCCCGGTGCCAATGGGGTCAGGGTTATGTAGGAGCACAGGTGACTCCCTGCCTGGGGACCGCCAGAAGTGAAATTTGAGCGGTTACTGCTCACGGGACCACATGTGTACCTGTGGCTGGCGAGGCCTGGGGAAATGCTGTTTGCACCTCTGCTCAGAGCACGTGGAGTAGTAATTACTTGTTTATGCATTGGCTCCTGTGCTGTGGCCTGAGAACCTGGAGTCCAGTTCTGATGTTGATGCATCTCTCATCTGTGTGTGTGTGTGTATGTGTGTGTGTGTTTAGAATCCAGCCTTTGTCCCTGGGACATAGTAGGTACTCAATAAGTGGTCTGATTTTTTTTTTTCCTTGCACTTGAGTTTGTTGATTCTGGAAGTCAGAATTCCTTGGTGACTTTGTATTTGCACCACGGCTGCTGCTTTGTGGATAGCTGGTGCCATCCGTATGAGTACGCTGGTGCAGAGTTTCTCAAGGGGAACGTGTTGTAGGATTTGAGGAGAGCAGCTCAGGATATCCCGTTCGCTGAGAGCAGTCGTGGTTTTGTGGTGTCGTGGAGTGGGGAGCCGAACGAGGCTGACAGCGTGCACAACACGACTGTGGTGACTGTCGCCTACACATCGGCTTTCCTGGGGGAGAGCAGGCCCGGCCAGTCCCAGGAGGAGGTGTGCGTCCCCAAAGAAAGGGATGTGAGCCGCGAGCGGCCTCTGCCATAGTGCTCAGAGCACCCGGCTCCTGCAGGCAGAGCGCAGCCAGCCGCGGCAGGCGTGGCGGAGACGAGCGCCGTCAGAACGCTGTAATTAACACGCGCTGGTGTAATTCATGAGGAATGCGCTGTGTAGCCCGAGCCCACGCCAGCGTGAGCCCACACAGTCAGGAGCAGCCTTGTCTCTGATGCTGGCCGCTTCCTTCCCAAAGGCTCTATAATTTATTATTATTATTATCATCATCATTATTATTATTTAACTCCCAAATGCCTTTGTCACCCTGAGTGTGTTCTGGACCAGGCAAGAGCGAGCCTTGCAGGCGACCCCCGTGTCTGCCAGTGAGTCAGGCAGGCTGGAGGCTGTGCAGACCGGCTCCGCTGTACATAATTAAGCAGTTCCCAGCGCTCCGTGCAGCTCAAATGGGATGGCACGGCGCCTGGTAATACGACAGTTAATGGGATGAGACCAGCACTGCCTCTGCCTCTGTAATAAGCAGCGGCTTTTTGCTTTCCCGCTGAGGATGGGGAGGGAAGGCAGCAGCCACGAAAGCGAACAACACTGACAACATGGGGTTAGGGGCACCTCTCCCCACCTTGGGTGCCTGTATCCAAAATGGAAAATGCACCCTCACTGGAAGAGGTTACCTCTTAATTACCCTTGTTCAGCGGCTGTAATAAGCAAAGGCTTTTTATTTGTGCATGGCGGCAGATCGGTGTGAGATACATTCCCAGCAAATAGCTCTAATGGGAGGCTGTATGCCTCCTCACTCTCCTCCTGCCTCCTGCAAACCTTGACGTGAGCTGAGATACGGCCCGGATCCTGCTACCCGATGAACAGGCTACTTAAGAACTTGAGGTGCTCTTCTGCTTTGAGGCGATGGTCAACGTACGTTTTGCTCACAAAGGACCATTTGCTGGGTCTGTGGTTCGCCTTCCCTGACCCCCAAATACAAAAGGGGCACCTTTTTCTTCGCCTGAGAGGAAGAAAGTGGGGGAAATTACCTCGGAAGCCAGGGAACGCAGAGACAGGAAGCAGCGGTTGTTGGAGCTGCGTGCTCTCGGTCTCGGAGATTACAAATGCTCCTTGGCTTTGTCCCTTGAACAAGTTGATGAGAAAAATTCCCTGTGCTGTGTACACTGTAGGCATAAGAGGCGTAATGCGCTCATTAAATGATCCCGCAGAGGAGAAAACAAACCAGACATTCGTCTGCGATGCAACTGAGCAGCACCGCGGGGCTGTCCTCTGCGTGGGGAGACGTTCGTGGGGTGCCGACCCCGAAGGAACAAAACCCAGTCCTGCTAGTTGGTGCCGAGTCCCTGTGACTATTTGGGATCCCTGGGGGTGAAACTGTCCACGGCAAGATGCAGAAAGGGAGCTTAGGATTCCACAGGGCGGGGGGCAGGGGGCAGGGGGGCAGCGATGGTGGCTAGCTACACCGGCTTTTGAGGACCCCGAGATGGGGATGTGAGGGTTGTACGTGGGGCTGTGCTGCAGCCTTCGGCACTGCCGTTAGCAGGTACTTTGGTTGCTTGCAGGGTGAGCCCGAGCATCTCTGCTGGTGCTGTGGGGCTGGCACTGCTCAGCATCCAGAATTCTCTGTCTTTGGGGACTACGTACGTGAGAGAGCGCCTGGCTCCCAACAATCTTTTCTCTGGGTTCAGTGGGGAATGCAGGTGTTGGGCTTCAGAAACCGGGACTGGAAACCGCGAGGAACGCTCTGGTTTTTGAAAGGGAACGATTGAGAGCCCTGAAAGTGTTGTCTTCCTTTCCATAAGGAAGAACAGAAGTCCTCTCATTCACACCCATCGTATTTTATTTCACATTCAGAAACCTTTTAATTTCAGCAGAAATCTCAGCATATGTTATCTCGCTCCAAAACAGCAAATGGTGGCTTGAAATACATTCATGCGTTTCAAGTACTTGCTCTCCAAACAATACAATGTATCGCTACTCACAGGACACACGTTTCAGCAATTTTGTGGAGGAGCTGTTTCTTTGTCCCTCCCTCTCTCCACCCCCTCCTGTGGCGTTAAACCACACAGGCACGGAGCACATGTAAGGAGAATTCAAGAGCGTTTTGTAATTCCTGAAAGGTTAATTGCACTATTTATAGACCCGACTGTAAAGCACAAACCCTCCGCGTGACCCTTCGGGGTCATCCCAGTAATAGCAGCGTCAGTGGAGCCCTGACCAGCCATGAATTACTGTCTGTGATAGTGAGAATGCTGACAGTTCAATCACAGCACTGTTTCAATAGAGAACTCCATATATTTAAAGCGCTGATACTGTTTTCCCTCTAAATGACAGCCTTGACAGATGGGCCGAAAGCAGCGCAGACGTTTGAACAAGGAAATAGAGAGGGAGCCTGTTGGAAGCTGGGCTCCGTGCAGCCAGCCGCGGATGATGAATAGAGTGTGATTGTGTCTGACAGGTAGTAATATAACTATTCATTCAGCGCAGAACACCTGGAGCACACTGTATTAAATGCTACAAGATGGAGAGGTTCTGTGACAAGAATAGGAAGTGTGAATCCCAGCCTGGGTTTAGGTACAGCAAGAGGAAAGGGCACGGGTCAAGCGGCAGAAAGCGCCTCGGAGAAGGCTGTAATTAAATTATTTGCTTACTAAAGTGTTTCTAATGTTTTGCTAACATGTTGCCGGGATCATTACTTCAGCATGTCTGAACACTTCAAATGCAAGCCGCTTCCCCCACCCCCACTCTTTCTCTCCCTCCCTGACAATTGTGGTTATTTTTTTTTTTTTTTACTTCCACTCCTTTTTTTTCTTTTTTCTCCATTTTCTGCCTCTGTTACTCCTGCTGCAGCTAACAGTCCTAGAAAAGTCAGACAGGGTGAGGAGCCAGAGGGTCCTTATTCGGGTCCTGGGACCTCCCCCCACCCACTGAGCCCACTGTGGTTCTGTTCTAGAACACCCCAAAAACTGGCTGGATGAATGGCTCCTGTGTCCTCCTCCCACCAAGGCTGGGTGTGCCCCCCGACCCTGACATGGGGTGGGAGAAGAAAGCAGGTGTTGACTGCATAGCACAGAGCAGAGCGAGGAGCTGGGCAGTGACCCCTTAACTCCCAGGCTACCAGCAGGTTGGGCCTTGAAGCTTCTTAGAGATGGAAGGCGGGGTCGAGAGGCAGAGTTCAGCTCGTGCCTAGGTCTCTGGTTGGTCACCATTGCTCGTGGTGACCTTTGATTGGTGAGTGATACCATGTCCTCCTGGGCAGTTAGAGCATGGCAGGTGTGCCCCAGTTGATCAAGTGGTAGTCACTTATCGCTTAGGGCCTGGGGTTCCTGGAAGGAAAACCCAAGATGTGGAAGTGTTACCTATAGGAGAGAGAAACGATGCTTGGAGTCTTGATGTTTGGAGACTCTGTGTGGCCGGCTGTATCACTTCTTTAACTTGGAGTTAATTTTAGTGAAAGCAGGACGAGGAGTCTTTTTAACCAAGGGAGGGACTGGGAGATGGGGACTTGATGACATCCAGCATGCACCTCCAAGGCACAGCACAGGGATTGAGTTCTGATTTGATAGGGGTGGTGTGGGGTGTGTCAGTACAAACTCAGGTAACAGGTGCGTTCTCCCAGGTGCAGCTTCACCCAGGATGAAGGGCTCTGTGCGAATGTTTGCCTTGGCCTCTGAGGTCTGAAGCAAAGCAGAGACAGTTTGCAAAAGCAAACACATAGGATGGGGTGGGCATTCCAAGAGATAGGACTCTTTGTCAGCACATGTGGCCTCTTGTGCAACCTTCTCCTGCCCTGCTTGCCAAGTATTTCTTCACCTAGGTTAGCATTAAGCGTCACTGCCTGTGTTTGACTGTCACATTCTGAAAGCTTTAATTCCCAGGGAATCTCCTATCATGATTGAGCTAACTCTTTAAACCTTGGCATTTCAGTTCTCCCTACAATTGAGTGCCTTCTAGGTCATGCATGCATGCAAAGCAAGCAACACCAAATGTCAAAGCCACGATAGGGTGTTCCTTCGTACTGTGTGTATGTGAAGGAAGCACGTCCCATTGTGTTGTGGGATTCAAGCCCTGCTGAGACACAGGAACCTGTACAGAGCCCTCCTTTGTTTCCAACATCCTTGGGAAAGGGAGCACTTGGCGGTGGCTCTTAACGTGGCCAGTGTCCATTGACTGCTGCCTCACATTAGCTTTGCTTGTCATTTTCTTTATTCACAGGCTCCTGTGACAGCCAGGGACAGTCACAGTGCTGCCATCACTGTGCTATGGGGAAGGTCCCCCTGGGAGCGGGGATGCTGGACACTTTTGTCTTTTCACATTCCATTTTCTCTTCTTGTCTCTGGGGCTGCGGTGGCTGGTGTGAGCCTGAGCATGGCCCCGACAGCACACACTGCCCATGGAGAGGGCTGTGGGCTCCCAGCTGCACCAGTTCAGATGTCCCTTGGTCAGGAAGCACTGTGTCTGCAGATGCAGGTCTCCTCCCAGCCTACTGCAGGGAGAGAGACCAGAGGTTAACACTGGGGAAGGATTTTGCAGGTGCCTACTCTGATTAGCTATGGAAAACTTAATCCAGGTCAAGTTGCCCTCCTGCCCATACACACCCTGTTAGTTCATGCTCCTCCACTCTGCATTCACGTCCTTGACACCCTTCTGTGCCAACCAGTATTACTGAGCTGCGTTAAATACTGTTGGCTATTGATTTATGGCCTCACCTATAACTTCTTCTGAATCTACAAATTTTATCTGACTTGTCGTATGAACGAGTGCTTAATAGCTGTTAGCGCTATGCTGGCCTCAGAAGAATGCGGTTTTGAGAACTGGGCAAACATGCAAATTCTGGTTTGATGAAGAGACCCCCAAATGAAGGCTTATAATAAAATCTGTCATTTTTTTTTTTTTACAGCCTCTGTGTGCTTTCTTCTCCTGGGTAGACTGCTTTGTGGACATGGAGTGCATATGCTTACAAGCTACAAGCAAATGCTTCTCACTGCGTCTCCACTTTCTTTTCACATGAACTCTGCCTTATTTACTGAATTGGGCACAGTCATTGTGTGACTCTTTCTAATGCATATCCTTTTTTCCTTCTAGTTGAGAGGCTGTACAATGCTTAGTGCTGCCAAGAAGGGAAAAGGGGCTGTTTTGCAAAATAAGCAAATTGGATTATCCAGTGTGTAAATAGGCACTCAGTCTTTTTTTCCAATGTAAATCAGGAAAAGCAATTTGCGTGTGCAGAAAAAACCCTGCATCAGTGCTCGGCGCTCCCCCATCTTGGCTGGCGTTGGGAGTTCATTATAGGTGAGGAAAAGGAACTTGTTAGCATCCATACGGCTGGAGACAGTAATTAACTAATTTGCTTTCATTTTTCTGCAGTTTAAACATAGGCACTATGAAAAATATTCTGCTGAGTGACTTGAAATCTTTCGTGTTGTGTTCATATTAAGATAATAACAGGATTTTTATTCTTAAAGCTCTGTTAAAAAGAGTACTCGATGCAAATTTGCTCAATAATTTATTTTTAGTGGGAGTCGGACTTGGGCATTGCCAGGACAATTGAAACCTTGTTTTCCTTTAAGCAATGGGCCCAGGTTGCCATGGTGTAAATTGGGCATTATTTGAAAATGAGAAACCACATGGCCTCATTGATGCATTAGAGAAAATTGCTACTTTTTAAGAACTGTTTGCATCGTGGGAGAGTAAACCAGAAATACGGTTCAAATTAATGTTATCGATCTAACAGTCTTGGATATACGGACTGATGAGGGCTTCTTTTAATCATTGCTAAGAATGTGGAATTACAAAGTAATAAAAGGAATCTGGGTGGGAGTCATTTTGTCCTGGTCTCGAATCAACAGTTTGCGTGCTGCCTTGAGACTCGTCCGAGCAGGAACCTAGCTGTGCTCATCTCGGTTCCCTGTTTGCTCATCTGACTGTAGTGAGAAAGAGTTGAGGCAGAATTCACCACCAGTTCAGAGAGATGTGACACAGAACTGTCGCAGATCATGTGGGATCAGTTTATAATGTTTAGCAGTTTAAGATACATAATGAGCATACACACATTGGATTAATTAACATTATTCTTAAATGTTTACTTTTGATAGTGTTAAAGGTAGGCATTTTTTTTTCCTATTCTTGAATTCCACTACTATTATTGCAAAGTTTCAAATAAAGAAGCCCAGAAGGGGCCGGCGCCGCGGCTCACTAGGCTAATCCTCCACCTTGCGGCGCCGGCACACTGGGTTCTAGTCCCGGTCGGGGCGCCGGATTCTGTCCCGGTTGCCCCTCTTCCAGGCCAGCTCTCTGCTGTGGCCAGGGAGTGCAGTGTAGGATGGCCCAGGTGCTTGGGCCCTGCACCCCATGGGAGACCAGGAAAAGCACCTGGCTCCTGGCTCCTGCCATCGGATCAGCGCGTTGCGCCGGCCACAGCGTGCCGGCCGCGGCGGCCATTGGAGGGTGAACCAACTGCAAAAGGAAGACCTTTCTCTCTGTCTCTCTCTCTCACTGTCCACTCTGCCTGTCAAAAAAAAAAAAAAAAAAAAAAAAAAAAAAAAAAAAAAAAGCCCAGAAAATGAGAAGACAGAAATCTGAAGTTGTACTAGGAGGAAAGTTGCGGTCTGTAAACAGGTCATCTTCAAAAAGGAGGGGGAGGGGGAGGGGGATAAAAGAGGGCGACTCTTGGGGCAGATAGGTGAAGGATTACTCTGTTCTTATCTACTGTACTTGCCTGACTTGGTGGGGTTTTCTAATCTCCACTGCAGAAATACAGATGCTGCCCCCCACAGCGATTTCTGTGTTAGAGATGGGAATGTGATTCTGAGTGTTTTCAGGCCATTCCTACCTTTGTATGGAGCCTCACGTTTGATGTCTGAGCAGTATTTGTAAGCAAAGATGATGACTGGTGCAGGCATTTCTAAGTATGGGGTGTTTGTAGCACTTACCGAAGCAGCAGGCTCTGAAGCAAACCGCAGTGTCCCCAGGCAGAATGAAGTCAGAACTATAAAAAGCAAACCCAGCAGACAGCCAATACTGGGGCAAAACCACAGCTTGCCAGAGCTTTAATTTATGAGGGCAAATTACAGGAGATAACTAAAAAAAAAAAACACCCAGATTTAATGAGGCCTTTTGCTGACTATTGTATTTGAAAGTGCAAATGACTTGCTTGTAATGAAGAAGGGAGGGAGAGAGGATAAACCTGGTAAAAGAGCATTGTGCTCCAGCCTGCAGGTAAATACTGGGCTTGAGGCTGAACTGCCTCTTGGATGAGTGTTATTGATTGGAATTTGCTCTGTGAGTACCCTTGGAGGACGCGTCTATAGGATTTACTCCGTACAATAGAGGCTTGCAGACATGGTGTCAGGATCCGCCTTGCTTGGGCATCAGACTTCAATTAGATAATGACCATGGCAGGGAGGGAATGGCCGGGGAGTCATTCATCTTGCCCGTACATGACACAGTGGAACGGGTGTTTCTGACCATCGCTGCACACTGAATTAGGTCAGTGCCGAGCTTGTTGGCCTTTGAGAGAGCCGCTGCGCTTACGTGTGATGTGTTCGCCCCCCTCAGCCTCTGCTCTCCCTCCTCTCCAACGGCATCTATTGTTCCAGGACCCATATTGCGCAGGGATCTGAATTTATGTCCGTGGATTAGAAGCCGGGGACCCCACCGCAGCCCATAATCAGCTCATTAGCATTCTGTGTGTG
The DNA here is from genome assembly GCF_051225735.1 of Oryctolagus cuniculus. NCBI lineage: Eukaryota > Metazoa > Chordata > Mammalia > Lagomorpha > Leporidae > Oryctolagus > Oryctolagus cuniculus. Next base: position 14,720,580 of record NC_142872.1, read on the forward strand.
TGAGCCAGTGTGAGTACAATTTTCAATGGCCTAATGTGACAGGTAATCATAAATTAGTATTTGCTTTAAAACAACAGCAGAGCGCAGAGCCCGCATGCCTAAGGAGAGTGACGCAGTCAGTAGCACAGCCCGTAATGAAGTGGAAGCTCATTAAGCAAATGCTGTCTACTTCACTGGGCTGCAGCAGCAGCAAACAAACCAAATGGAAATGTCTCAGCAGAACACTGCAGTCCTCCAGGACAAGTCGGGTTCATTAGCCGTGGCTCCATCTACAGGAATCAGAGTAATAATTAAATAGTCGCTTGCTAATTTATCATTTTATATTTGTTAGGATGTTTGCATGTTGTTGTCCCTCCCATCTCCAGCTGTGTGTAAAAAAAAAAAATTAGAATGGTGAGCTTGCTTTTTTTTTTTTATCTTGAAAGATATTTTATATCAGAAGTGGCTTGCATTTGGCACTGGGTCGCTGGTAACCTTGCTGATGGCTGCAGAATATGGACTCTGTGTCAGGTTTTAGGATTTTGGGGTTCAGAGAAGGGAGGAGGTAGCTAGTTGAAGGAGAGAGGACTTTATTTTATGGAGGACAGAATGGGCTGGGTGCGAGTAGAGGCGGAGCCTGCCCAGACAGGGCAGATGGTTTGAAACCGGGCTTTACAGGGCGGGATCTTTCCTTAAGCTGCTAATTGGGAGTGGTACAGAGCATCCCATGAACCCAGGTCAGGCAGGTGGGGGCCATGCAGGAGGCTCTCACAATGCACTGTCTTAACATTTTGGAATGTCCCCAGGTGCAGGGCTTTCCAGAGCAATCAACATTCCAGTAGCCTTTAGATGAACTATCAGTGTCCAGTTTCATCAGGCCCCCGGGGGCTCAGGCTGGGGAGGAGCTGAAGACAGGAGCCTGTCCTTGAACAGCTCCGCGGCAGAGCTGGGTGGGATAGGAACTCAGCCGCGAAAGCCGCTGAATGAACCTGCTGGTGGAAAGAGCTTGGCATGCCAACTGTGCAATTTCAGTGTCCAAAAATAACAAATCTGCAGAGTGAGCCTTATTGCTGTAGCAACAGTGGACGGGAACAGGTCCTTGCAGGTGCCCGCGTTTGTGATGGGGTCATCGGCCCTTGTGGAGAAACATCAGGTGTTGTCCTTGCTGTAAAGCAATTGCTCAGTGCCTGTTGAAACTAGCACATTTAGGGCTGGTGCTGTGGTGTAGCAGGTAAAGCCACCACCTGCAGTGCCGGCATTCCATATGGATGCAGGTTTGAGACCAGGCTGCTCCACTTTGATCCAGCTCCCTGCTAATGGCCTGGGAAAGCAGTAGAGGATGGCCCCAATCCTTGGACCCCTGCACCCACGTGGGAGACATGGAGAAAGCTCCTGGCTTCAGATTGGCCCAGCTCCAGCCATTGTGGCAAATTGGGGAGTGAACCAGCGGATGGAACCCTCCCCCCCACCTCTCTGTGTAACTCTTTCAATTAAATAAATGAATCTTTAAAAAAACCAAAGAAATTAGCACATTTCGCTTCCATGAGGGAGGACTCAGGGTTCCCAGACAGAAATACTGAGAACTATGGCCGTCGGCCCTGGGACATCCAAAGGAGACACAGGACCTGGGGGTGGGGATTGAGAACATCGCTGTGTGGGATAGGAAAAGTCGGATGAAAACTGCTTCAGTGCCCTGGCCCTGAGTGGGTTTGAGGATAATGTGGCAATAAATTATGCAGTGGGACAAGGACAATTTTTTCAGGATTTTAATTAATTATCTCTTATTGTTATTGATATGAGGTCCCTTTATAATGCAAAATAAACCATTGGAAGGTTTTTCTATGCTCTCATTCTCTTAGGAAACTTTGGTTTCCCAGCCTCGGAAAGATGTTTGGAGAGCAAGGGTGATAGGGAAAGCTGGGGTTCCATGGGCCTTGAGGGATAGAAACCAGGAGGGAGGTCAACACCCACGATGAAGTTGATGGATCGGCTTCTGTGTGGTAAGGGGGGGGGTGCAGGCAGAGAATACCCGCTCTGTTGTCTCCCTGTCATTTCCGTGTCCTTTGGACATCCTGTGTTTGTAGCAGTGCTGTGAGGTTCTCAAGTCTTCCTGGAGCATTTGTGGGTGCACTCTGAGAGCAGGGAAAGGCATTCGGGAAACAGGAGTGGCCCGTTCAGAAGGAAGGTGCACAAACTGGGGAGCGTCGAGCAGTGTTCTCGCTGCAGAACGAGCGAGCAGGCAGTCAATCCCGTGTGCTGCAGGGACCACCAGCGCCTTATATTGGGAAATGCAGACGTGCGCTTTGTCATGACGAGCCTCAGAATGTACAAATGGCCTCTTTGCTATAAGGATACGGAAGCAGGATACAGTAACTGTTAAAAATGTAAAATGATGGGGCAGGCTTTGGGCCTTGTGGTTAAGAGGCCGGTAAGACGTCCACATCCAGTATCCAAGCTGAAACCAAGCTCTGCTCCAGATTCCTGCTTCCTGCTAACAGACCCCAGGGAGGCAACAGCTGATGTCTCAAGTAGTTGAGTCCTGGGAGACCTGGACTGGGGACTCCCCTCCAGACTTCAGCCGGACACAGCCCTGGCTGTAGTGGGAGTGTGGGGAGTGAGCATGGGAGATTTCTCTGTTGCTCATTTTCCATCTCAAATAGATAAATAATATATAACAGTTTAAAAGAGGAAGAGGAATTCACTGTAGTGGTCATTGAAACATTTCATCGGTCCAGCAGTGTCTTTTCCTTTTGGTAGTTACTGCTCTTTTTCCTAGGGGGCTGCACCTCAGCTGGTCTCCTATGTCTGCCCCAGGAGTGGGCGTGTTAGCTGGGCTGGCATCAGGGCCACGCCGTTCCCCAGGCCACAGTGATTGGGTCAGGCAAGGGCATGTGACCACCTCGGCCGAGTAGAACCACTCGGGAACGTTTGATGAAGTTCTGGGAGGAGTATTCCACTTGGCTGGGGCCTGGTGGCTCTAGTGTCTGAGCTGCAATGGGCTCTCCGTGAATCCTTGAGGAATGAGCTCAAATTAAGAATGAATTCAAGGCAAGAGAAACTCAAGGGAAATACTGAAGAGACAGATAAGAGCCAGCCCATGTTTTCCCTTCTTCTTGGGCCATTGTGTGATGTTTCCTAGCATTGTAGCAGGATGAGCTCTGGACAACAGTACTACCCCCCACCCCTTGGTTTGATGATGGCAACTGAGGTGCCATTGGTGGGATGTGGCTAAGTTCCAGCCTTGCTTCTCATGCTCTTCTATCCAAATCAACGTATTTTAGCTTTGTTGTGCAACCTAAACAAGTCCCTGTGGATAGCCATTGCTCCTGATACTCACTACTACTACTTAGAATGGCAGTAATAGTAATCAATAAAAATACACTACTGAACAAGATGTAACCTTTGAAGAAACCTAGTCTTGGGTTCATTTTGGGAAAACTGCACCATCATTTTCCTCGACTTCAACTCATGTTTATCCACTTCAAAACCTGTTCTGTCGCTTTTAGCCCATCTTCATCCCCTGCACCTGTCTACCCTCCTCCCCAGCCTGGGGGAAACCAGTCCGCCAGTTGTACGGGCCATTGTTTCTATGAGCATTCTTCTCTCCTTTGAGGCTTTGGGTGTTCCCCTGTGTTGACTGGGCTAATACTTGCTCATAAAGTTACTGAGTGAATGGCCTAGTAAAATAGAATTTCTGGATTAAATCCCAAAAGCTGCATCTGAAGGTGAGCAATTTTGACAGGTGTCACAGTGATGTGAATTTGGTTAATTATGATGCGATAATGTTGACATATAAGTGGCACAGTTTAGGCTATAAGCTGCCAGGAAAGAAGAGAGAGTATGAAGCCGAAGCCAGACCAGGTTCATCCAGAGTAAAGCCTGGGAGAGCTGTATCCAAGGTGCACGCACGGCAGAGGGTCCCCAGCACACACCTAGCAGAGAGCACACCTCGCCTTACAGACTAGTGGTTTACATAGTGCAAAGAGGTGGTCAGGGGCTTGGGGTCTGGGCCCAAGATAAGCTGCCGAGATAGAGGGAGAGCTGGGGCTCCTTCTAAAGGTCCTGTGAGATCACGGTGTGAGCTGGGAGGGGTTGATCTGAGGCTGAGGCTGGACTCTGGGACTGAGCTGCTGAGCTGGGGGGAGAGGGCTGGGGTGGAGTGGGGGACCTCAGGCTGATGGCTGGATTCCTCAGATAGTGTTGTGTCCAGCAGTCTGGGCAGGAGTGGCCAAGGCAGGGTGAGGCTGTGTCAGCAGGGCAGAGGAATGGGAGCCTGCTTGCTGTATGCAAGAGGTCAATAGGAATCTAAGGCTTTTTTTATTTTATTTTATTTTTTTGGACAGGCAGAGTGGACAGTGAGAGAGAGAGACAGAGAGAAAGGTCTTCCTTTGCCGTTGGTTTACCCTCCAATGGCTGCCGCGGCCAGCGTGCTGCGGCCGGCGTACCGCGCTGATCCGATGGCAGGAGCCAGGTGCTTCTCCTGGTCTCCCATGGGGTGCAGGGCCCAAGGACTTGGGTCATCCTCCACTGCACTCCCTGGCCACAGCAGAGAGCTGGCCTGGAAGAGGGGCAACCGGGACAGAATCCGACACCCTGACTGGGACTAGAACCCGGTGTGCCGGCGCCGCAAGGTGGAGGATTAGCCTAGTGAGCCGCGGCACCAGCCTGGAATCTAAGGCTTTTTGTTGCTCCCTCTTAAGCCACTGAGGAGCTACTGAGTGGGCAGTGACAGTGATGGTTTGCTAATAGCTGCTGTAAGAAACATTAACCTGACGCTCAGAAGCAAAACTGGAACAGTGCTAACTCAGCATGGGTCTTGAATATTCCTGAACAAACAGTTAGGACTGATCTGACTGTTACATCTGCATTTCTAAAAAGGTTAGTTCCAATACTTCATCTTTGTGTTCTAAGAATATAAGCAAGGTATTAGAATTAGAGCTAAGAAAGTCCTTATTTGACTATTTGGTTGTCTTCCTACAGCTCCATTGTTAGGCAGATAAATGACTTGACCTTTTGCAATAACTTTAACTTCAAATTAAAGATAATCAATGACTCCAGTGTGTTTTCTTCTCTCTGTGTCTGTTTCTGCCACCAAAGATGAATTTTACACTAGGAGTTCTGAAGTAATAGTTCTGTGTAGGTTCTAAAATTGTAACTGAAGGAATAAAATGCCTCCCCTGCCTTATTTGGGAACACCACCGCTGAGGACCACTCCAGAGACTGAGTACTGAATCGGTGTTTTAGACCAAGTCTCTGTCTTCCGGTGCGTTGCTATTCCATCACAAGATGGGACTGAAACACTGAAGGGGTGTTGGAGAGCAGCATGTGTCGCTTTGGGAGTGGTGAGTGAGCATTTGGAAAAAAGTTACAAGTAATGTTAATCCACTATATGAAGTCCATCTCCACTACATTAAACATCATTTTATCCTAAAACTCAGGGTCTTCCAGTCACTACCACGTATCTGGAGTGCTGATTTAATGCTTGCTTGAGATACCACCAGAACAGAGGCTTTGATGAATATCTTGAAGAATTGTGTAGGGTAGTAGGGCAAGAAATGTCTTTATTCTTCTTGGTCTGATCTCATGTTTTCTTGTTTAAAGCATTCCGAAATGCTTTGTTTTTGAAAGAAATGGCACTTATTGGGTAGCACAGAATTGATTGGCTGGGGTCTTTTTTTTTTGACAGGCAGAGTGGACATGAGAGAGAAAGGTCTTCCTTTTGCAGTTGGTTCACCCTCCAGTGGCTGCTGTGGCCGGCGCACTGCGGCCGGTGCACCGCGCTGATCCGATGGCAGGAGCCAGGTGCTTCTCCTGGTCTCCCATGGGATGCAGGGCCCAAGTACTTGGGCCATCCTCCACGGCACTCCCTGGCCACAGCAGAGAGCTGGCCTGGAAGAGGGGCAACCGGGACAGAATCCGACACCCCAACCGGGACTAGAACCCGGTGTGCCGGCGCTGCAAGGCGGCCAGATTGGCTGGGGTCTTAATGGTATATCATATGGTAGTAACTACCAAGACGTGGCAGATCTAAACTTTCTAGTAGCTAGCATTTAATCTATGGGTTATGAATTCAGTCATCATTGCCAACTATAATCAGGAAGAAGGCTGAGTGTCTCCAACTGGTCAGTAAGTAGCACTACACCAAGGCTGTAATATAATCCTCATATTTTAGGGGAAAATACTCTACAAAGAATTGTTCTAACTGCTTTATAAACTTTTCTAGCCCAGGAGTTGGGAAGTTGACAACTACACTTGACATCCTTAATACATTTAGTAACTGGATAAGTATTTGACAGATCTGAAGCTTCTTCCTTTAGAGAAGAGAAACTTGGTTGTACCTCTAAAAAAAATTGTTTATTTGAAAGTCAGATAGAGGGAGAGACAGACAGCGAGATCTTACATCTGCTGGTTTACTTTCCAGATGGCCACAAAGCCAGGAGCTTGAAAATTCTTGCAGGTCTTCCATGTGGGTGGCAGGGGCTGAAGCACTTGGGCCATCTTCCGCTGCTTGTCCCAGGCCATTTGCAGGGAGATGGATTAGAAGTGGCACAGCCAGGACACAAACCGGTGCTACATCACTACATTGGCCCCTTGGATCTACCTCTATGACACAAAATAATGAAAGAAAGGATCTACTCATGTAGTGATTCATGTCCCCTAGCACATTTCAAAACATGCACAAACTCACGGACAAGATAAGCCTTGCAGACAATTTGTCTGCAGTCTGTACTATTTTTTGATGCTTCAGCACAGCAATTAGAAGAGACCTTAACCTACAGTTTATCTGCTATCAAGTATATTTTTTATAGGTACAAAATTTGCTTAGTCACCAGGATTACCAAGCAATTAGGAATTGAACTCTAATCCTGTGGGAAGTTTGCAATGATGACTACTTGCAGTGATCAGTCTTACATTAATCAGATGCAATGCCCATGCAAGCAGTTCAAATTCCTGATTTTTAAAATTATATCGGTATAGATTATGCATTTGCTTCGTTTGATCATTGTACTTCAAGGTTATGTTGAATTAAGTAGGGCAAGCAATTCTGTTGAACTGCCACCCTTCAGTGATTAATTAGGAAAGAATAAAAACTAATAACAACTCTGAAAGTACCTAGATGATTCTATTTATTGAAGTCACATATGAGGGCACTTTAAAAAGCTTATGGAAATTGGATTAGATAATTGTTTCACACCAAAATTATATTTGGAATCCATGCGTTGAAGTGGTCTTCAAAACCTTTATGATGGAAGTATATTAGGAAAGAAAAATGCATAGAATTCTGTTTTTATACTAAATCACAACTACCTTTTTTTTGTTTGCTCATGATGCTTTAGAAGTACCCTCACGTTTGTCCATATTCTAGAAAAACACATTGTACAGCACTGACATTTTGCCTGGTTTGAACTGTCGATTTGCAATGCATATTGGAAGCAGAGTTACAGAACTAGCTAGCGCTACAGAATTTCTTTGGTATCATATTAGTGCTCTCTGTTTACTTTTGGATGATAACTTAAATATGAGGTAAAGTCCATGTCTCTCTATCTTTCTACACTTTAGTACTGGGCAAATGTAATGTCAATCCTTGTTCCAAAAAAAAAAAAAAAAAAAAAAGCCGTGAATTACCTGATGTCCTAGGAAGACCCCACCAATCAATTCTGTGCTACCCAATTTATCCGCCTTCAAAGGGGTGAAGGACTGGGCTGAAGCTTTTCAGATTGGAATCTCTGGCTCCAGGGAAACTTGAGTATTTTGACCCTGAGGTCTCCACCACTAAGCCAGTCCTCCAGCATCTGACAGTTCATATTTGTTGAATTCTATAACCTTGATCCCGGTCCTGTTTCCCTGTGAAATGTGTCATCATTTTTGTTCCTCAAATGCACAGCACATGAGAAAAAAATATCGGCTTGTCAAGGGCAGCCAAGCCACAGGAATTCTCAAACCGTGTGACTAAAATGGCATCAGCAAGGAGCTGAATATGTCTGCGTTCATGGCCTTCACGTAGACGAGTCTGTCCCAATTCACAGTCCCAGTTGTAGGGCAAGAACTGTTTGTGTGATTTCTACATCCCCATGCATGCAGATAGTAGATGGCAATTTCAAATAGTTTGGTCTCTTAATTCCACAAACTCTTCCAAGCGAACGATCTGCAACACCTGCTATGGTTTGCGTGTATGTGTACCTCTGAAATTCATCTAGAATTTAATCCACACTCTGAGACGATGGGAAGATGGGATCGATGTTCCACCCTAATGAATAGAAAGTGTGAAAGTGGCATTACACAGTAGTCACTCTTTTTTGGCCTTCTGCCTGCCACCATGTGAGGACACAGTGTTTGTCCTGCCCGAATGATTCAGCCACAAGAAGTCATGTTGGAAGCAGAGAGACCTGGCTCTCACCAGACCCAGAATCTGCTGGCGTCTTGCTCTTAGATTTTCATCCTTCTCAGCTGTGCGAAATAGATTGCTGGGGCCAGTGCTCTGCGATACAAGGCTAAGCCTTCGCCTGCAGTGCCAGCATCCTGTATGGGCACCGGTTCGTGTCCTTGCTGCTCCTCTTCAGATTTAGCTCTCTGCTATGGGCTGGGAAAGCAGTAGAAGATGGCCCAAACCCTTGGGCCTCTGCACACAAGTGAGACCCGGAAGAAGTTCCTGGCTCCTGGCTTTGAATCAGCTCAGCTCTGGCCATTGCCACCATTTTGGAGTGAACCAGCAGATGGAAGACCCTCTGCCCCTCCCCCCCCTCCCCATGGAAGACCCTCTCCCCCTCTCCCCCCTCCCTCTCTGTCTCTCCCTCTGTACGTGGCTCTGCCTGTCAAATAAATAAAATTCTTAAAGAACAGCAGTCTATCTCTTACACATTTTACCTATGCTCTATCTTGTTACAGCAGTTCAAAAGGACTAAGATATCACCTCATTCATTGCAATGGGAATACTTGAACTCGTTATTCTCAGTATTTGTAGTGGGAGGGAGAATAGGGTTGGAAAAATAACTGTTCCTAAATTTGTGTATATAAAATGCATCAAGTTTGTATACCTTAAAAGGTTTCTGGGTTAAAAAAAATCCATAATCATTCCGTATTCTTAATTTGAAGAGTCTTGCTCCTCAACCATGAGCTGCTGTCTTTCAACTTCACTTCTTCTATTCTACTTCCCCCAAAGTATAAGGAATCTCCTCGGACCCTCTTATCCACCAGTCCTGCTCTGTCCTGATCCTTGGTGTCCTCATTTCTATGCTGATTCTGCTTAGGTTCTCTGGTGCACCCTTTGCATACACACTCAACTCCCTTCGTCTTGTCATAGCATACCCTTATATCAATTTTTATTTCAGAATAACTCAAGCCTATGCCTGTTCAGTGAAACACAGTTAGGAAAAAAGCTTACTCTCATCGTTTTACATTTATGCTGTTTATTCCAAAGTGGCTCTCAGTGCTAGTCAGCAGTCCTACTACGTTTCACTCTGCTACCTCTTGGGTGGTCATGTATACATTCCTTTTCTTCCTCAAAGCCCCAGTGCCCCCTCCCCACCTCTTACTTGATGTTGTCAAGCACATTTCCTGTTTCCCTGAGAAAAAAGGAGCAGAGCACCTCCAAGAGCTGCTGACGCTTCATCATTGCGACCTTCAAGCAGCTGTGCTCATATTCTCTGCCTTCCAAGCCGTTGTTGCCCATCCAGCCTTAATTCCTTCATTGGTGGGTGAGAACCTATTCCTGGTTGCTCATTTCTGGATTCCTCCATTCTTTGTTTTGGGCAGCCATTGTTTTCACTTGGTCTTTTCCAACAGCACACAATGTAGTTGCTAAATTTTTCTATCTCTAAAAGCCCTATTTCCCCGTACTTCATCAAGGTTTTGCCCGTTTCTTGGCTTTCTTTCACTGCAGATTCCAGTCTTTGGCTTGCTTTTTCATTCTTTCAACAATGTCTCCTGCAGAATAGAAGCTTTACATTTTAATGAGTTTTTTTTTTTTTTTTGACAGGCAGAGTTAGACAGTGAGAGAGACAGAGAAAGATCTTCCTTCCGTTGGTTCACCCCCACAAATGGCCACTATGGCCGGCATGCTGCATCAATCCAAAGCCAGGAGCCAGGTGCTTCCTCCTGGTCTCCCATGCTGGTGCAGGGCCCTAGCACTTGGGCCATCCTCCACTGCCTTCCTGGGTCACAGCAGAGAGCTGGACTGGAAGAGGAGCAACCGGGATAGAATGCAGCACTCCGACCGGGACTAGAACCTGGGGTGCCAGCACCACAGGCGGAGGATTAGCCTAGTGAGCTGGAGTGCCAGCCCATTTTAATGAGTTTTAACTTAAAATGTTTTATTTCTTGGCTCGTATTTTTAGTATCGAACCTAAGTTCATCATCAGATCCAAGATCACCTTGTTTTTTTTCCTGTTATATTCTGGAGGGAGTTTTAATCTAAGTACAAAAGTCTATGATCCATTTTGAGTTAAATTTTGTGAAAGGTATGAGACTTTCTAGATGCGTTTTTCTTGCATCGAGATGTTTAGTTCTAGCTCAGACTGGGCTTCCCAAGTATTGCATTTGCTCTGTATCTGTCTCTGGGCCCTTTATTTTGCTGCTTTGATCAAGTTATCTATTCTTTTTACAAATATCATAGTATCTTGATTACCTTAGCTTTTTAATAAGTCTTTTTTAAAAAAATATTTGAAAGGAAAAGTTACAGAGAGGCAGAAAGAGAGAGAGAGAGAGTCTTCCATCCTCTTATTCATGCTCCAAATGGTTCCAATGGCCAGAGTTGGACTGATTTGGAGTCAGGAGCTTCTTCTGGGGTCTTCCACACAGTTGCAGGGGCCCAAGGACTTGGGCCGCCTTCTACTGTTTTCCCAAGCTGTAGCAGAGAGGTGGATCTTCTGAAACAGCTGGGACTTGAACCATTGTCCATATGGGATGTGAGTGCTGCATGCAGTGGCTTTATCTGCTGTGCTACAGCACTGGTCCTGGCTTTTAGTAAACGTTGACATTGGGTTGTGTCATTCCTCTAATTTTTGTTCTTGTTTTTCAAAATCAGTTTGACTGTTGGGCCCATTGCCTTACCAAATGAACTTCAGAATTAGTTTGCTGATAGCCACAAGTAACCACTAGGATTTTTGAATCTATAGATTAGCTTGGAAAGAACTGATACTGTAATGATGCTGAGTTTGCATATCCATGAACATGGAATATCTTTTATTTAGAACTTTGATTTCCATTATCATAGTTTACTTTACATAGATCCTGTACATATTTTATTAGAATCACATAAAGGTATTTAACTTTTTGGTGCTAATATAAATGTGTTTTAAATGGGAATTTTTAAATATTTATTTTTTTGTTCTAAAGGCACAGTTAAACACACACACACACACAGAGTGAGCTTCCATTTGCTGGTTTACTCTCCAAATGGCCACAACATCTAGGGCCAGACCAAGTCAAAGTCAGGAGACTGGAAATCCATCCAGGTCTCCTATGTGAGTGGCAGGGGCTTAATCACTTGTGTCATCTTCTGCTTTTGCAGGCATATGAGCACAGAGGTAGATTAGAAGTGGAGCAGCCAGTTCTCGAACCCATGCTCATAGGGATTCCAGTGTTGCTGCACTGTAATACCAGTCCTGTGAATTTAATTTTTAATCACTTGAAAGGCAGAGAGGGGCAGAGAGAGAGAGAGATTGAGACAGACAAAGATAAAGATAGCTGTTTGCTTGTTCTCTCCCCAAATGCCCACAGCAGCTGGGACTGAGCCAGGGTAAACTAGAACCCAGGGACTCTGGTCCTTTCACATGGAGGATATGGACCCAAGTACTGAGCCATCACCTGCCTACTCCCAGGGTGCACACTGGCAGGAAGTTGGAACTGGGAGCAGAGCTAGCACTGAACCAAGGCGCTCTGATCTGGAATGTGGATATTCCAAGTAGCAGCTTCACTACTGCACCAAATGCACACAGTACTTTAATTTAAAATTTCAATTGTTCTTTGATGGTATCTAAGAAAAAAATAAACTTCATAAATACTAGCCTTTATCCTGAAACCTTGTTATAATCACTTACTAGTTTTAAGAGAGTTCTGTTGTTAATTCTTGGCAAGTTCCTACATGGACAATGACATCATTTGTCAACAAAGACCGTTTTATTTCTTCCTTCCCAATGTTGTGTGCGTTTTCTTGCCTTACTGAATTTGCTAGGATTTCTAGTATGATACAGGAAAGGTGAGAAGGGGTGGTCTTGACTTAGTATTAGGGGGAAATTATCTAATATCTTGCTACTAGCTATAGGTTTTTGTGGTGGTTATATTTGCTCTTTATTTGGGTGAGGGAATTCTCTACTATTTGTATTTTATGAAAGCCTTTCTCATGAATTATTTGTCGAATTTTTGGCATCTATTGATATATGATATCTTCAACCTGTTTTTGTGCAGCATCACATTAATTGATTTTTGAGTATTGAACACATCTGGCATACAGTATATGTTTACAGGGCTCCAAAAACCTTCAAAAATTCCTCCACTTGGATCTCCAGCCTAGATGCATCCCACAGCCATCTGTTAGATCCTGTGATTTCCTGAACTAAACTCCAGATCCTGTTAGGAAAAATCTGCTGCTGCTCTCCTTCTCATCCCAGTAAATGTAAACTCCATTATTATGTTGTCTTCCCCTGGAAATATTGCCTGGCTCTTTGACAATGGAGCCCCAGACTACAGTTACCAATATTGATGTGTTTTTGCAGCACGCCTGCATGCTGGGATTGGCTCTCTGGGGAGGGGAAGACATGGAAAAAGCAGGGGCAGATGGCCTGCCCTGACTCCAAGACTCTTACATGAACAACCAACAAATGGGAACTGTGTAGAGACAGAAGGATTGTGGTATTAGAGTCCCCAAGGGAGCATGAAGTTAAAAATGAGAAGTTTGAGCTAGTGAGCCAAGAATCTGCTTTACTGTGTGGATCCATCAGGCTGATTCCAGCAGAAATTTTCTGCATGAGATAACAAGGGAAGGTAGCCCATGGCAAGAAGATTATAATTAAGGAGCCCATATGTCTCCCAGGGCAGTTTAAATTTATGCTTATCATAGGTCAGTTATTGACTTATTTACAGGGACTTCTTGTTCTCAGTGGTAATTCAGTTTGGGTGATATGTAATTTAGTTAGTTATTAATAGCTCAAGGGACACTTAAAAAAAGTTGGACACTTTCTGCAGGTGGAAACTCCATATGGACGATTTGTGATGGGTTTCCAAACCCTCTTCCTGACGGCATCAGGTCCTTCAGCAGGTACCTTGGAGGAAGTAACGGGAGCCGGTTCTGCTGGATGCTTCCAGATACTGGGTCTTCAAGGTTATTTCAGTGGGATAATGATGGCTGCCATGGAAGAAAAAAACCAAAACCTGTAGGATTAATTAGGGACATGCATGTAAGTGAAATGTTTGAGAGACTGAGAAGTTCTGCCATATTGTGGAGACTTCAGCCTGGGGTACAACAGCCTGGGGTAGCCCCATGTCTTGGAGAGGGTCTTGCCTCTGGCCTGAGAATTGGTTCAGGATGTGGGGCAGAGAGGGATGATGAGCTAGATTGCTGATGCTGGTGAACCAACACCTTGCTGTGTTTCTCCTGCCTTGGTTGTCTCTGGCCAGTCTCACAGACGACACACACAAATACTAGCTTGGAAGGCAAGAGTATCCCAGGTATTTGAGAGAAAGAAACCCACGGCTTCTGCTAGTGAAATCACATTCTGACACTGGGATCATACTGTGCTGGAGTGATTTTAGGAGTATGTTCATATATACATGTAATATACACATGATATAGATATATGTAGAAATACAGAATATATACTATATACAAATAGAAATATACAAGTGCATGGAGTATGCATAAAATACAAAACACAGGGTCTGGTCTCGTGGTGTAGTGGGTTAAGCTGCCACCTGTGATGACGCCAGCAACCCCCATGGGCACCTGTTTGAGTCTCAGCTTCTTGACCAATCTAGCTTCCTGCTAATGTGCCTGGGAAAGCAGCAAAGGTGGCCTAAGTGCTGGGGTCCCTGTACCCATGTGGGAGACCTGGAACAATCTCCATGCTCATGGCTTTGGCTTGGCCCAACCACTGCCACTGAAGCCATTTGGGGGGTGAACCAGTGGTTGGAAGAACTCTCTGTATGTCTCTCCTCTCTCTCCGTAACTCTGACTTTGAAATAAAATAAAGCCTTAAAAAACAAAACAAAACAAAACAAAATACAGACACTGTACAAATGAGGATAGTGTAGATTGAAGGAGATCCCAGAAGGACTTTACAAAGCAGAAGAGGTGGACCCGAGCCCTGTGGTCTGACGTCTCAGTCCTGTGTGTTGAGTGGGGTGGGTTCCAGCCAGGGGTGTGCTGGAGCCATGTGGCTGGTGGTAGCTGTTCGTGCATCTCCTCTCTTCTCGACTGTTTAGTGGCATCAAGCAGATAGTCATCCTCGACCCTTGGAGAAGTATTCCATATTTACACTGTGGAAAGAAGCAAATTACATAAATCAGCTTGGTTTTTAAAAAATTCTTATTGAGGACCGGTTGCTCTTTATTTCCCAGCATACCATGGAATCCTAGACTCTGCAATAACAGAAACAGATGCACCTGCCGGTTTGCTTCATAGCGCACTCTGGAAATTCTCTGAACTTGCTTCGTTGGCAGAAAGGAGGCATGACCTTTCTCCAGAGTGAGGGAAGAGGGTCTCGCCCCTTAGACTCCAAAGGTCCGGTGCTTATGTCTGGGTCTGAGCCAGGTGTTTCTGCGAGGGGCTAGGCTCTGACTCCAGACTGAGCTGGTCGTGAGCTTGGTGCCCTGAGCATTTTGTTGCTTCTGAACTGCCGGGCTGTTTATCTGGAGGTGAGAAGGTCGGATAACAACTCTGTTGCCTCTCCTGAATTACATCGCATGCCAGGAAACCTGCCGCTGGTAGGAGCCTGAATAAGCCAGGGTCTCACAGGACTCTGTGTATGAGTTTCAGAGCCATTTAAAGAACTGAGCACTCTACAATTTCTGTGTGAGTTTGATGAAACACAATTTGGTGCTGATCTGATTTTTGCCAGGATGTTAATCCCGACTATCTACTGATTGGGCACACAGGTCTGTCTCTGTCTCTATTTGATAAAGGAAGGAAATTTATTTCAGCTCATGTTCTGCAGGCCCACAGTCCAAGATTAGGTGGCTCCATTAGTTTGGCATAAGGTAGTATTCTTTCTTTAAATGTTGATGTGAAGGGGGGTCGGAAGGAGACAGAGGAAAGAGAGAGAGAGAGAACAAGTGAGAGAGTGACTACCTGAGAGAGATCTGTTGACTGGTTCACTTCCCAAATGATTCAATGGATGGGACTTGGCTGGGGTGAAACCAGGAGCCAGGAACTCAATCACATCTGTCGTGTGGATCTAGGTACTTGGACCATCGTCTGCTGCCTTCCCAGGCATGTTGGTAGGGAGCTGTGCATAAAGCTCTTAAACATACTTTTGATATGTCTTTTTTCTCCAGTATTTAAATGATTCTAAGTGAAAGATTGATTTTTGTCAATGGAAAGGACTGTTAAAACTTTCTTATAGTAAGTCTGTAGGATCAAGAATTAAACCCTTCATTTTCATACAACGGAGAACCATGTGTTTGGTATAAAGAAAAAAAGTATCTTTATTTTATGGGAGGGAAAACCAGTGCAGAAATGCGTGCGTATCTTAGCAGACACTGCCAGGAGGTACATAGCTTGCAGTATTGGCACCTCTCGCTGCGTGGAGTCTTCTGAAGAGGGTGTGGTACTTGGGGAGAAACAACAGGGTGGTGAGTTTACTTGTGGATCCCAAATGATTTAACAGATACTAGATTGTGAAGGAGAAATCTCATGTTGTTCACTTCTACATTAAGTCATGGGAACACAAAATAATTGTTCCTGGAAGCCCCTGGAGCCTTGGAGAATGAGAGTATTCACATTAATACTGGATTTCTCCATCCTGGGTGCCCTTGCAGTGGTCAGAGAATAGACAAGGTCATTCAAGATGTCTTCTAAAAATGTACTGACGTGGGAGGGAGGGATGAGGGAGGGGGAGAGAGGAGGAGAGGGAAAGAGAGGTCTGCTAGCTGGCTCACTCCCCAGATGCCTGCAGCAGCCATGGGTCGGGAGGCCAGAGCTGAGTCAGGAACACAGTCCAGTTCTCCCATGTGGGTGACAGGACTTCAGTCACTACAGTCATAAACTTGGGCCTCTCGGGATGCAAATTAGCGGGAAGCTGGAGTCCGAGATGGAGCCTGGCACTGAGCCCCGGCACCCTGCTAAGGACTGTGGATTGCTTAACTGCTAGGCTGAACACCCACCGCAAGCAATTTCCATTGCTGGAAGAGTTGGTGTCAAAGTTGGCAACCAGTAGTTCCTGCTGCCTTCCCTTAAGCCATGTGACTTTCTTCCAAACTCAGCAGAGGCTGAGGGAAGGTGGGATCAGAACACAGGGAGGCCAAGCCCTATTGTTAAGAACTTGAGTGCGTTTGTTTCTGTTTGTTGATTTTCTCTGCCTTAATTGGCGGTAACGTAGGTAGTACAGCCACTGTGAGAACCAGTATGGAGGTTTGTAGAAAACTAGAGATAGAACTGCCATAGATCCAGCAGTGCCACTTGGGGGTATGTATCCAAAAGGCATGGCAGGTTCATATTAAACAGGCCTACTCCTGCATGTTCGTTGCAGCACTGTTCATGGTAGCCAAGACGTGGAATCAACCAAGATGACTACCATCAGATGAATGGATAAAGCATATATGATGTGTATATGCACATGATGGAGTATTATTGAGCTATAGAAAAGAATGAAACTCTGTCGTTTGCAGCAACATTGTTACGACGTGACAGAAGTCAGATAGAAACAGGAATAACACATGTTCCCCTCACATGTGGAGACTGAAAAATCCTGAATCTGGACACAGAATGCAGATGGCTGGAGGCTTGGAAGAGGGCAGGGGGATGAAGAGATTTCGGATAACGGGTCCCAAACCAGAGCTGGATCGAAGGAATAAGTGCCTAGCGCAGTAGCCTAGTACGTGTTACATGGGCAAATAGAAGAAAGATGCTACAAGCTGCCAATCATAAAGTTAGAACAAAGAAGAGGAAATACTGATAGCTTGCTACTTATCAGGACACATTGTATTCCTGTATTTAAATGTCACACTATAGCCCATATTTTGGTACAGTCATTAGCAAAAAAATGGAGACATATTCCGATAAAGCTTTAAAAAATGCAAGCCACGCAGAATGCATTTCAAATGGGACAGATGCAGTGGTGTGGTAAGGGCGTCTCTGGGTCCTGCTCCCGGCTGCATGCTGTGTGCGTGGTCACCTGGGGGGACATGCAGGGCCCCCAGCTCTGCAGCAACCAGCCCAGAAAGCAGCACATGATGGGCTCCATGTCTTAGAAGACACGTGAGATCAAACCGAACAATTGCCGAGGAGAAATCAAAGCTATTCCTGCCCCTCAGTAAAGATGGCTCCTTTGGGTGCTTGCAAGGAGGACTGAGAACAGCACTGAGTGGTGTCCCCACAGCATCCTTGGTGTGGGGGCACAGGGTGTGTTTCTCGGGCTCTCACCGCAGTGGGCCAATGGCATCACGGCACAGGTGACCTAGAAACAAAGACGGGCAAGGCCACTGTGATGCAGGAGGCCCAGAGCTTTGATGAGTGAACTTCATATAGGAATGGGTTCTAAGTGTTTAGCAGAATGGGTAGAATGGATATCCTTCAGAGAATTCTCCGTAAGTACTGTATCTCTCAGATGAAATTTTGGTTAGTGTGGGGCAGTGTGGGGAGCAACTCGGACTAGACTAAGTTACTGGAATTAAGACTTATTCTATGCATCTGCTCTCCCACAATATGGCGCTGGGAGAGGAGAAAACAACTTCTACTCAGCTGCCTCCAGTTCGACCAGTAACCTGCAGGAGCTGATCCTGCTCCTGATTGGAGGAGAGCAGCGTACTCGGCGTGTGGGTAGCAGAGTTGGGATTGGTGGAAGAGGACTATAAAGGAGGAGAGAGACAACATGCACCAGGAACATCTAAGGGGAACACCTGAGGAACATCTGAGCAGCCCCCGAGAGAGCCGGCTGGCGGTGTGCCGCTCCTCCGCGGAAGTGCGGAAAGCGGCAGGGGGAACCGCCCTTCCACGGAGGTGGAAGGATCGGCAGCCAACCCGGGAAGAACCAGCAGCAAACCCGGGGAGGGCCGAGCAGACAAAAGAACAGCGCAGGGTCCTGTGTCGTTCCTCCGCGAAATGGGGGAGCGACAGGGCAGTACTTCAATATTAAGTTCCCCGAAAGAGACTGATACTGTAGAGAGTCTTTAAGTGAAGCCTTTGTATTGTATTTCATTCTGTGTCTCACTATTGTTGTATTTCTTTTAATTTTTTTTTATTTTTTTAACTTTTAGTAAATATAAATTTCCAAAGTACAGCTTATGGATTACAATGCCCCCCCCCATAATTTCCCTCCCACTCGCACCCCTCCCATCTCCCGCTCCTTCTCCCATTCCATTCACATCAAGACTCATTTACAATGATCTTTACATACAGAAGATCAATTTAGTATATATTAAGTAAAGATTTCATCAGTTTGCACCCGCACAGAGCATAAAGTGTAAAATACTGTTTCAGTACTAGTTATAGCATTACTTCACATTGGACAACACGTTAAGGACAGAGATCCCACATGAGGAGTAAGTACACAGTGACTCCTGTTGTTGACTTAACAATTTGACACTCTTGTTTATGGTGTCAGTAATCTCCCTAGGCTCTAGTCATGAGTTGCCAAGGCTATGGAAGCCTTTGAGTTTGCCGACTTAAATCTTATTTGGACAAGGTCATAGTCAAAGTGGAAGTTCTCTCCTCCCTTCAGAGAAAGGTCCCTCCTTCCTTGATGGCCCTGTTCTTTCTACTGGGATCTCACTCACAAAGATCTTTCATTTAGGTCCTTTTTTTTTTTGTTGTTGTTGTTGTTTTTCTTTTTTCCCCCAGAGTGTCCTAGCTTTCCATGCCTGAAATACTCTCATGGGCTTTTCAGCTGGATCCGCATGCCCTGAGGGCTGATTCTGAGGCCAGAGTGCTGTTTAGGACATCCGCCATTCTATGGGTCTGCTGTGTATCCTGCTTCCCATGTAGGATCGTTCTCTCCCTTTTTTATTCTATCAGTTAGTATTAGCAGACACTAGTCTTGTTTATATGATCCTTTTGGCTCTTAGTCCTATCATTCTGATCAATTGTGAACTGAAATTGATCACTTGGACTAGTGAGATGGCATTGGTACATGCCTCCTTGATGGGATTGAATTGGAATCCCCTGGTATGTTTCTAACTCTGCCGTTTGGGGCAAGTCAGCTTGAGCATGTCCCGAATTGTACATCCCTTTCCTCTCTTATTCCCACTCTTACATTTAACAGGGATCACTATTGTATTTCATTATGCCCATTTTACAGAAGGGTAGACTGAGATCTAAATAAATTTCATACTGATTTCAAGGTCACACAGCTGATAAGAGGAGCAAATGAAGTTGGGCTTAGACCTATTTGACTCCAGTGTCCATGTTCCTCGCATCTGTCCCTCCCAGGTGTTTGGTGATGACATCGATGATGGCCATAGCAGCGTGGTTGAGGCTGTGAGAGCCTCACAGAGGGGTGGGCCCTCCTCACCTCTAAGAAGGACCGTATGGAGAAGTCTAGGCTTCTGTCTCTGCTCAGAGACAGAGTGTGTCTGTACGACTCAAACTTTGGTTAGAGAAGCATGCTGGTGCGGCCCTAGGCGCAGGTATAGGCAGGCTCGGTATCTCCAGACTTACTCGGGATGACCTCCGGGGAGCACAGAGGGGTGGGGTAGCCCTGTGCACGGTGGTGTTACTGAGTGTGACCATCACAGACAGGGGAAGGGGCTCTTGCCTGGGGGATTGCTCAGGGTGGTGGGAAACATCCTTAGACAAAGTGCACCCTAAATACAGCGGAGCCAGAGCTTGTTCTTTGCAGAGGGTCTTACAGGACCACTATGGTGTGTGATTCAGTTTGGGAAACGTTAGCCTAGAAAAATGACTTTATTCGAGCCACCTGAGGCGTCCCTAATGAACCTCCTAATGCCTGGGACCCAAGCCAGAGCGATTACGCTGCCATCTTGGGGGCGGGGACCAGCATTGGTATTTTTTTTTCAACCTCCCCAGATGATTGTACTGCATAGCCAGGGCTCTGGGAAGCTGATGGCTGAGCTCCAGTAACTCAGAGACATATTAAGTCCAAAGCTCTAAGAATTTTGGCCGTTCTCTAACTAGTGTTAGGGGTTCAAAGTTGTCCTTATCAGCATAATTGTCTAAAACCTTCTCAAGTTGGTTGCTTTTTCCTGCCTTTGATTTTGCCTTCCAGCTCAAGCCTCCAAAGCTTCGTGTGTACTCTGCATCTTGTACAGCCTCCATCCACTCTGACATCAAGGCCTTTCTGGCTCCTGTCCATTACTTGGCTAAACTCACTCTTGATCAGATTAGCAACTAATAACCACCTTGTCCAGGGCAAGTCCAGATCGCTGTGCCGCTGGGAAGTAATAAAGCCTGAGATTTATATGGCAACATGTAACTTTCAACAGTACTATATATAAAATCCCTCCTTTCCTTGTTACTTCTTACTCCCCTGCCTCTAGCTTGGACTTAAACATTATAAAAAAGATGGAGATTTCCCAGAATTGGAAGGTGCGTATCAGTCCACTTCTTGTTCATCATTATTATTATTGATTAAATGTGCTTTGTAGTTTGTTTCTAGTACCATGTTGTTACCTACATCCAAGCCATTGCTTCTTACAAAATCACTACCACATAGATGGAGCAAAAATATGTATCTTCCAGAGAATACATATTTCAGTTTTGAATGCTCTGATGGTTATTTGTTTTAAGTTTTTGTTTGTTTGTTTGTTTGAAAGGCAGAGTTAGAGAGAGAGAGGGAGAGACAGAGAAAGATCTTCCATCTTCTGGTTCACTCTCCAAATGGCAGCAATGGTCAGGGCTGGGTCAGACCGAAGCCAGGGGCCAGGAGTTTCCCCCGGGTCTTCCATGTAGGTGCAGGGGTCCAAGCACCTGGGTCGTCTTGTGCTGCTTTCTCAGGTGCATTAGCAAGGAATTGGATTGCAAGTAGAGCACCGGGACTGGAACCGGTGCCCATATGGGTTGCTGGTGTTAGAGGTGGAAGCTTTACTCGCTACACCACAATGCCGGCCCGTAATGGTTATTGTTAATCAACGTCCAGAGCATAAATGCAGGGTACAATGGAATATACCGTGGTATGTCAGGAGCACATGGATTAATCTTTCCCAGTCCAGCATCAGACCTGATTCAAATGCAAATATTGTGGGAGAAAAAGATCTTAAAGATGTCTCCATGTGCCACCATATGTGTTCTGGACTCACCCTCAAAGGTGTTTGCTGTAATAATGCCTTAAACAGCAGCGGGCCATGATACCACCTAAAAAAGTGCGTGTGAAGTGCACTGGAGAGCATTTGAGGCTAATATAGACCCTACTAGGGGACAATGACCAAGCGTGATGACCATGGAGGTTGGAGCTGCAGAAACCCTGGTGTCATCGGAACAATGGAGAGAAACAATGAGAGAGCAGAGGGAGCTGAGACTGCCAACAGGCAGCAAGCGACCTGTGCCAAGCCAAGAAGCCCAGTGTGAGCGAGCCGTGGAGGGCAAGTGTGAGTCCCGATGTGGCTGAGAAATCTCTGATCTGGCAAGCTTTACAAATGGATGTAATCAAGGAAGGCAGATCAGCAGTCTGAGGATTCTCAGATAGTCAGGTGACAGCAAGCTGAGCATAACTGAAATTAGCCCAGACGGCACTGTGCTCTTCTAGGAGCGAATCAGCATATGGGCAGCACTCGGGAAAGGGGCTGTAGAACACAGAGTGTTGAGGCTAGAAGTGATCCAATGCACTGTGCCCTGGCTACTCTGGTTGGTTGGAAAGAAAAGTGAGTGCATGACATGAGGCGGGGCTTGGGGGACAGAGGAGCAGAAGTCCAACATCCAGGACCTGGCAGGGTCTGGTGGAGACCTGTAGTGGTAGATGGCTGTCTTCTTGTGCTCTGATGTGTTGGAAGGGGGCAAGGAAATTCTCTGGGCATCTTTTTATTAAAGGTTCCAATGCCCTTTACCAAAACTGCCCTCATGACTCAATCATAGCTTACAAATGGATTTGGAAAGGAACACACACATGTGAGCCATCACACTCATCTATGTGGAATGAGCTGAACAGCACCAAGCATTATCTGTGCTGAGGCTCTGTTACGAGATGTGTGTGTCCCCTCAACTTCTGTGGGTTGAATTCCTAACCAGTATCTCAGAATGTGGCCCTCTTTGGAAACAGGGCTATAGCAGATGTCCTGAGTTAAGGCAGGATTGTACCGTAACTCAGTGGAGTGAGCCCTGACTGGATGTGACTGGTGTCTTAATAAAATGAAACACTTGAACCGGGAGACCTCCTCACTGGGAGAAAACCACATGGACACAGGGGCAATGCTACTGCAGGGAGAAGCTACCGGAAACTCTGAGAGATCCCACTTTTGTGCTTTCATGTTGGTTGTAGAAGACACTCTGTGTTGTTGTGACCAGACTCCAGGAAAGGAACACAGCCTCCTATGGGGTCCCTTCCTGGGGCCTGACTCTGAATTGCCTAGTGGGTCCAGAAGAGAACAGGGCTCGGGGAAAAGAGCACCCTGGCCAGGGTGCTGGGGGCAGTGTGTGGAGAAGTGATGGAGCAGCATGTGGCTAGTTTGGAGCAAAGACTTAGAAGGTGTGTGTTGCTGTATATGTGAAGGCTCCTCCAGGGGATGTGGGTTTGGACTCCCTGCAGCATATTCCAGGCCTGGCCATGGTGGAGGAGTTTGAGGGATGCTCCAGGGATTGCAAGATTGGCAGCTCAGAGACTGGCTGTGTGGGCAGAGACTGAGGAGTCTTGTGAATGGAGTTTTGGAGGTATCTTTTGTTTTGTTGTTTGAGAACAAGTTTCACACTTAACTCTCATAATACAAGTCATTGAGGGCAGAGGTCCTGCATGGGAAGTACGTGCACAGTGACTCCTGTTTATTAATTTAACAATGAACACTCTTATATCTGAGGTCAGTGATCACCTGAAGCACTTGACGTGAACTGCAAAGGCAATGAAGTGTTTTGAATCCACAAACTGTGTCAGTATTTAGATAAGGATATACGCAAAGTGGAAGTTCTCTCCCCTTTTCAGAGAAAAGTGCCTTCTCCTTTGATGGCCACTTTCCACTGGGGTGCCTGTCATAGAGATCCTTCATGTAGCACATTTTTTTTTTGCCACTGTGCTTTGGCTTTCTATGCTGGAAATAATCTTTCAAGCTTTTTAGCCAGACCAGAATGACTTAAGGGCTGATTCTGAGGTCAGAGTGTTACTTGAAGCAATTGTCATTCTATGAGTCAGCTGTGTGGACTGCTTTCCAAGTTGGAACATGCACTCCTTTTTAATTCTGTCTGTTATTATTACCATACAATGGATCTTATTTATATGATCCCTTTTTAAATTTTTTATGTATTTATTATTTTTGACAGGCAGAGTTAGAGAGACAGAGAGAAAGGTCTTCCTTTTCCGTTGGTTCACCCCCCACAATGGCCACTATGGCGGGCGCACTGTGCCGATCTGAAGCCAGGAGCCAGGTGCTTCCTCCTGGTCTCCCATTCAGGTGCAGGGCCCAAGCACTTGGGCCATTCTCCACTGCCTTCCCGGGCAACAGCAGAGAGCTGGACTGCAAGAGGAGCAACTGGGACAGAACCTGGTGCCCCAACTGGGACTAGAACCCGGGGTGCCGGTGCCACAGGCAGAGGATTAGCCAAGTAAGCCACAGAGCCGGCCTATATGATCCCTTTAATAGTTAATTCTATCTGTATGATCACTTTAACATTTAAAATGATCACATCACTTTAACACTTAAGATGGCATTTTTACCACTGAGCTTAATGGGATTTGGGATCCCCTGGTAAAGTTTTAAACTGTACCCTTAGAAGTCAGTCCCTAGGAATGTATGCAGAACTATATGGCTTTACAATTACAAACTTCCTTCTCCCTCTCTTATTCCCACTCTTATTTTTTACTGGCATCTATTTTCAATTGACTTTATACAACTATGATTAACTCTTTGTTAAGTAAAGCATTCAACAGATAGTTTGAAGAAGAGAAAAAAAGAAAAAACCAAAACTGTTCCTTGACAGTCAAGACAATGACTGTTCACGTCATTGCTTCTCAAACTGTCCATTTCACTTCTATAGATTTCCTTTTAGGTGCTCTATTAATTCTTACAGATCAGGGAGAACATAAGGTATTTGTCCATTTGGGAATGGCTTATTTCACTAAGTATGATGTTTTCCAGATTCATCCATTTTGTTGCAAATGGTTGGATTTCATTTTTTTAACCATTGTGTAGAGTCCTTTAGAGTACGTATCCCATAACTTGTTTATCCAGTGTTTGGTTGACAGTCATTGAGGTTGATTCCATGTCTTAGCTATTGTGAACTGAGCTGCCATAAACATTAGTGCAGATAACTGTTTGATTTGCTGATTTCATTTCCCTTGAGTAAATTCCCAGAAGTGGGATGGCTAGGTCATATGGTTGGTCTGTATTCGATTTCTGAGGTACGTCCAAACTGTCTTCCATAGTGGTTTTACCAGTTTACATTCCCAGCAACAGTGGATTAGGGTACATTTTCTTCCACATCCTCACCAGCATTTGTTGTTTGTTGATTTCTATATGAAAGCCATTCTAACTGGGGTGAGGTAGAACCTCATTGTGGTTTTGATTTGCATTTATTTCGATGACAACCAGTGATTGTGAACTTTTATGTGTATGTTGGCCATTTGGATTTCCTCTTTTGAAAAACGTCTGTTTAAGTCCTTTGCCATTTTCTTAACTGGGTTGTTTGTTATGGAGTTTCTTCATCTCTTTATACATTCTGGCTACTAATCCTTTACCAGTTGCACAGTTTGCAAATAATTTCTCCCATTTTCTTACCTCTTCACTTTCCTGAGTATTTCTTTTGCCATACAGAAGCTTCCCAATTTGATGTAATCCCATTTGACAATTTTTGCTTTGATTGCCTGTGCTTCTCATGTCTTCAAAGAACTCTTTGCCTGTGCCAATATCTTACAGGGTTCCCCCAATGTTCTCTAATTACTTGATGGTATGAGGTCACAGATTTAGGCCTTTAATCCATTTTGAATGGATTTTTGTGTAAGATGTAAGCTAGGGGTTCTGCTTCATACTTGCATATATGGAGATCCAGATGTCCCAGCAGCAACTGTTGAAGAGACTGTCCTTGCTCCAGAGATTGATTTTTATTTCCTTGGTCAAAAATAAGTTGCTTGTAGATACTTGTATTGATTTCTGGAGTTTCTATTCTGTTCCATTGATCTGTCCATCTATTTTTGTACCGCTACAAGCTGTTTAGATTACAACTGCCTTGTAGTATGTCTTGAGATCTGGTATTTTGATGCCTTCAGTTTTTTTTGTTGTACAAGATTGCTTTAGCTATCTAAGGTCTTCTGTGTTTCCATATGAATTTCAGCATCATGTTTTGTAGATAAGAGAAGAATGCCTTTGATATTTTGATTGGTGTCGCATTGAATCTGTAAATTGCTTTCAGAAGGATGGACATTTTGATGATACTGATCAGAACAAGAACATGAAAGATTTTTCCATTTTTTGGTATGTTCTTCTATTTCTTTAATATTTTGTAATTCTCTTCATAGAGATTTTTGACACCCTTGGTTAAATTTATTCCAAGGTATTTGATTTTTTTTTTTGTAGCTATTGTGAATGGGGTTGAATATCTTTTATTTCTTTTTCTTGCCTAATGGCTCTGGCCAAAATTTCCAGGACTATATTGAATAACAATGGTGAGAGTGGGCATCCCTGTGTGGTATCAGATCTCAGTGGGAATGCTTCCAGCTGTTCCCCATTCACTATGATGCTGGCCATGGGTTTGTCATAAATTGCCTTGATTGTGTTGAGGAATGTTCCCTCTATATCCAATTTGCTTAGTGTTTTAATCATAAAAGATTATTGTATTTTATCAAATGCTTTGCCTGCATCTATTTATATATCATATGGTTTTTGTTCAGCAGTTTGTTAATGTGGTGTATTACAATGATTGATTTGTGAATGTTGGACCATCCCTACATATTAGGGATATAATCTGTTTGGTCTGGGTGAATGATCTTTCTGATGTGTTGTTGGATTTGAGTGGCTAGAATTCTGTTGAGGATTTTTGCATCTATGTTCATCAGGAAAATTAGTCTGTAGTTGTCTCTCTCTGTAGTGTCTTCTCCAGATTTAGGAATTAAGGTGATGCTGGCTTCGTAGAAAGAACTTGGGAGGATTCCCTCCCTTTCAGTTGTTTTGAGTAACTTGAGAAGTATTGGAGTTAGTTCTTTAAATGTCTGGTAGAATTCAGCAGTGAAGCCATCTGGGGTCCTTTAGTTTTCTTTGGGATGGTCTTTATTATTGATTCAATTCCCATGTTGGTAATGGGTGTGTTTAGGTTTTCTATGTCTTCATAGCTCAATTTAGGTAGGTTGTATGTGTCCAGGAATCTATCCATTTCTTCGAGGTTTTCCAGTTTGCTGGCATAAAACTCTTTGTAGTAATTTCTGATGACTGCATTTCTGTGGTCTCTATAGTTAAATTTCCTTTTTCATCTCTAATTCTATTGATTTGGGTCTTCTCTCTACTTTTTTGGTTAGTTGGGCCAATGGTGTGTAATTTTATTTATTTTTTTGAAAAACCAGCTCTTCATTTTGTGGATGTTTATTGGTGCCTTTCCAATTTCTTGTTGTAGGCACCAACTTTTCTCTTAACATTGCTTTTGCTGTATCCCTTAAGTTTTGTAATGTTGTGTTGTCATCTTCATGTGTTTCCAGAAAGTTTCTGATTTCTCTTTTGATTTCTTCTGTGACCCACTGTTGATTCCATAGCACGTTTTTCAGTCTCCATGTATTTGCATATGCTCTAGAGATTCTTGAGTTGCTAATTTCCAGCTTCATTCCATTGTAGTCTGAGAAGATGCATGGTATGATCTTGAGTTTTTTGAATTTGCTGAAACTTTCTTTCTTTATGGCCTAGTATGTGGTCAATCTTAGAGAAAGTTCCATGCAATGCTGAGAAGAATGTGTATTCTGCCACTGTAGGATGAAAAGTTTTGTAGATATCTGTTAGGTACATTTGGTCTATAGTGTTGATTAAATGTACTGTTTCTTTGTTGATTTTCTCTCTGGTTGATCTGTCCATGGCTGAAAGTGGAGTATTGAATCCCCCAATACTACTATATTGGAGTCTAAGTCTCCCTTTAAATCCCTTAACTTTTCTGTTACATAGCCAGGTGCCCTATAATTAGGTGCATATATGTTTATAATAGTTAAATATTCCTGTTGAATTGACCCCTTAATCATTATATAGTGCCCTTCTTTGTCTCTGTTAACAGTTTTTGTGTTAAAGTATATTTTGTTTGATGTTAAGATGGCTATGCCAGTTCTTTTTTTGGTTTCTATTTGCGTGGAGTATCTTCTTCCATCCTTTCACTTTCATTCTGCATACATCTTTGTTGGTGAGATGTGTTTCTTTTAGGCAGTAAACAGGTAGGTTTTTGTTTTTAATCCATTCTGCCAGTCTTTACCTTTTAACTGGGGAATTGAGGCATTTACATTCAAGGTAACTATTGATAAGTAATGATTTTACCCTGTCATTTTTCCAAAAATATTTCTATTTTTACTTTAAATTTCCTTAGAACTTTTACTGAGAGATTTCCTTTCTTAACCTTCTTTCATAGTGATGACCATGTTTCTGTGTTTGTGTGCAACACATCCTTAAGCATCTTTTGTAGGCTAGATGGGTGGTGACAAATTCTTTGTTTCTCTTTATTATGGAAGGTCTTTATTTCACCTTCATTCACAAATGAGAGCTTTTCAGGGTATAATATTCTGGGATGACAGTTCTTTTCTCTTAATATTTTGAATATATCTAGCCATTCTCTCCTAGCCTGTAGGGTTTCTGATGAGAAGTCTGCTGTGAGTCTAATTGGAGATCCTCTGAAAATAATCTGCTGTTTCATTTGTGCACATTTTAGAATCTTCTTTTTATGTTTTACTGTGGTGAATTTGATTACAGTGTGTTGTGGCGAGGATCTTTTCTGGTTATGTCTTTTAGGGATTCTGTGTGCTTCCTGTACTTGGATTCCCCTTTTTTTCTCCAAACCAGGGAAGTTTTCTGCTATTATTTTACTAAAAAGGCCATCTAATCCTTTCTCTCTCTCTATGCATTT
This sequence comes from Oryctolagus cuniculus, assembly GCF_051225735.1. Classification (NCBI taxonomy): domain Eukaryota; kingdom Metazoa; phylum Chordata; class Mammalia; order Lagomorpha; family Leporidae; genus Oryctolagus; species Oryctolagus cuniculus. Next base: position 14,748,886 of record NC_142872.1, read on the forward strand.
AGGAACTCCTAGAACCCATATGTTGGATCTTCCTATAATATCTTGTAGATTTCCAGCAGTGTTTTTTAGTTTGCTAATTTCCTCTTCCTGTCTTTGGTTTGACTGTATATTTTCCTGTGCTTTGTCTTCCAGGTCTGATATTCTTTGCTCTGTTTCACAGTTTCTGTTAAGGCTCTCTACTGAATTTTTTATTTGTTTTATTGAATTTTTCATTTCATTTTGATTTCTCTTTAAGATCTCAATTTCATGGAAGAAATTTTCTTTCATGTCCTATACAGATTTCACTATTTTGTGCTCTTGATTCTGATTACTTGCATGTAATCTCATGATCAATTTTCTGAATTTTATTTCTGGCATTTCTTTGGTCTCATCATTTTCACAGTCTAGTATTGAAGTGTTGTGTTCTTTTGGGGACATAATGTTGTCTTCCTTATTGTTTCTTGAATTGGTTCATTTGTTATTTGGCATTTGTGGAAATACTCATTGGTTTCTCTGTTTTTTCACTGTGGCAGCTTTTATATTTGGACTACATCTGTGTGGGTTAGTGGAGTGTCTGCTTTCTGGCACTACCTAGAGGCATGTCGTGGGTGTGGCCAAGGAGCTTTGTTTTTTCTCCTCTAGTTTGGCTGGTACACAATCACTCATGGGAGCTTCAAGCCAGATCCCCTGTAGGCTCTTCCTGCAGCTTTTTCTTCAGTGGCTTGGACTGCTTTAGTCTGGTCTCAACTCATTCTTCAGTGCTAGTCAGAGGTTCTGGCTGCTGAGGTCCTGAGTTGTGCGTGTCCACACCTCCATGTAGGTCCACTGTGTCCCTCTATTTTGTGTAGAGTTCCTTCTGTTTTTTTTTTTTTCCCTAACTCTTCCCTGAGACTGTGCTCTTGCCACTTTTTTTTTTTAACTACCTTCTCCTAGACTAGAGCAGCAAGGTCCCTCCCTACTCTGCCATCTTCAGGTGATTTGGAGGTGTCTTTTTATTAAAAAAATTATGTGTTTATTTGAAAAGAAGAGTTGGATGTGTGTATGTTGGGAGGAGATGTTGCATGGACTGGTTTGCTTCCCACATGGCTGCCTTGGCCAGGGCTGAGCCAGGCTGAAGCCAGGTGCTCCTTTCAGGTCTCCTGTGTGGGTGAAGGACTTGGGACATCCACTTCTGCCTTCAGAGGCTCATTAGCAAGGACCTGGATTGCAAATGGAGCAGTCAAGACTCAAGCTGGTGCTGGAATATGGGATGTGGCTATTGGAGGCAGCAGCTAGACTTGCTGCACCACAACACCTACTCCATGGTATCCTTTATTTTCTAAAAAGATGTATTTATTTATATATTTGAAAGGCAGAGCTACAGAGAGGAAGAGGCAGAAACACAGAGGGATCTTTGATCTGCTGGTTCACTCCTCAATTGGCTGCAGTGGTTGGAACTGGGCCAATCCAAAGCCAGGAGCCAGGAGCCAGGAGCTTCTGCTGTGCTTCCTACATGGGTACAGGGATCGCAGCACTTGGGACATCCTCTGCTGATTTCCCAGACTTATTAGCAGGGAGCTGGATTGGAAGTGGAGCAGTTGAGTCTCGAACTGGAGTCCATATGGGATGACGGTGCTGCACACAGGTGCTGCACCCACTATGTCACAGCGCTGGCTCCCTTTCTTCATTTTCTTAAATCAGTTTGAATTTTAGAGCATGATGAAGAGATGGAACAATTACACACCAAACAACATAAGAGGTGGGATGGGTAGGGCAGCGGAGGTGTCTGAGTGCACACAGCCCAGCCCTGCTGCAGGTTTGGTTCTGCAAATGTGCTAGTCTTTGGGTTTGGAACCTGGGTTTAGTTTTTGATCATCTCCCCTCCCACGCCCATCCATGGAAGGAGTTCTGTGCTCATTGCCTCCGTTTTCTACCTCTGATAAATCTTGGAGTCATGGGATTTGCCTATCGCAGGGAATGCTCTGTGCTTAATTGCCATAGATTCCCTCCTGCTTGCTGCTCTGAAGAGTGTCTTCAGATTTCTTTTTGGGATTAAATCTTTGTATCTAAAACATGATCTTTTATTTTCGATGTTTGGATACCTTAGTGACACTTATGCTAAGGGTGCAAAATAAAAATACTCAATTGCCATAACAGGGAATCGGAATATGTTACTTGATACAGTGCTACAGTTAAGTATGGTTGCAAACGTGAAGTTTCACCTCAGGAGATAAGCAGGTAGAGGATGGGTGGCTAGATGAGTAAGCTCTAGAATTAAAACATGCAGTCCAGTTTGGGGGTCTTGATAGATAGTAACATTGCTCTGACTGAAGATCCAGATAAAAGAAGAAAAGATTAAGTCGATTATTTCTCTAGAAATGGAACAATCAGGAAATAGATGGAAGATTAAACAAATAAGACTAAAGACCTGTTGAAACGAAAGAAGAAAGACTACACAGAGCACAGCAAACTATTTTAAAAAATACTTATTTATTTGAAAGAGTTACACAGAGAGGAGAGGCAGAGAGAGGCAGAGAGAGACAGAGAGGTCAGTCTTCCATTGGCTGGTTCACTCCCCAACTGGCCTCAATGGTCGGAGCTGTGCTGACCTGAAGCCAGGAGCCAGGAGCTTCTTCTGGGTCTCTAACACAGGTGCAGGGGTCCAAGGGCTTGGGCCATCTTCTGCTGCTTTCCCAGGCCATAGTAGAGAGCTGGATCAGAAATAGAGCAGCCGGAACTCAAACCAGCACCCGTATGGGATGCCGGTACCGCAGGTAGCAACTTTACTCGCTATGCCACAGCACCAGACCCAATTGAGTGGCTTCTTTCTCTAGAGATGGAACAATCAGGAAATAGATGGAAGAGTAAAGAAGTAAGACTGAAATCCTGTTGAAACTAAACAAGAAAAATGACTACACAGCAAACTTAATACTGGATTTGAACTTAGTTGTCAGTCATGTTATTCTATATTTTCTCTATATTTGAAAAGACTATCAAGAAAGTAGACATTTCCAGCATAAACTTCAAAAGCACTTTTTTTTTTGGTACCCAGATAAGTAGGCAAAGCCTTAAGCTGCATGGCTTTGAGGCTGTGATAGTGCCAAATGCCCCCTTGGCGGACAAAGTTAGTCCCCACTGAGAAGGGGTTGTGGTTTTAATGCTTGGGGCAGACAGAGGTGTTGCTATTTTTAGAAAATCCCAAGGTGTCTTTACTGTGGAATCAGAATCAAATTTGGAACAGTTTGACAGGGAATATGTATTTTTAATTGACTTGGTTACTGATAACTAAGTATTCTGAATTAGAATTCTTTAATAGATGAGGGGTGTTTCTAGAGTTGAACAGAAGTTGTATAAGGTAGCAGTGAACAAAGAGTATTTCACTGCTACTTCCACTTGGGTAGGAATATTTGGGGGTGGGAGACAGGTATTTGGCACAGCAGTGAGCATGCTGATTGGCATGCCCACAACCCGTGTTGGAATGCCTCTGTGTCCTGACGGCACCGCGGGAGGCAGCCGATAATGGCCCAAGTGTTTGGTTCCCTACCACCTGCATGGGAGGCCTGGAAGAAGTTCTGGTGTTCTGGTTTTGGCCTGGCCTAGCATTGTTTGCTGTGGGCGTATGGGGAGTGAACCAGCAGATGAGAGGTCTCTCTGTCCATTTCTGTCTCCCAATTAATATACCCTGTCTACATGCCTTTCAAATAAATAAAAATTAAAAATTTTAAAAACTTAGGAAAGAAAGAGGGAAAAATTGTGTGAATTAAAAAAAGACTAGGAAATACATTGAAGAAATAAACTTCAGTGGAATTAATGAAAAAGAAAACAAATAGCTTAACACTTTTTTTCTTTTGCAAGCATTCTGAACAATATTTTGTTCACAACTGATTATTGAAATGACAAGTATAATCCGGTAAGCACTTGATTAAGGCCAAAGTTTTGAAAAACACTCTAGGTTTAGTCTTTAAAGTAGCAGTATTTTGATTTCATAATTTGCTTCATTTGATAGAAAAATGATTTTGTATCCTAGAAAAATGGGCAAGAATAAGATGACTAAAACGTACTCGTAGCAGCCATGTTTTATGTAAAGTTGGTTGCAGTTGGCAATAATTCTGCATGTGCCTATAAGCCTGGAATTGGGCAGTGTAGGCAGTCATGGCTCCCCAAGGACATCACATGGTAATCCTCAGAAAGTGTGAATTTGCCGCCTGTGGTGGCAGGAGGGACGTGACAGATAGGACTGCATTAGGGGGCTGGGTAGGGTGAGATTATCTGGGTGATGTCTGTGTAGTCATGGGTCCTTAGAACTCCAAGAGGGAGCTGAAAAATCAGAGGAGAAAAGGTGACAATGGAAGAGAGAACGAGAGATGGGAGTGGGAGAGGGGCGTGGTGATGACATCACTGCTGTGAAGATGGAGGAAGGAGACTGTGAGCCAAGGCACGTGGGAACAGCACACGGATCATCAGCTGGAGCCCCCCGGTGAGAACATAGCTCTGCCCACAGCTGGATTTCAGCCGAGAGAGGACTGTGTAGACTTCCGACCTTCAGAACTGTCAGATAATACATTGTTGCTACTTTGAGCCAGGAAGTTGGTGGCCATATGTTACAGCAGTATCAAGAAATGCATCTCAGATAAACCTTCGGCTTTCACTGCTGTTATGAAGTCATATGTAGGATCTTATCCTGGACATACTGATACAGTAAACAGTTTTTGAAGGAGTGGGATTTGCTACATGACAGAGAAAACAGCAAATCTCAATTTCCAGGAGCAGAAGAATGACTAAACTGAGTTTTTTCTATTGAAAGGAATCATAGAGTGCGTCATTTAGAGTTATGTTTTGAATGATGTATGAAATGCTTATGATGACATGAAAAAAATAAAAAGTGAAACACGTAACATTGTATCTACAATGACAATTAATTGATCCAATGGATGATTTCTTAGAAAAATACCTTCATAAGGATTTTCAGATGAATTTCAAAGGCTTACAAATGGCCTTAAAGGACCCTAGAGCCCAAGATAAAAGAAACTAATTTAAAGAACCATCCTAATTCTTAGAAATAAATAACTTTCTGTATGCTGATGTAAATGTATGTGATTATGTAGAGGAAATACATGAAAATAATACAGTGATAACTAATTCCAGAATTTAGTTTATACTTCTGTTACCTATAGTGTAACAATTTATTTTATTTTGCCAAAAATATACTTTGTTCATTAAATTAAGGCACATAAACAACAACAACTCAGCATTTACAAGTTGGTTTAACTTCCTATAAATTGCATTTAAAGGCAGCAGTCAGATGTCAGTTAATATCTTAGGTTTTTCTCTACTATCAAATCACAGCATCTTATTCACATGTGAAGTGTTAGGAATCCTCTCTACATTGGATTTTTTTTTATTTGACAGATAGTTAGACAGTGAGAGTGAGACAGAGAGAAAGGTCCTCCCTTCGTTGGTTCACCCCCCAAATGGCTGCCATGGCTGGAGCTATGCCTATCTGAAGCCAGGTGCTTCTTCCTGGTCTCCCATGCGGGTGCAGGGGCCCAAGCACTTGGGCCATCCTCCACTGCCTTCCTGGGCCACAGCAGGGAGCTGGACTGAAAGAGGAGCAACTGGGACCAGAACCTGGCACCCCTGTGGGATGCCGGCACCGCAGGCGGAGGATTAACCAAGTGAGCCACAGCGCCGGCCCCAGTCTACCTTGGATTTTGATTTGAGTGTCCGTTCTCTGAAATAAACCATATGTGTTCTTGGACCTGTAGCAAGTTTAGGTATAGTACGAAGTTAAGGGCCTGCAAATGAGTGGGCCCCATGAATCTTTGCTCTTGCTCAGTAGCAAGAACAAACCCTTTGGAGCTATGTCAGGGACAGTAATAAAGGTTTCTCCTGGTACCCTGAGACCATCATCCCTGGTACCCATCCATCCTGACAGGAGGAAACTAAACCACCATAGAGACGGACTGAATGGGCCACTGCTGTGGTGTAGAAAGTTAAGCTTCTGTCTGCAGTGCCAGCATCCGGTACGGGCACGGGTTTGTGTCCTGGCTGCTCTACTTCTGATCCTGTTTCCTGATAATGCGCCTGGTCTAGCAGTAGAAGATGACCCACGTACTTGGGCCCCTGCGCCCATGTGGGAGATCCGGATGAAGCTCCTGGCTCCTGGCTTCAACCTGGCCCAGTCCTGGCTGTTGCAGCCATTTGGTGAGTGAATCAGTGGATGGAAGACCTCCCTCTTCTTGTCTCCCTCTATCTCTCTGTAATTTTGCCTTTGAAATACATAAAATCTTTGGGGAAAAAAAAAAAGAAGGAATTGAATATTCCAGTCCTGTTCCCAGCTCGGGTCTAGCCAGTAGCTGGCATCAGCTACTGGACATGTGCAGGGCGAGCCTCCAGATGATTTCAGACTCCAGGCTTTGATGTGCCCTGCTGACACCAACTGGAGCTGAAGTCAGCTGTCTCTTGTAAGCCCTACCAAACTGCACATCTCGTGAGTAAAACAAATGTCACTGCTTTAAGCAACTCATTATGTTTTGGGGTGGTGTATTACATAGCGATAGAAAACTTCAATAACCTCCGTATCTCCACCAAACAAGGTATTCGTTTCTTTATCTCTGAGTACTCAGTGGCTCTGGCTTTAACTTAGACTTAAAATCTGATCTCTGATGCCCCACTGCTGTGTCCACATTGTTAATTTTCTTCAACCCTCATAATAGAGAGCCCAGTGATGTTTGTGTCCAACTATGCTCATCTACGTCCTGCTCTGTTGTCTTGGCTCTTCGATATACAAGGCGTTAGGTCTGGTGCCAACTGAATGGTTTTCCTTGAGTGGAACCATTTCTTCTTACCACTCTATCCAGAGGCTCAAACCAGGGCAGACTTTACCTTCTCATTTGAGGTGGGTAGTTGGCCCAGAGCTGGTCTGTTGTATTCTGTCTTCCTAGCCCGTGTGATTAGTTCGAGGGTGAGTGAATGCCACTGATGGCTCCACTCAGACCGAATCCTGGACTTTGCCCAGAACCGTCTTTTGGCAGCACCTGCCGAGCCAAGCGTGTGTCAGCCCAGGGTGGCCAGTGGCCAACACAGAGTGAAAGCCTTCCTGAAAAGGAAGCCGGCGCTCAGGAACGTGGGGCCAAGCAGCAGGTTTTACATAGCATCATTGCAGCATCTGGATCCACCATGCCTGAAGATTGTCTCCCTCCAGCCCTCAGCTTGTTAGTTTTGCCAGACAAACCATCCTTTTTATTGCCTGGAAGCTAGCTTGAGTTAGATTTCTATCACTTGGTAAATAAGGGTCCTGGGTAATACAGGGTACTTCAGAAAGTTCATGGAAAATATGTGTTAAGAAAAACTATGCAGGTGGATTTTTTAAAACATTGGCAGCAAAGTAAACTTGTCTTTTAATTCCATGGTTCTACTCGAGCTCTTGGAAGTGTCCTTGTGTAGACCACGTCTTCCTAGTCAACGAGGGAATCCCTGATGCCTATTTCAAATGTGATTCTGGGCTTGGAGTTGGGACATGGACAGTGAGCACCACAGGTGCACAGGTTGATGCTTATCTGCTACTCCCTCCGTCCTTTGAAGGGCGTTGCTCATGTTGCAACTTGATGGCAGCATTTCCCAAAGTTGTTGGGCAGTATCACTTGCTATCATGAACTTGGCAAAGATGACCTTGCCTGATGAGCTAAGAACCCCATGTAAGAAAGTGCTGGGTATACAATGTATCTCAGTAGGAATCATTTCCTATTTGTTTCACACTGCACCTAGCCTGGGTCTTGTTTGTAATGGACATTAATTATGATTACATGTACATTATCCTATGTCTAAGTACAGTGGAACATGTTTGGGGCAGTGACTAAGATGCTGCTTATCACGTGATGTTTAAACTCACATTCCATACCTGGGTTGGAATCCTGATTCAAGTTTCCTGCTGACGCATACCCTGGGAACAAGCAGGTGATGGCTCAAGTACTTTGGTCCCCTGCCATCATGTGGGAGACACAGAGTGAGTTTTCAGCATGTGGTTTCAGCTGGCCCATTCCTGGTTGTTGGCGATATTTGCAGAATGAACCAGTGAATGGGAGATCTCTGTAGGTGTCTGCCTTTCAAAAAAAAAAAAAAAAAGAAAATATCTAAGTAATACTAGGAAATTTCTATGGAACAATTATTATGTGCAAGGTATGGGAACTATCTCATTTCTCATAACACGAGGTATGAACTAGTCTTCATTTTGCACAGGTGGGAAAAGAAACCAACAAAATAAAACATGGAGAGTTTTTAAATGTTTAAAAAGTTTTAAAATGTAGCCTCACAACTGGTAAGGTGTGAATGAAGGCTCCAACTCAAGTCTCTCTCACTCCAAGCATTTGGCTCACGGTCACTACACTGTATGAAATACATGGCATTTCCTGCCTGAGAAGTGTTTTAAATACCTATGCCGAGTGATAGTGGATTGACGATCTTAAGAGCTTTGAAAGCATGGGAAATCGGCCCTCTGGTTAGGGCAGTAGTGCTGCCCAGGTCACAGAAGCCGCGTGATAGCCGGTGTTTGGAAACATTGCTGTGCGCCCAATAGCAGAAGCAAATGACCTGAGCTTTGTTTTTCTTGCATTGAGTGCTGAAAATGACAGGAGTAGAAATTGCGAAGCCTTTGTTAAAAAGTATTACAAATTTGGTGGCTGTCAGTTGGGAAAACAGAGCATCCCTGGTTGTCACATAACAGAATAAAGACTCTCAGGCTGTGGGCAAAGATGATAGACCCAGAAAGGAAGGGCTTCTGCAGAAGCAGAAAGTAAAAATGTGACCAAGGGTCCATGAGGGGGAAAGGGACTTTTGAGTCTGGGGAAGCCCTGGACAGGGTCTGAATGAGCAAACGTAGGGAGACACGCAGTTAGAGTTCAAGGTCAGCTGCTCCCACCACCCCCTTGGGGAACAGAATGGACTCGGAAGTCTGCTCCTTGTTAGGCAGAAGGAAATGCATTCACAGGCAAATTGAAAAGGATGACCATGTAATCTAGTTTTTTTTTTTTTTTTTTCCTACAGTGCTTTGTAGAATTAAATGTGTATAACAGATTAAAAAATACTCCAGAAAAGGTCGGATTTCTTCATCTTCATTTGCTGGTGGCTCCAGTGCAGAGCTGCTCAGATGAGTGGGCTTCTGAGTCTTGGTCCCTTCCCCAGCCTCTGCTGTGGTCCCATTGCAGGGTGGAGACATGGGAAATACACAGGTGTGTGGGTGAACCTTGCCCTGGGGATGGGGAAACAGAGAAGAAACTTCTGTGCCCTTGACACTGTAGATCCTTGTGTTTTGACGTCTGAAAAATGAGCCATAGAAACGCCAAGTGGTGCTTTGCAGAGTTAAGTGGACACTGTGTGTGTAAATCCTTGACTGTCTTGTTCACTCCCGCCCTTTCCCACAAGTCTGAGAGCCCCAGGTGGGCGGAGACTCCCTTGTCCCTCCCAGAGCCTGGCATGGAAGAGGAGCTGAACAAACAGGTGTTGGTTGAATGAATACGTGTTGGTTCTGCATGTGGGAAGATGAAAAACTGAGTTTTTCTTCATGTATTCAGAAGCTGTTTGGCTAGGCATGTGTTTTCCCAAGAATATTAAGTTTCCCCTACATGACCTAGGGCATCCAGTAGATGGGTTCAAAGGGCCATTCACGTTGAGTAACACAAGTGGGGGAGCCGGGTCATCTTCCTTGCAACAGTGGCAGGGGCCTTCCTAACCTGTACCCAATGTCTAGGACCATCTTCCTAAAAGGCACTGTAAGTGACAATTCACGCGTGGTCCTATAAGGTTAGAAATCTCTGAACCTCACCCTGCTTTGTGTCTGACCTCATCAAGGAGGAAAAACAAGGTAGCAATTGATAATTGCTAGGTTTCCCTTAAAATCCTTGCATTCTAATTTCAGCTCCAAGAAACTTCTTCAGAAAACCCTTTTTAGCATAAGTGACACAGTCATGCGTTAGAGGCACGGGCCGGAGAACCTGATAGCGCTGATGGATACACTTCAGAGAGTTCTGGGAGTGCAGGAGGAGGATGGCTGGTGGGGAGGGAGGGGGCAAGCCAGAGAGCTCACTTGAGAGGAGGGTGATGACCAAGGGGGATATAGAGGCAGACGAGTTAACCAACTCATTGAATCATCCAAAAGCCACCTTAGGAAACCACGGATCATGTGTCAAACTTGATAAAATGCTTCAGCTTTGTGACAATTACTTACCTTCTAAAATTCATATTTTTCTATTTTAGTTATTTACAGTTTTGTTTTATTTTTATTCTTTGATCCATCTATGCTTTCCACAAGACTAAACACTTAAGAATTTATTAAGGATTATTGTAATGACTTCATTTTTGCATAATATTTAGCAAATTCTAAATTGTTTTGTAGGTGAGTATAATATAAGTGCCCATGCAGTATGAACGTTATGCTTTTATAATCTTTGGTTATATTTAGAATGTAAAATGATTGGCTGGCGCCGCGGCTCACTAGGCTAATCCTCCGCCTTGCAGCGCCGGCACACCGGGTTCTAGTCCCGTTCAGGGCACCGCATTCTGTCCCGGTTGCCCCTCTTCCAGGCCAGCTCTCTGCTGTGGCCTGGGAAAGCAGTGGAGGATGGCCCAAGTGCTTGGGCCCTGCACCCCATGGGAGACCAGGAGAAGCACCTGGCTCCTGCCATCGGATTGGCGCGGTGCGCCGGCAGCGCAGCAGCCATTGGAGGGTGAACCAACGGCAAAGGAAGACCTTTCTCTCTGTCTCTCTCTCTCACTGTCCACTCTGCCTGTCAAAAAATAAAAAAATAAATAAAAAAAGTAAAATGATTAACTTTGCCTCATTTCACAAATACTGGGTACTGTTTTATGTTCATGCCCAATTTTTCTTCTTTTTGTAGTATATTAAATTTATAAATATTATCATTTTGGTTTTGCAAATTGAAAACATGGTAAAGTATAGATTTAGTTTAGATACTGATTATGATATCAACACTGATCAAAAACTGTCTTCATGTACTATTTGGAAATGTTGCTTTTCTCAATTAAGAATCAGTTGTCTGATTTTGATAATTTTCTTGTTTTATTTTTGAATTAGGTGATGATCTGGAAAGTATTAGGCTGCTATTTGGAATTATTCGCCCGTAAGTAAGATGTTCCAGATGTTTGGTAGCCTTTATTCCCAGTGAATAAAAAGCAAAATCATTTATAATTGTTAATGTCCTTTTATATTTTTTTAAAGATTTATTTATTGATTTGAAAGGCAGCCTTAGAGAAAGAAGGAAGGAGAAGCAGAGAGGGGAAAGGAAACAGATCTTCCACCTGCTGGTTCACACCACACACATGGCCGCAATAGCCAGGACTAGACCAGACCGAAGCCAGGAGCTTCCTCCCTGTCTCCCATGTACATGCAGGGGCCTAAGCACTTGGGCCTTCCTCTGCTTGTCTCCCAGGTGCACCAGAAGGGAGCTGGATCAGAAGTAGAGCAGCCGGGACTTGAACTAATACCCATACGGAGTGCTGGCATTGCAGGCTGTGGCTTTAACCACTACGACACAATGCTGGCCCCATAAATCCATCATGCTCTTAACAAGAGGATCAGAGGAGATCCCAGTGAGTGAGGTGGGACTGACTCCTCTTGCGTGGATAGCAGCATGTCTACACGTGTGCTGTTATGGACTTTAGGTTTGTGCCCCACAAAATGCGTATTTTGAAGCCCTAAGCTTCATAGCAATGCTGCTTGGAGATGGGGCCTTCAGGAAGTATCTCGGTGTGGGTTCCGTCAGGAGAGTGTCCTCTCATAACGGGGTTACTGCCCTTACAAGAACAAGGGAGGTGGGAAGGCTCCCTCCCTCTACCACACTGCAAAGCGGCTGTCCCTAAGCCAGGCACCAAGCCACCTCCGGTTAACAGAATCAGCCAGCACCTTGACTGTGGACTTGGAGCCTCCAGAAACCACTCCATATTTTCGTAGGACAGCTTGAATAGACTATGACATGCCTTGCAATGCCCTGGTAAGGTCTATGGGTCATAGGCATTGCTTACGCAACACACCAGCAAAACGTCTACTGAGAACCCGCCTGCTCCCTTCCATAACACTGAGTGCCTGCAACCTCGGAATTGCCTGCCTGACGACTTGGCACCGGCTTTAGGCTCTGTAAAGGGGCCTTTCCTCACCCGAGTGCAAGCTGCACTGTCCGTGTAGGAGCCAGGAGACGGGCAAGGAGTGAGAGTTGGCAGCCAGGGAAAGTTCAGTGCTGGCTGGGCGTCCACGGGCTGGACAAGCAAATGGAATCGAAAGAGCAGGGGGAAGGAGGCAGGCACTCTTCGTGCCACTAGGTTCTAGCACCACACTCAGAAAATGCAAGGATTCTACATGCAGACCTGAACTTCCAGGCGATGGGGAAGGTTCCTAGTGCAGTAGGAAGAGAGAGAATGTGTCGTATTTAGCAGCTGGGTTAGGTTGGTTGACAATGTGTAAATCTTGGGACGGATGGCGGTCCTGCTCGGCTTTCACAAATGTCGGGGTCGGCTCTGACAATCCCTACTGGTTCTCATGAACGTGTGCAAGGGTACTTCAGAAAGCAAAAAAATGCACCTAAGCTATAATATTTTGGTGCAAAGAATTTTGAAATCCACTTTTTTTTTTTTTTTGACAGGCAGAGTGGACAGTGAGAGAGAGAGAGACAGAGAGAAAGGTCTTCCTTTGCCGTTGTTTCACCCTCCAATGGCCGCTGCTGCCGGCGCACCGCACTGATCCGATGGCAGGAGCCAGGTGCTTCTCCTGGTCTCCCATGGGGTGCAGGGCCCAAGCACTTGGGCCATCCTCCACTGCACTCCCGGGCCACAGCAGAGAGCTGGCCTGGAAGAGGGGCAACCGGGACAGAATCCGGCGCCCCGACCAGGACTAGAACCCGATGTACCGGTGCCGGCCCACACTTCTTTTTTGATAATACACATCTTTGGTGAACTTCTCAAAGATTCTCCTATATTTAAACATGAGTGATTTTCATGTGTCTTCTCTCTAATATTAGAAAGAGAAGTTAGGCTACTTTTTTTATTGCCTGAAAATAAAAATAGCCACATACCTAGCTCTGGTCTAACCATCCTGGTGGCTGGTGGGGTGTCACTGAGGGCTGGAGCATGCTCACCGTTGAGAGTTCTAGAGTTCTGAGTGCCCCCGAGGGTTCGTTTGGTCCGGAGGCCTGGGACCAGATTGTTCTGCTTTGCAGTTCCATGGGCGGTTAGCAAACGCCCGCCATCTTCACTAATCATTGATGTTGCCTTCTTTTCAGAATTACTGAAGAGTATCTCTTACTGAGTTGAGATTTTGACACTACCATTGATGTCCCACAGGAATTTTGAGGCATTCTTTGCAAAATGACACTTGGCTTTTGTGTCCTCAGGTTGTTTGTGTGTTTGCCTTTTGTCTGTTTGTTTTCATATGTTCTTACCCGCTGGATAATAAGAAGTCATTTATTCATTCAGCAAACATGGTGTATTTGACTCATTCAACAAACATGATTTGTGTCTACTGCATGTCAGGTACATAAAAACAATTTGGCGGTCTTGTGGAACAGGAAGTGCTGCTCTGTGTGTGTGTGTGTGTGTGTAATTTACAAAAGGGACATTGAGCTCTTAACTCATTCTGTTCCTGTTGCTTTTCTTCTTCCTCTATTGTTTTCATTTCCTTTCTTTCTCCTTCCCTTCCTCCACCAGTCTGTCTCCTCCCCTCTTTATCTTCTTCCTTGTTTTTTTGTCTTTCTTCCTTTTCATTTGTTTGACATAATTTTACTAAGCAGCCATCTTGCTATATATAACAACAACCGTACTTAAGTTCGCAATTTCTGATTGATGTTTTAGGCATTTGTTGAGCTTTCCCAGTAGAAGATTCTGTGACTTCATTCCATAAGAACAGCTGGAGTTCGTGAGTAGCAGCAGCAGAGGAAAGATTAATGCTGAGATAATTCTGGGATGTTTGTCCTTAAAAAGAAGACCATCTCTGTGACTTTGGGGAGAATAGGCCCATGATGTGGCCATTCACGTCTTACAGACAGGCAGGGTCCCTGGGGTAAGACAAGACAGGTGTTGTGGCCACCAGGAACAGGAGCTGCAGTAGTCGAGTGTCTCGTCCCCTCGTGTGGAGTCAGAGTGACCCAGTGCGTCCCCATGAGACGGCTCGATGCTGAGGCAGGGCACTTGATGCAGTCACACTGCACGTTTGCGGTGATTTCTGGTCAGCTCTGGTTTTCCTATTGATGTCCCTGTTGTGGGCCTTTAATTGGGATGCTTACGACGCATGGCTTTCTTCTGTGCTCTCTGCCTTTGACCTACTGCCTCTCCAGCTGACCTGGCTGCTGTGTCGTTCCTGGAATGCCACGGATGGTTGTGAGGGAGAGAAAGGAGCTTTCAGAAAGGGGCATTGGGCTTGTGGGCAGACAGGATTTTTATTTATTTATTTGTTTATTTATTTATAGACAGAGGGAGAGACAGAGAGAAAGGTCTTCCTTCCATTGGTTCACTCCCCAAATGGCCGCCACGGCCGGTGCTGTGCCAATCCGAAGCCAGGAGCCAGGTACTTCTTCCTGGTCTCCCACGTGGGTGCGGGGCCCAAGCACTTGGGCCATCCTCCACTGCTTTCCCGGGCCACAGCAGAGAGCTGGACTGGAAGCGGAGCAACCAGGACTAGAAGCCGGCACCCATATGGGATGCTGGCGCCGCAGGTGGAGGATTAACCTAGTGAGCCACGGTGCCGGCCTCTACAGACAGGATTTAAAAACCAGTGATTATTCTGCAAGGCAGCAGTCCCATCAGAGATGCGTGGAGGCATTCTTTTTTGGAAAGTCAGAAGTCTGTACTGCCAGGACGACATTCCATGCTCTGGGTGCTCACAACCTCGAGAAGAAGGTTCATTAATCTGCAAGTATCGCCTCTGTCTCTTCCCACCTAAAACTCATTTTGTAGTAGAAGCAACTCTTTCTCGCATGGTGTCCTGTGCATTTTGGGGGCTCTGCCTGGTAGAGTGCGACTTCACGACAGAGCTCATTTGGAAGCTTTGCGGAGTTTTCCACATAGACTCATGTGATGGCTGTCTGCCTATATTTTTGTTGCTAAATGATAATGCTCAATTTATAAACAGATCTGTCTTTTTGACCAGTATGGTAACGGCAAAAGAGACATCAAAATCTAGAAATAGAAAAGTTCTCTCAGCAAATACAAAGTTTAAACAATGATGGGGTATGTGCTGCTGAATGAGGCGTTACTGTCTTCTTAGTCTCAGGAAGAATTATTTGAGTAACTTTTATTTTTCACTTGCTTGAAGAACTGGATATGGAAATGAGAAAGTGCGTGGCTTGCAAGTTTTCTACCCAAATATCCCTTTATTTCTTTTGCCCCTAGCTGTCCTCTTCAACTAGGGGCCAGCTTGCCTGTCGCTAGCTGGGAGTAAGCAGACACCCATCTTCAGCAAATACCAACATTCTCAGTGTTTTGCTCAAACACAGAAAACAAACAAACAAAAGACATCCAGAAGGAACAAAAAAGACAGTCAGTAGAAGCTCCTCGCAAATCCATTTTTAGATCCTATGTCTGTGAGTTTATTTTCACGACTCCTGGAAGCAAACAATTTTGTTTTTCTGTTGGTAGGTCCTGGCAGAGTAGTGTGGATGTCTGAGTGAATTGGGTGGGGCTTGCCTCCTATTGCCACAGGACTGTGGTTTCAGGGTGATGGGGGGCAGCCTTCCACCCCTGATGATTGTTCTGCCCAGTCCCGATCCTGCTGGGAGCTCTCTGAGATTTAGCCCTTGCATTTTGTTAGACTTGTCGGCCATTCTTAGTTTACTGTAGATGGGTTTATCGGATGTTTCCTTAAGGGAAATGTTTTTGAGGATGAAAGCCAGGAAGAGGTAATAGAAAGAAAGACATTGGGTAATAGCTTGGGATAAGAAATGATGGCAAGAAAACCTCCTGCCAGCTCTGGTTTTAGCCTGGAACAAACGGGCAGCTTGCTTCCTTTGTTTCTTGCCAAAGGTTCATGTGAAAGTGCTGGGATGCAGCTAAGCTGAGATTAATGTCTTGACTCTGATCTGATCTCTTTTTCCTCTGTTACAAAATAAAAATAATACTCTTCACAGAGAGAGCCAGTCTGATGGAATGTGTTGAAAGGTAGTAGTATTGTTACTAAGTCTACAAAATATTTCCCTGTGAAACTCTGCTCTTCCAACAGCAAGATTTTCATTACAACTCAGCAGAGACATTTCTGCTCCTCAGAGTGGCTTGCCAGCTCCTCCGTGTCCTCTTAGTAGTGTTTTGACATATCTGGTTAGGTGTTTGACAGTGTGGAAAACTCTTGTTACTGCTCTAGCTGTGGTGGCCGCTTTTTGGGTTTCATGATGTCATTTCTGGCCTGCTTTGCTTTGTATGTATGTTATTGTATGAGGTGTTCTTTTCACATGTAAAAAACGTACTGAGCTGTAGAAATCGTGAGCGGGGACTCCAGGCATGTAGGAGGAAGTAGAGACATAGTCGCTAACGTGTGCCAGTATGCCAGATTTCAGAGCCCATCTTAGGTCTAGCTCATTTCTCCTAACATCCCCAGAAGCATGGCTGAGTGTTTAAACTATAATATGTTCAGATAAGCAGTGGTGTATATCTGCATGTTCTTTGATTAGCCAAATGTAAAACTTTGTTGCCTTTTAAAAGCACTGTTATTAATAGTGTGGTACCTCCTGCTGTAGGTTTGGGAAAATCACACTCTCCGGCCTGAATGTAATAACCAGAGGTTGAGAGAAGCAATCGGACTTCTTAAAAGCCGGCTTTTCTTGGGTGAATGAACAGCCATCTGCCTGCACCTGTGTCAGAGCCTGGAGTGCCTCAGGCCCTGGCTGCGCACAGTGGGTCCAGTACTACAGCATCAGCATCCCCTGGGGTTTATTAGGAACGCAGACTCCCAGGCCATCCCTGACATGCAGAATTGGAATCTGCATTCTCACAAGAGGTCTGCCGATGAATTGTGCTTACGTCAAAGTTCAAGAACACTGCCTTAGTAGACCTTGCTCTTGGTTTTACCAAGGAATGAAGAAATCAAGAGTTATTTGCTGCCCGTCACACAAGATTAAGCAAGGTCAGTTAAGCTGATTTATTAGTGACTTAATCATCTGTGTAGCCCAGCACCAACCAGGAGAAATTTAGGGTGAGTTATGTGTGTGTTTGAATTTTCTAGTTGTTGTGTTAAAAAGGTAAAAAGAAATGTAAAATTAGTTTAAATAATGTATTTAACCTAATTCATATAAAATGTTCTTTCACCAGATAATTCATGTGAAGAAAACATTTTCTCAAATTATCTATTCAGTTATTTATTAAGATTTATTTATCTGAAAGAGTTAGAGAGATTGAGATCCTCCACCTCGTGGTTCACTCCCCAGATGGCCCCAACAGCCGGGGCTGGGCCAGGCTGAAGCTACACCCTTGAACTCCAGGCAGTCCTCTTGCTGGGGGTGGCAGTGGCCCAAATCCTTGAGTCCTTGTCTGCTGCTTCCTGGGTAGGGAACTGCATCTGAAGTGGGGGAGTCTGGACTCTGCCATGATCTGACAGTGTTGCAAGCTATGACTTAACCCCCATGTGCTATGATGCTGGCCATGTGAAGCAAATGTTAACGGGATACTCTACAATCTTGTTTTCAGCAGGATGGTAATTTTCACCGTAAGTCCTGTTGCGTGTACGGTACAGTCGAGCTGCCGTTGAAGTGCTCCGTGGCCTCGTGGAACAGCAGAGGATGCTGCTGTGTCCAGCATCCCAGTCCAGGGTGCATCATGTTGTCTTTGCTGAAAAGCAAGGGAAGTGATGGACCCACTTGCCCCATGGTTTGTGTGTCTGTCATTAAGTATCGGATGCCAGGCTTTGTGCTAGATTGGAAGGAAGCAAAGATGATTAAGAAGTCACAGTTTACAGAATAATTCCATGGGGTTAACTTGCCACTTGGGATGCCCACAACCCATTTTTGGGAGATCGGGTTCAAGGCCCAGTTCTGCTTCTAATTCCGGCTTCCTGCTAATGTGCACTCTCATGGCAGAGAGGATGGGTTCCGGTGGTTGGGTCTCGGCCACTCTGCTGGGAGACTTGCATTGAATTCCCAACTCTATGCTTCAGCCTGGCCCACACTGGGACAGTGAAGTGGCATCTGGTAGAACTGCCACTTAAATAATAAATAATAAAAGTAAGGAAAATACGCAAAATATCACATGATAAATGCAATAGAGTTGTGTAGATGCTTGGGAATCACATGACCCAGGGCAGACATAGAGCATGAGTTTTTAAAAGAAAACCAATTGTAGAGTCAATAAATCTAGGCTCCAAAACTCAGCTCTGTCCTATGGGCTCTCACACATGGTTAATGTCAAAAGCTTTTTCTAGGGTTGTTAAAACAGTGAATAAGATCTCATATACATATGTACATATTTATATGTACATGTAAAGTAATGTAAAATATGTAAATAATGCAATTCTATGAACACTTTCTCAGAAATAGGTAAAATTTCAGCAAGTAATTCATATGAAGAAAATATTAGTGAGGTAGTCTACATTCTTCACAAAATTTTTCACAAATCCTGTTGTATATATTATACTTAAATCAATCTTAATTTGCATTGCATGTGTATTAATACAACCCAATAGGTGAGTTGATCATTGCTTATAAAATTTTGGGATCAAGCCGGTGCCGCGGCTCACTAGGCTAATCCTCCGCCTGCAGCGCTGGCACACCGGGTTCTAGTCCCGGTCGGGGCGCTGGATTCTGTCCCAGTTGCTCCTCTTCCAGGCCAGCTCTCTGCTGTGGCCAGGGAGTGCAGTGGAGGATGGCCCAAGTGCTTGGGCCCTACACCCACATGGAAGACCAGGAGGAAGTACCTGGCTCCTGGCTTCGGATGGGCATAGCATGCCAGCCGCAACGCGCCGGCCATAGCATCCACTTTGGGTGTGAACCAATGGAAAAAGGAAGACTTTTCTCTCTCTTTCTCTAACTCTGCCTGTCAAAAAAAAAAAAAAAAAAATTGAGATCAAAATGTCCTCTGCTGGGACTGACACTTGGCCTGGAGGTTAAGTTTCTGGTTGGGCAGCACAGGTGTTGACTGAGTTCTGGTTGGGGCAGCAGCTGCAGAGGAGGGGCCACCAGACAGAATCTGTTTGGGAGGGATGCTGCCTCCATCTGAGATGGCAAAGTGCAAGGTTGGAGCTAGAGGAGGAGATGCGGTGACTCCGGTCTCTGCCGGCGCTTGCAGGTGCTCCCACTGGTGGCACCGAATAAGACATGGATAGTGAAACCCATCCTGGCAATTGGGCCTCACCAGTCGGCACCCGGGAGCGATGAGGATGGCTCAGCAGAACGAGGTGGATCCTGCTGGAGTTGGTGGAAACCGAGGGCAGCCAGCGCACTGAGGAGAGAAATGGGGAGAGCAGAGAGAACAGGGTGTGCAAAGGCACGGAGGCAGGAAAGATTGAAGAATGCCGAGGGACCTTCTGGAATGCGTCAGGGAGCTGGAGCAGCTGGACCAGGTCCCTTTGGTAAGAGTATTGCCTGTCAGCCAGGGACTTTGGGTTGGATCCCACAGACGAGAAGATTATTAAGCAGGGTATTTATACAGTGTGATTTATGCTACGGAAAAAATAGCAGTGGTGGCAACAGAACAGAATGTGGTGCTAGAGAAATGAAATTTGTGTAGTGGTCAGGGCAGAGATAAGGAAAGCTGCACGACATCAGTTGTGAGGGAGAGATGAAAGAGGCATTTGGGACGAGTACAGTTGGAAAGTAGAAAGGGTCAGCCATGCTTGAGGTTTAATTAGTAACAGTACTATTGACAATGGCAGCTAACACAGTTGACTACCTACTATCTGACAGTAAACTAGAGATCTCATTAATCTTGAGGGCAACTCTGAGGCAGGTGTTACTATCAGAATTTTTTAACTGTAAAAAATAAAAATGTAAGGGGGGATGATGATGCGAGTGGAGGGGAAATGTCTCCAGTTGCCAGCGGCACATTGAGTGAGCTCCAACCAGGAAGATGCTGGAGACGGCACATGCAGCTGCGAAGGCAAATCCGGACTGAGACTGGAAATTGGGGTCAACGTTCTGTTGCTGATATGACGGCTGCAGTGGTTTAATGTATTATTTGACCAGAAGGAGATAAGGAAGAAGAAGAAACACTATCCTATTTTAATAAATGTTCAGGCTGGCGCCACGGCTCACTAGGCTAATCCTCCGCCTTGTCGCGCCGGCACATGGGGTTCTAGTCCCGGTCGGGGCGCCGGATTCTGTCCCAGGTGCTCCTCTTCCAGGCCAGCTCTCTGCTGTGGCCCGGGAGTGCAGTGGAGGATGGCCCAAGTCCTTGGGCCCTGCACCCCATGGGAGACCAGGAGAGGCACCTGGCTCCTGGCTTCAGATCGGTGCTGCACCGGCCACAGTGGCCATTTGGGGGGTGAACCAATGGAGGGAAGACCTTTCTCTCTGTCTCTGTCTCTGTCTCTCTCTCACTGTCTAACTCTGTCAAAAAAAAGTTCAAATAAGAAACATGTGTTTCAGTGAGAAGAAGCCTGTCCTGGCGCCATTTCTGTTTTGGCTGTAATTGGTCTATCCAAGGATAGCACTTGTGAACTTGGGTCTTATTAGCACTGTGCTTTTCGACCAGCCCATACTTGTAAAGGAGACTTAATTTATTAGTTTGGGACAAACACCTTGTTAGTCTCCAGGAGTATGGAAGGAACTCTAGCCCATTACTGAAAGTGCAGCTTGTTTTGAAGGAGTGTACCTGATTTGTGCTAGCCTCTGCCAGGATTTTTATCAAGTGACTTTTCATATGCCATTTAACTTCTAGGGCATTAAGTGCTTTTTGAGCTCCTAAGTGTGGAATGATCTCTTTCTCATTGGAAAAGGATTTTAGGAAAGTATTTCAGAGTTCTTAATTTAGAAAGGATAGATTTGTAAAATGTTTGTTTTATGTAAGATTATGTCTGGATCCCGATCAGAGTACAAAGGTCTCTTAAATAGTTCCAAATTAGTCTGTCTTAATAGCCTGGAGTAGAAGTATTACTCATTTTTCATTTTGGGGAGCCAAATGGAAAACATGTTACATGTGGAATAGGAGTCATGTTAGGAAGTATGCAAACCACTAATCTAGCTTAATGCTCTCTATTACTTTGGAAACATTTATTTTTATCCCTTGGTTACTGGCAGTTCTATTATGGTTGACAAAGACAACAATAGAAGGCTTTATGTTTTATGCTTCAGTGGGAAAAAACAGTTTCCAGATACCTGACCTCAGATAATTGTCAGTCCCACTGAGGGTGCATCACCTGTTTTCTGAGACTGGGCTTTTTTTCAGCCACAAAGAAGCAGCGCACACAAGTGGTCCTGGAAGCTTCCCTTTTAGATGTATGGTATCTTTTTGTGGATTGTTAATATATATTCTATATGGTTGTATTGTGTATTATATCTCTTATTAACTCTAGTGCCATCACTAATGCTTTAATATATAACTCTATGTGCCTCTGGGGAGCAGTTTGTGTGTTTTACTGGCAAAGGGCACAAAAAAATTCTGCCTGCTGCTTCCTTCTATTATAAATTAATATCTACTACCAAGGGACCTCTTACGATATAAAATTGTCATTCTGTGAGTGGTATGGATGAAATTACCATGAAGAAAACTGAGCAGTAACCAGAGTATGAATTCGACAGCACCTATTGTGCTGTGAGACCCCTGATGTCTTGTGTTAATTTATCACAGATAATTTATATTGTTAATTATAAAGTTTAATAATCTGTGTTATCTTTTCAGGCACAGACTTTTCTTAACATAAGGCCACTTTCTGTACTAAAATGGAATATTCCGATGATTCTAGTAGAATCATTTTTGCCAGCTCCAGGGTACTGTGCAACTTTAGGCAGCGAGAGGGCCTGGAGGAAGCAGCCTTTTAAGTGACATTGCTGCCTGCATAGCTTTTCATTTTGGCAGAAAATGGGTTAAAGGAGAGGCAGATTGATCCATCATGACAGTCTTGTGTGTTGTAGTGTGGTGGTTGCCTGGCAACTGTACCGGTGGAAACTAAATATTGGACTTGTATCTGTATTAATCCCCTCTATTTGTCAAGGTTTATAGGTATTTAATATATTAAGCTTGGAAAATAGTTAAAAGCAAAAAGCTTTGCTCATCTGATGATCTCTTGAAATTGTGTACGGTTGTTGGGCATCCGCAGGTGCGGATTTAGAGGAGGAGGTGGCGTAGCATGCTGTGCACAGAAGCTGCACGTATGCGAACGTTTCAGGAGTCACACGGAGCCTCACCTGGGGGTCGCACATCCCTTGTTGAAACTCCTCCAAGAACTCAGCTCTCACTTAAAGGTTTCTTGTTCGTCTCCCATGTGTTAACTGTGCTAGACCAGGGTGCGTGCACTCACAGGAGAAACGTAGAGTCCCTGTGCTGGAGTTGGAGTGGAGACTTTGTCACCATCCAGCGCCGAGCACAGCTGGAGAGGAATGTCTTCGCTTGCCACACACTCAGGGCCCGCGCCCGTCAGTATCCGCCGTTTTTATACCTCCGCCGAGAGCAAAGCGAGCTGTGGATTCTAGCCTGCGGGCAGCCCACCCTGCACCAGATTGAGCCTCCAGCCCTGCCCCCTGGTGTGCCGTGCCATAGCCCTGGTTATCGCGCTCATCAGGTGGTCCCCAGATCTTGTTCCCTCAGCTCTCATTTCAAATCTCCACTGTTTTTGACCTCGGTGTGGCCCCGTCCCTATCGCTTATCTCCCTTCTATTTAAGTAGAACTCCCCTGAAAACCTGAGAGGGAAAGTTGGCTAAAGAGTGTCTCACTTCCCCATCTGTCACACAGCACCCCCGTCCCTGTCCCCCAGCTGTGGCACAGCCCCCTGCGATGGCTGCTCTGGCTTTGCCTGTCCCCTGCAAAGTGAGTTAGACTCAAGTTCATTGTGCTGGTCTGCAGGAATCAAGATAGGGCATCAAGCGCCTGCTTTGATGGCTTTTACGGGATCCGCAGTCCAATGGAAGAAGGGTGATAGAAAGTCACGGCAGATTAAATATTAATAGTGACAGAAAATAGAGATGAGGCTTTCACAAATGCCGGGTTCACAGGCAGCAGGGCCACTGTGGCTCAGCCCTGAAGGGAAGGTTTCCGGGAGGCATCTCAGGGGAGGGGGTGGCTTGAGTCCTGGAGGGGCAAGGCGAGCTCGGCTCTGCCAGCAGAGAGGCAGCTCTGGGGGCGCAGGGTGCGTGTGTGACCTCAACATGTCTGTCCAAGGAGACAGTGACCAAGGCAAACACAAGGATAAAAAAAAAAAAAAAAAACAAAAAAAAAAAACAAAAAACTAAAGACTGAGGTCAGAATAACTTTGGAAAGTAGGACAAAGGTTATATAATGATGAAATGAAAAACACAGGAAAAAAAATCTGTCATCTATTTTGAATCCATAAAAATTGAGTAAAATTGATAACACCCATATCTGAAAAAGTCTATATATTGTGGGAACTATCTTTGTTGTGTAGTTGAGACATTTTGTCTTTCATATATCAAAGTATAAGGTTAGGGTTTCACTCTCTGAAAAGAATTATAATATTGGATCATTGTACAGTGCTTTGCATCAGAATTAGAATTAAATGCTATAGCTGACTTGGCAATTCAGGAAGATAAATAAACCCCAGGAATGATCTTGCAGAATAAAATAGGCCCAAGCTTACAGAGTTGAAGCCCATGAATGGGGTCATTTTTTCAATGTCCCATTCCACTCCGGGACATCGTAACTCATAAATTCCCTTTAATTACTTCCCATGTTTTACTTTTTTTTGATTTCAAGGTCTGGAACATTTACACAGTAGGTTGGCAGATTGGCTACTATTGATCAAAAAATGTGTGGGCATGTGTTGGGTGCACTGGTTGATATGCCTGGGATGCCCACATTCCTTGCTAGAGTGCCTGGTCAGAGTCTTGGGCTCCACTTCCAATTCAAGACTCGTGCAAGTGCACATCCCGGGAGGCAGTGGATGATGGCTGTAGTACTTGGGCCCTTTTCTCTCACATGGGGGACTGAATGGAATCTTCAGCCTGGCCCACCCTGGATTCTTCAGGCATTTGTTGAGTGAACCAACAGATAGAAGGTCGATCTCTTTGTCTGTCTCTCCCTTCCCCATTCAAATAAAATAAATACATCAAAAACCTAAATTATAAACGTCCAATTTTTCTTTTGCATAATTACATTTAATTTGTAGTTTGCATCTACATAGACTACTGATTTCTAAGTAAAAACAATGGACATACTAAAACTACTTAGCAACGTAGTCACTGCATACACACACACACACACAGGTTCCGTGCTTTGGGATCAGCCAAACAGACACAAGGCTGTCCATTGCTCTCGCCTCTTTGGCCTCAAAATAAGACCCTGAGAGGATATGATAGCTTATCCCTATTCAGGAGCTGAGAGCGGGGGAACTAATGAACACATCCAGGAAATTTACAGCCACAGGTCTGTGTTAGAAATCCCTTCCCATGAAATGCAGTTGCACTGAGGCTGTAGAACCATTAAGAGCTTGTCCTTGCTTGTCTGGTGTGGGCTGGGATGTGACTGAGCTGTTAGGGTGAAGTAAGGTAATGCTGATGGGAGCTTTTTGAAAACCATAAGGCACTAAGCAAATGTCAGTCACTCATGGCAGAGGCAGCCCGCGAAACTGTGTGATGATATGAGAAGTAAGAGATAGATTGACTGAATACAAGATGCCTCAATAAATACCTACTGACTATAAATAGATGGTCACAGGGGAATCACAATACCACATTGTGACAATGTGGCAGAATGTTGAAGCTTCAATCTTGTAAAACTTTGAGTAGTAAGTGGTTGCTTGAGTTTCTACCCAATGTCAGGACTTCTATGATTATGAGCCAATCAAGTGTCTATTAGAGAAGGAGCGTCAGAGAGAAAGGGGTCTTTCATCTGCTAGTTCATTCCCCAAATTGCTGCAATAACAGGGGTTGGGCCAGGCCAAAGCCAGGAGCTTCCTGCATGTCTCCCATACGGGTGCTGGGGCCCAAACACTTGAGCCAGCCTCTGCTGCTCTCGAAGATGCATTAGCAGGGAGCTGGATCAGAAGTGGCGCAGCTGGGACTTGGTCGCTGCCCGTGTGAGATGTCGGCATTGCAGACGGTGGCTTAACCTGCTGCCCCACAGCACTGGCCTAGTTTTTGTTTTGCTATCTTGTTGTGATAGGGCATTGCCTGCCCACCCACCCCTGCACTTTGTTGAGGTCAAATCAATGATCTCTTGGCTTCTGAGCAGCTGTGTATGTTTCTTTCTTCATTTCTTTATTTCTAGATTTTATTTATTTGAGAGGTAGAACTACAGACAGAGAGGGAGGGGCAGAGAGAAAGGTCTTCCATCCTCTGGTTCACTCCCCAAATGGCTGAAATGGCTGGAGCCAGGAGATCGGAGGCCAGGAGCTTCTTCTGGGTCTCCCATGTGGGTACAGAGGCCCAAGGTCTTGGGCCATCTTCTACTGCTTTCCCAGGCCATAGCAGAGAGCTGGATCAGAAGAGGAGCAGCCGGAACACCAACCGGCGCCTATATGGGATGCTGGCCACTGGCAGCTTAGCCTACTATGCCACAGTGCCAGCCCCTAGGTTTTTCTAAGATCCATGGCAGGGTGGGGGGTGGTTAGTGATAAGGGCAGGTGGAGAGGATGGTGCCACAGAGTCTGTGATCAGAGTGACAAGCAGGAAGCTGACACAATCACAGCCCCCCCTTCTGTTCACTGCTGTGTAACACACAGCCCTGTTACTAGCAGAGCTAATCTGTGCCGGGGGATATTGTGACAGAAACACAGCTCCCCTCATTTTAAAACACTGGGACACGTGATGCTGGCTCCAGGGGGAGGGTGTGGAGTGGAGGCCGCAGAGTCTGGACCGTTGGCCGAGTGTGTTGGAAAGCATCAGTGGGGGGAATTACCTGAGCCCTGGCCAGAGGGGTGTGTGTTTCGAGACAGTCCGAAGTTGAGCACCACAGGTTGCCTGGTGTCTGCTGGTGAGAAGTCGCTTGGCTGCTGGTGAAGCAGAAAGCCGGCTGCCGACAAAGCTTTCCTTTCAAGCTCTCCAAATGAACACATTTCTAATCTGAAATTCAAATAGTTGACAACCGAGAGCCTGTGCACCGGGCTTTGAACAGGAAATTGCTTCATGGTTTTAGCATAATGAATTAGGCAGTTAGACCAAATCCATTTAGCAGGAGAAGAATGCTCTCCCAGGCTTTGTGGAATAAACGTGGGGAGGAGTGGGGGGCAGGGACTGGACTGCTGAATTTCCTAGCACTTAGACACCCATGTTCTGGGTATGTGGCATCTGCTGGGTCCCGTGATGGGTGTGTCAGCTGTGTAAGAAGAGGCAGCTCAGCTCGCGGTGGGGAAGCCGAAGGTGACGCCCGTGGTCGCGATGGACTCGTTGTTCCCCTGCATGCTGTTCCTCTTCGGCCACTGGGGAAATGCAGTTGCCTATGACTGAAACAGACCCTGGGTTGGGACAGCAGAGGTGGGACAGCCGTCAGGGCTGTAGGAGGCAGTCTGCTGTTAGGGGAGGAGAGTGAAGTGCACTTGAATCACATCTTTGTGACCTTGAGGGAGACAGGTGACAGACATCCACTAGGAGGGGGTGGGCTGGAAAAAGTGGGGAAAAAAAAGCAGAGAGAGAATTTACATACTGATAGCAAGGCAAGGGGCCTGCAAAACAGAGTGCTGGTGTGGACTCTGTCCCCAGAGAAGCCTGTCCAAGCAGCTTGGTGAGTGTAAACTCTGTGGTGCAGGGAACCGTGGTCTGGGGGTCACTCTTCCCCTCGGGAGGACGAATACACAGGAAGGTCTGCTTGGACCCACAGCTTGCTGGGTAAGGCACCCACACTTGGTGCTGCTCCCCGCCTCGAGGGAAACCCAGCCTTGGTAAGTATAGCTGCTTTTTCACCAGTTCCAACCCCTGTCACAGGGAGCATCAAGTCCTCCCAGCTGGCGTGGTGATGCAGGCACTGTGACACATCACGTTAGGAAGAGATGCTTTCTCAATGATTAGTGCGTGCGAGGCGTCAAGGTCACGGTTGCAGTTAGAAACTGGAGGGGCTGCATCTCCAAACCCTCAATGCAGAGGGTTTGCCCCTCTGGGAGGGGAGGCTGACCTTGGTGGGCAGACAGACTGGTTGTGAGGTCACCTTCCTGAACGGATCTGGATTAATTAAGCTGAGAACCGGTGCTGTTTGCATGATGGCACCCTGTGCCCATGAGCCGTGCCAGCCAGACCTAGTGGAAGTCTGGTCAGCATCACGCCTCAACCCAAGTAGTGAGAGATGGGCAGAGAGGAGACAGGGAGAACTCAAGTGGCACCAAGGTAACCTGGGGAAACAGGACAGAATTGCAGCCATATGCCTGGTGCCCCAAGCTGGCTTGGCTTCAGATAGCATTGCAGAGTCTGGGAGAACAGATGCCTACAAAGGGGTTATGGAGGGGAGGGGTATGCCTGGAAGCTGGCCCTCAGTGAGGCCATATTCTCACTCCAGTAGAGAGCTTGGGAGCAGGCAGGGGGTAAGTGGGAGAGGTTGGTGAACAGGAACAAAACTAGAGTTCGATCATAGGAATAAGTTCTAGTGTATCCCAATCATAGTAGCATGACTTCAGTGAACGGTAACCCACTGTAGATTTCACATTAGCCAGGAGAGAGGATTTTGTATGTTCCCAGCATAAAGAAATAGTAACTATTTAGGGTGATGGATATGCTAATTACTCTAATTGGATCATTGCACACTGTATACATATGTTGTACAATTACTGAGTCAACGAAAAATTTTAAAATGACCCACATCCAAAAAGACAGGAAGCAGGTCCTGCCATACCAGCTTTCCTGCCTGTGGAAGCTGAGAGTGCCTTGTGTTGGTGCAGGGTCTTTAATTGTATGTTGAGAAGAAGCGTAAAGCAGAGGTGGCCAGGGAGGCTGAGAACTGGGTGTGATTCCTGCTGAACTATAAAGGCCCACCTGTGAGCTTGGTTATGGGGAGCACAGAAATCTAGATCCTCACGAAGGCTGCGATTGTCCCTGTAGAGCCCCAGAAGTCCTGCAGATGCCAGCACAAGGAGCTGGAAGCACGGGGAGAAGGCGGTGATACAACCAAGGCTGCCTGGGAGCAGCAGACACGGTGACAATTCAGACCCCAAGGCCTTGTGCTGCCTACCCCAGCTTCTTCGACTCACCTGCAACCAGGCATTGAGGTCAGTAGGGAAGCCAGACAAGGCTCCTTGAGGGGTAGTGCACCTGCACAAAGGAGGCAGCACGATGGGAAAGGGTTCCACCCCTGATCTTGTTCTCTCACAGCATCAGGGAGGCATGGAGGCTACCCCCTCTTGTTTTTGTTTTTGTTTTTTTTTTTCTTTGACAGGCAGAGTGGACAGTGAGAGAGAGAGACAGAGAGAAAGGTCTTCCTTTGCCGTTGGTTCACCCTCCAATGGCCGCCGCGGCCAGTGCATCGCGCTGATCCGAAGCCAGGAGCCAGGTGCTTCTCCTGGTCTCCCATGCGGGTGCAGGGTCCAAGGACTTGGGCCATCCTCCACTGCACTCCCTGGCCACAGCAGAGAGCTGGACAGGAAGAGGAGCAACAGGGACAGAACTGGCGCCCCAACCAGGACTAGAACCCAGGGTGCCAGCGCTGCAAGGCGGAGGATTAGCCTATTGAGCCGTGGCGCTGGCCCCCCTCTTGTTAAGGTGGATTCTTTCTGAGAGGAGGAGCATGGTGGGGGCAAGAGGCATGGAGTCACCACACAGACCCTGGGAGTCAGGTAAAAGCAGGCCAGAGGCAAGCAGCCTGCGGACTCATTTATTTCAGTTGGCACAGCAGCTTATATAGCCAAAGCAGCCAATCCAGTCAAGGGACAGTTTATGCCCTAACCAATCACAGCCTGTTGCCAGGCACTATCTGAAGCCATCCAATCACAGCCTGTTGCCAGGCAGGCTTGGTTGCCATGTGGTTTCCATCCAATCACAGCCTGTTGCCAGGTTCTGTTGCCAGGTGGGTTTCGAAGCCATTCCTGAGTAACTGATGCTCATGTTCCAGCAGCCATCTTGGCATGGCCTTCTCATTCTACCACATGCTCTGCCAGTGGCTTTGCCAGCTGCACCTGTATTGGAGTTCAGCTCCTCCCCCTCAGCTTTGAGTTGCCCCCAGCTTTCTGTTCTGTGCCGGAACCTGCTGTAAATGGTGGTGGCTGCTCACTGCTGCCATCCTGGAAAGTTCACACATTGGTCTCACGGGGCTATTCCACACAGGCCTGCAGGTGGGAGAAGTCCCTAACAGGGCAGTGGGAGGTGGGAGGGGGATCTTTGGTAGTTAGGGTCTTAACTCTTCTTGGTCCTGACTGGTTTTGGGGGAAGATTTATATGTAGGTCAGGAGGAGCTTGATTGGTGGAGTCCTGTTTCTATGCTGTTGGATTTGCAAAGGCAGAGGAGAGAGAAGGAGTGTGTGTGTGTCCCTGGAGAACTGGGAGTTAGGTTAAACAGGCCTATTACAAGCTCAATATTTCCTTCAGATTTATCCTGAGAATCAAGAGTAACTTATTTTCAGTTCCGGTATGTGCGGATGTGAATCTAATGTGATTGACAAGTGTCCCACTCTTAGGCTCATTTATGCTTCAGCAGGAGGTGCCCTGCCTGTTGGGAAGCTTTGCAGTTACCTGGCTCCCTGCTGTTGGGCTAAGTCTCAGGTGAGGGACCAGAGACCTGGGATGAGCTCTGGATGTCGTCATTGCAAAGTGAGTTGCTAACAGCCCAGCTCTGGCTGTTGCTTTCTTACTCAGTTCTAACCCAGTTCTTGCTCAAATGAGGCAAAGCAATGTAAGGAGAGCTTCTCCCTTCTTCTAGAACTTCCATGTTGCCCTTTTAAAAAAAAGATTTATTTTTATTTGATTGAAAGGCAGAGTTAGAGAAGTAGAGACAGAGATTTTTCATCCCATGGTTCACTCCTCGAATGGCTATAACAGCTGGGACTGTGCCAGCCTGAAGCCAGCAACCTGGAGCTTCTTCCAGGTCTCCCAGGTGGGTGCAGGGGCTCAGCCACATGGGCTGCTTTCCAAGGCACGTTAGAGGGAGCTGTATCTGAAGAGGAGCAGCCTAGTTTCGAACTGGCTCCCAGATTAGATGCTGACATCATGGGAGGCAGCTTCACACACTGCGCCACAACACCGGCTCCCTTAGTGTTTTTTTTTTTTTTTTTTTTTTTTTTTTTTTTTTTTTGTTTTTTTGACAGGCAGAGTGGACAGAGAGAGAGAGAGACAGAGAGAAAGGTCTTCCTTTACCGTTGGTTCACCCTCCAATGGCTGCTGCAGCCGGCGTACCACGCTGATCCGAAGCTGGGAGCCAGGTGCTTCTCCTGGTCTCCCATGGGATGCAGGGCCCAAGGACTTGGGCCATCCTCCACTGCCCTCCCAGGCCGCAGCAGAGAGCTGGACTGGAAGAGGGGCAACCGGGACAGAATCCGGCATCCCGACCGGGACTAGAATCTGGTGTGCCGGCGCCGCAAGGCGGAGGATTAGCCTATTGAGCTGTGGTGCCGGCCTAATGAATCTTTGTTCCTACTCCAGCTCCTGGAGGTTTAGCACATCTTTTGGAATGACTTTTTCCCCTTCTAGCATGTAAAATACCATTAGAAGCACATCTCCACTATGAAACATACTTATTGCCAATGCAGATTTATCCCATCCACCTTGGTGATCTGTCCTTTCTCACCTTTTTGGAAACAGTGGACTTCTGTGAACTGTCAGTAAGGCCAGTGGCAAGCCTTGTGAGTACCTTGTTGTTGGAAATCACCCAGTGTTGGCAGTCCATTTTTCGGCTGGGTTTTGCCCTGGGGTCCCTTAGCCTGGGGTCTGCCCCCGTCTCTCAGGCCCGAGTGTCAGACCTTCCCTGAGCAGCCGACGGTGCTTGTCCAGCACTGCAGCGGGTCCCTTGAAAAGAGGAAAGAACAGCAAGAACTGATGAAAATGCATTAGCCACCTGTTTGAATCATTTTGTTAGTTTTTCATTGAGGTTGGTCATAAAACAACTAATATTTAGTGTTCACATTTGGCCTTACTCTATGTCCCTTCTTCCTTTCCTTAATTCTTTTCTGCAGTTGGTGGACAAGCAGTATAATACTCTGGTTCTCAGCCAGAAAGTTGAGGGCACCCGATAGTTAGGATAGGAAAACAGACTTTTCCAAAAGTTCACTTGTAGCTGCAGTACTTTCATATATCACATGGGCATATTTAATTTTTCATTGCACAGCTGTAATGGCAGAACTTCTGTAAAACTAGTTTTGATATGCTGCTGTCTGTCTCTTTCTTTCTTTCTTTCTTTCTTTCTCTTTCTTTCTTTTTTGACAGGCAGAGTGGACAGTGAGAGAGAGAGAGAGAGAGAAAGGTCTTCCTTTTGCCGTTGGTTCACCCTCCAATGGCCGCCGCGGCCGGTGCACTGCGGCCGGCGCACCATGCTGATCCGATGGCAGGAGCCAGGTGCTTCCTCCTGGTCTCCCATGGGGTGCAGGGCCCAAGCACTTGGGCCATCCTCCACTGCACTCCCTGGCCACAGCAGAGAGCTGGACTGGAAGAGGGGCAACCGGGACAGAATCCGGCATCCCAACCGGGACTAGAACCTGGTGTGCCGGTGCTTCAAGGCGGAGGATTAGCCTAGTGAGCCGTGGCGCCGGCCTGCTGTGTTTCTAAATGCAGTGAAGAGAGTACACAACTATTAACACAGACGATCACTCGGTGAAATGCCAGCAGCTCAGTGAGGCAGCCACAGAGGGCCGCGCAGTGACTTATGGGACAGGGACAGTGTCAGACATGGAGGGAGCGGAGGCTGGCATTGCTGGCACGCGGCAGCTGTCAGCAACATCTGTGTTCCCAACAGAGAGGAGGGAAGTTTGGGGACATAGCGGGGCCAGCAGGAGGGAAATTGGGGCCTTCTCTGGGAGTTTTCAAGGGAGGCTCTTGGCAGAAGGAAGTGCCTTCCGGAATCCATAGGTATTCAGAGCTGCACAGGAGCCTGGGTTGCCGTCTTTGTCTGCTCCTATCATCCTGGCTCGTGGCTGCTACAGGGGTGGAGGGAGATGATGAGTGGTGTTTGTAAGATGCGGTGGAAAGTGCCCACCAGGCTGTCCCTTGGCTCTGCATTGGCCAGTCGCTGTGGGTTATCGTCCCCTTGGACCAGTCGAGGCTCAGATGAGGGTACCTCCAAGCATCACACTCGCGTGTGCTCAGCGGGTTCGTCTGGAGGACACTGGAAAAACCCCAGGAGCAAAGTCACTCTCAGTCCTGTCTCCTGTCGCCTTCTCTGCCTCAAGGCAGGCTGTAGAAAGGAGAGACTGTTTTCCCCGAGGGGAGGCAGTAAAATGAGAACCTCTGTCCTCAAAAGCCAGCTGGAAAACCCAGAAATAGCACTCCGATCTCTTCTCATCTTTCTGTGCAAGCACTGGCCAGAAGAGACATAGCCTGACCTACCTGGGCTAGTGGGTCAAGACCTCCAACGGGGGAGGAAGGGATGCCATTACAGTACGGAGACAGGCCTTGTTGGCTGGGTTTCCCCTCTCTATTACCTTAGGTTACAGCGTTTTTCTCAAATCATTCTTGCCTGCATTTCTGCATAGCTGTCTGTTCTTAATTGTAATTGTAGAAATAGCTTTCCCTGTGTCTTTGGGTCTTCAGTTCTGAGGGTTCCCTTGTCACATAAAATTTAGGCTATGTAAATTCTCTCATTAATTTGTCTTTTGTTCTTGGGGTAAGGCCGTGACATGTATAATGGGTAAGGACAGATACCATACCTTTATGCCCTGTAGAAGTATTATTGCAATAGAATGAGCTTTACTGGGGGCAAGCCAGTTTTAAGGGCTCATAAGTGAACTTGGCCTTGTCTGGGTGATAGAGGTGAATGGGAGGCGGTGATCCATGAGCAGGGTAAGAGATGGATGCTTTCTTGGGAGGATGTGCAAATCCTGCAACAGTTTCCAGCCAAAGACTAACGCTACCTTGAAAGGGAGCGGTCAGCTTGTCCACATGAGCGATCAAAGGGTTGTGTGTGGCCCTGATGTTGACCAGACAAGAGAGCAAAGGCGCATCCCATGCACAGTGACCATGGGGGGCCTGGGGAAGGCTGCTAGGGGCTGTTTCAGCCAGGACCAGCCCTGTGTTCAGCCGTACTCTTGTTGAAGTATCTACTTAGGAAAGTAAGAGAAAGGATGTGACAGAGTGGGGTTCAGGATGAAGTCTGACCACTGTCCTGGGCTTTGTTCTTTCTTCAGTACGTCAGTAAGCAGGTCAGAGTTCTAAGACTGTTGGAGGATTTGCTAAGGGCTCAGCACAGTGTCCCAGGACACCGCTCTGCTGCTACTACTTAAGACCACAGTGACAAACACCATGCTTACTACCCACAAGGAGTCTTCAGACCTTAAGAAAAAGCTATGCGTGGATTTCAAAACATTTTTCCAGCAAAATAAACTTAATTCCATTTTCCATAAACTTTTTGATGTACACTCATGTGGGCAACTCTTACAAATTGTTCGCACATAGTGATTCCTTTAATCCTCACCACAGATTATCTTCAACACATGTTATTCCTTGAATAAGAGAAGCAAAGGCCCAGTGTGGCTGCTTCGCCCATGTCCTGTGGCTCTGGTGGGGTTAAGCTTTTGAGATCCTGCAGCCTGGCTTGTGTTGTCACTCTGCTTGTCTCACTATCTGCGGGATGCAGTTGGGGTTTACTTGACTTAGCAAACTTGATGTGCTTCATCCTGTGTCACCCAAAACTTGGTGGCTCTGACTTCTTTATTTGTCCTGGAAAGGTGCAGGGTTCCCTTTCTCCCCACATTCATAAAGTAAGGAAGGTTCAACTCAGGAGAGCCTTGGGTATGTTGGGGGAAAATTTATTACCAGGTTCCTGTTAACCACAGCAAACACTGGGTGGACAAACACTATGTTTCCCAATCTTAACAGTTGCCTTTGAGACATTAATAATAAATTAGCAAATTCAAGATCATACTTTGTTGTAGAGTGCAGACAGGATATAAATAATTGATTCTGTGTGTATTTTCTTGGTTCTATGTCCTTACAGAGGTTCACTCGGAATAGTCAAGTTCTTTGAAATAGAATACACGCACACAAGCTTTCTTGAGTATTATCATCGGGGTTGAGCTGTTTTACGTTTTAGGCACAGTTGGCACAATTGGATCTTCACATTGAAACCCTGGGTAAGGGTTTGGATATTAAAGTGTTCGAAGCGTAACATGGCTGGGTCGTTTTTCTCCTAGTGGCATTCGAGGTCCATGGGTGAAAGGTAGCCCAGAGTTCCAGAACCACACCTCCCGTTGCAAATCTGCTCTCAGGCCCTGTGGACTGAGGCAGCTACTCAAGCTCTGTGAGCTTCTGTCTCTTCGTGAGCAAGATGGGCCTACCATAACCGACCATCACGAGCTGCCCCATGCAGTCAGCTTTCCGTACAGTCTCTGTCACATTGTCATGGCTCAGTAGATGCTAGGTGACAACGCAGGAAGACTTAGCCATTGTAATTTATAGTTTAATAAGAGCTTCGTTTGACAAAAACATGTACATGAGAAGAAGGTCTGGCTCTAGTTGGTTCACAGACTGCAAGCTCACCAGGTGTTAACTTTGTATCTTAATTATCTAATTGATGGCTGTCTGGTTGATACTCTGTCAGATTGGCTCTGTGTAAAACTGTGGCTGCTCCCCAGGCATTTCACTGTATAAAGCAGGCCAGTAATGGGAGCATGGCTCCCTATAGTAAGCACAAGTGGGGCTTGAAAATAGCCATTCAGTAAGGCAACATTATTTTTCCTTGGCAGTTTCACTCCTACAGTCATCTAATAACTTCGAAGCAGATTAATCCATTAAAAGGTGTACTCTTAGTGTTCAGTAATTGCCAGTAATGTCTAATCAGATAGCAACTGCTGAAGAGCCTTCCAGAAATAGTATAAGATAATTAAAACATAAAGGTTATGCAAAAGTAGCAAATCAATAGACACAGTAAACATAGTTTATCAACAGAGCTGAGAACATTTTTTCAGTTCTAAAATGTAAATGGACTGGGGATAGAGCACACGCTAGGATGATGGATAGGATCCTGGTAACGGTTTAATTAACTCCAGTTTCCTGCATGTGAAAGGTTGCCTCAGCCCACTGGCTCATGTAACAAACCCTCTTAGGATTTCCTTGCCCGCTGTCTGGTGTGAAGCCCAGCAGCCCGGCAGCCTGCCTGCCTTCCAAGTTAGCTTCTGCCCATCTTCTCTGGAGGCCTTATCAAAACACAGCCCTCTGTTGTCTCTCTAAATACACAGATATTTCTAATTTCAGCTAAAAGGGTTTGACTTTGTAATCAAGGAAAAGGAAACAACACACACACACACACACACACACAGAGCTGATGTAATGAGAAGCATTGCTAGGAAGCATTGCCTAATTAAAATTATATATTAAAATTCACATGCAGGCTGTGCAGAGTTTTAGCAAAACCACGGCAGCTCTCCAAGTGACTCATTGGCTGTTTTAATTCTCCTGTAATATAGGCTATTTTATAATTAGCTGCAGAATTGTGCCACTTGGTTAGTTCGACCTGATGAGAGGGATAATAAGGAATATTTACTATTCATGGGTATGGAAACTGCTATTCTGAGCAGGGCTGGTAAGGAGTTGTTATTGACTGCTCTCAGCTAGCTGTTAGAAATGGAATGCACCCAACATTTGGCTTGCAATCATACCTTAGTTAAAACAGTAGAAGGTGAGGGTAAGTCTCATTGGAAGAATTGCAGTTTTTCATAAAAATCACGATGATGGGCAAGTGTTAGTCAAAAGAAAAATTCTTTTTCTGACATGGTAGATGGAGGTTTCACACAATTAACTTTATCATTAGTAAATAAAAGAGTTACTTAACCTCTGCACTTGGAGAAGTCTTTGATATTTTGCTTAGTGAAGGGCAAGGAACCCATTATGGTTTATTTATTCACTTTGTGAAAAGGTTATTCTTGAAGCCGGTGGTATAGAAGCGCATCCTAGATAATGCCTGTTAATAAAGACGCATTTACTCCGAGATAGAAAGGGGCTGTTAGATAGTGCTCATTAGCCCCGTGAGCAGGAGACCTTTTTCTGTTGTTCCCACGGGAAAGGTTATCAAGCTGTTGGTAAAGGACTCATTTTCTTTAAATTAAAAATCACTGAAGTCTCCCATGTGGAGAGTATTAAAAGCAAGTGTAGTCAGCTTGTGGAAAGGGCGGGGCTTTTGCTTTTGAAACGAAATGTTAAAAATGCCAACCACCTGTGATGTAGAAAATTTCTCTTTTTTTCCCCAGCAGTTAGATTTTCCTCCCGAAGCATGAACCCAAGCTCCTCCTTTTAAACCTTGATGCAGAGGAAAGACTCTAACACCCTGCTGCTTGCGACCTGCGTTTCTCAATAAATCTATACTCTCTCTGCCTGCTCCGTGTTATCAGTCATCCACACCCCAGGAGAGATGCTTCAGGCTTGGGGTTCAATTAAGGTCCTATCTCTGATGGTCTAGAAAGCTGTCTGCATGCTCAAACAAACTTATCTGCATTATAGATGCACGTAAATGCTTCCTGCCAAGTGGACAGAGCTTGTTTGTTTGGCTTTATTTTTTCCGTTGGTGTCAACAGGGAGGTTATTACTTGCCAGCTGAAAATTAAAAGAATCAATTCTATCTGATTACAAATTGTAAGTTGTTTGGACTTCAGTCAGTATAGTTCTGTGATGCTGAAATTGACCTGGGGCATGGGTGTCCCGTATTCTTAAAGAAAAATAAGTGTAGTGTATCTACTAGATAGGTCTATTGTATCTGCTAGATACAGTCTATATGGTCAAAATAATAGTTCAAGTTCCACCACTTCTGTCTTTCTTGCCAGTTCTGCTCATTTGGGGTAAATACAGCATCTGAGAGGAGCATTATTTACAACCTCTTCCTTAATAAACAAGAAATAGGAAAACACACCCAACATGAATTAGATTTACTAAATAGAACTGCCTCTGTT
The DNA here is from genome assembly GCF_051225735.1 of Oryctolagus cuniculus. Taxonomy (NCBI): domain Eukaryota; kingdom Metazoa; phylum Chordata; class Mammalia; order Lagomorpha; family Leporidae; genus Oryctolagus; species Oryctolagus cuniculus. Next base: position 14,785,932 of record NC_142872.1, read on the forward strand.
ACCAGGGTTAGTCAAGATTAAAGATAACTAAATTTTCTGATAAATGATTTTAAAAAAATCATTTAAGACAAAAAACATGCTGATGAATACTTTAGATGGTCTTCCCTCAAGCCAGACACATTTAAGTGCAGTTTGTAGATAAAGCCAAGTATCTTTTATTCTACTTATCCAATATAATGAGAAATTAATAACAGTCTGATTAGGGAGCTAAGCAAAACATGCTTTACCAAGTGAAAGGGACTCCACAATAATTTGCTAAAAAATTCCAGTAGAGGAAGACATCACTATGAAGTATGCATATGGGTGATGATAGTTTATTCTGTTTCACAAGCAAATCGTGACGAGGTGGAGAGTAGGGAGGAAGACATTGTACTGTGTGTGCAGCAGAAACCATTAACTCATTCATTCAGTAAATAGGAATTGGGTTCCTACTATGTGCCAGACGTAGTTTTAGACACTGGGATACAAAACAGTGTGTCTCCCTGGAGCTTACGTTCTAGTGGGAAGAGAGAGATAATAGGTAAACTTACAACTGGTATTTTTGTGACTATGGAAACACTTGCTGTGTATGACTGCACGTGTGCCCAGTGATACCTAGTGCTGTGGAGAACAATGAGGTGGCAGAGGCTACTGTTGGGTATGCGGGGCTCAGGGAAGGTCTCAGAAACAAGGAGACCTTGGAGCAGGATCTGCAAGGGTGCTAGGTAGACGGTGAGCATGAATGGGGGGAGAGCATTGCAAATGGAGAGAACCACAAGCACAGAGGTCCTGGTGTAAGCTCAGCAGACCAAGGAATTTGGAGTGGCCCGCTTAAGGGAAGAGTGGTGGGAGGTGAGGGCTGCAAGGTGTTAATCGGCTACCACGTGATGCAGGGGTAGCTGAGTCCTTCGGTTATTCTGAGCAGAGGAGTACCATGAAGTGACAGATGGTTTTGGGGGCCTGATATGTGCATCATGTTTTAGGGCTGCTGTGCACAGAACAGATAGCAGGGTGCAGGGAGATGGTTGGGATCACTGAGAGAAGAGATGATTGTGGCTTGGGCCAAGTTGTTAAAAAATAGAGGTGAAAAGCAATTGGAGTTTGAACACATTGGGAAGGGGTGAAAAGATTGTACTAGCAGATTGCAGATACTATTGAGAGAAAGGTGCTTCCAAGGATTTGGGCTCCAAACTTGGAGTGATGTGACTATAATTTACAGAACTTGGTGTGCTCTTAGGAAAGGCAGGATTGTATGGGTGGCAGGGGTGGAAGTAAGTGCTTGGTGGTGGCCTTCAGTTGGAGATGTGTATTAAACAACCAGAGATGTCAAGCAGAGAATTGGATTCATGGCCAGCCTGGAGACATATATTCGAAGTCATTGAAATGTAGATGCCACTAAAATGCGTGATAATGGATGAGCTCACCTAGGAAGTAGATGTAGACAGACGAGAATTCTCAGTGCCAAGCTTGGGACACTGTGTGGTTTTAAGTTCAGAGAGCTTAATAAGAAGGAGCAAAAACATGGAGAAAGATGACTGGTGAGGCGTGGAGGACAATCGGAATGGAGCGTTGTTCTGGAAGCCGAATGAAAATGCTTCAAGGAGGGAGTGGTGCCCTACGTCAGTGCGTCAGTGCGTTGCTCTCTGAAAGCCACTCTTGACAATGGTGGCAGTGAAGTGATAAGGCTTCAGCCTTGTTTCAAGGTAGAGTGAGAGCAGAGAAGGTAGGAAATGCAGGATTCTTGCTGGCACTGAGAGCAGAGAAATGGGTGGTAACTAGACAAAGGCCTAGGTGGAAGGAACGGTGTTAACGTGAGGAATATTACAGTGTACTCATACATGGCTGAAAATAAGGACACATCGCTGCTGCATAACAGAAAGGAGGTAGTGGCCTGTGTGACTACTACGAAAGTACCGGAAACTACTAGAAAATTCTACTCCATAGAATGTAAATCTCTGGTATTTAATGGATTCACATACATTTATGTAGACAGAAATGCTCCTTGTCAGACTTGATGGTTTCAAAGCTCCCCTTTTACTTGTACTCACAAATCTACATCTACGATCCAAGTACGGGGCAGTAGTAACTTTGTAAAGGAAATCCACTAAAGTATCCAAAAGCATCAAACATGCAGTATTCCCGCTTTCTACAGTAAATTCATTTTTGATTAAAGAAAGATTTTACTGTTGATCTTACATAAAAAGTATGAGACTTTCGCTGCCTCTGTGCACTGCTGGTTCAGTTTGACTTCATCAGCCTGAAGACACGAGGGCGGTAGCTTTTCCGTGGCATTGCTATAGTATGTTCTGTTTGACGGTATCTCTGAGATTATTAGCATAGTCTAAAGTTGCAATTAGAAGAGCTTAATGATCAGGGACCAGCCCTGTAGCAGAGCAGGTTAAGCTACCTTCTGCACCGCATCCCGTGTGGGTGCTGCTGTGAGTCCTGGCCAGACTGCTCCTCATCCAGCTCCCTGCTGATGGGCCTGCGAAAGTAACAGCGTATTGTCCATGTGCTTGTGCCCCTGCTCCCACGTGGGGAGCCCAGAAGAAGAATCTGGCTTCAGCCTGGCCCAGGTGTGGCGGTTACAGTCATCTGGGGAGTGAACCAGTGGATGGAAGATCTCTCTCTCTCTCTCTCTCTCTCTCCCCCTCTCCCTCTCTCTCTCCCTCTCCCTCTCTCTCTGTAACTCTTTCAAGTGAATAAACAAATCTTCTTTAAAGCACGAATATAATGAACAGGATGTTTGGAACCCGGCTGTATCATGAACACTCCAAGTCCAATTCTGGGTGCAGTTGGTGCTTCCCCGTCAGCTCTGTTTGTGACATCATGGGCCATCTCTGTGACCATCTATCAGGCCACATCAGAAAATCCCTTTCTCCTAGGGTTTGTGCCTCTTGAAGGTTATATGATGGTGCTGGGAGTCTGGCCAAGCCGTGAGTGTTAGTGCTGGGTTTCACTGGCAGACTTGGTTCCTGACTGTAGTAGCTTCACACTAACGCAGACTGTGGGAAGCAGCGGTGATGGCCCAAGTGGTTTGCTTGCTGCCACCCACGCAGGAGATCTAAATTGTGTCCAGCCCCAACCAGAGGCCACTGTGCGCAACTGGGGTGTGAACCAGTGGATGGGAGCTGTTTTTCTGTGTTCAAAGATGAAAACCTCAGTGTTTCCGTGGACGACCGAGTCAGCAGCTAAGAACATGATCTGTGTTGCTCTGATGGACGCGTGTCAGCGCCTTGCTGTGCCTTCCAAATATGTTCACTGACAAGTTACAGCGGATACGTGGTGTAGAAAACAGCATGCAAGGTGCGAATGCTGGTGTGTGTGTGTCTTGATTTTCAGAATGGGAAGTTGCTTCAGCCGAGAGATCCTTGCTTCATTCTGTTCAAAGCTGTTCCATTGGAGCAGGCGTGTCGACAGCTGAAGAATCAGTGACCTTTTTCTAAGATCTGCAAGTGATTACTCCTCAGAGCGCCGGCTTCTCATGCTTTTTTTAACCAAGAAAAATTATTTAAGGAATTTATGAGTTTTGTTTTGAACCCTCTCCTCATTTTAACTGATTAGAATAAAAGCTGTTTAATAACAAGTTAGCAGCTATAACTAACTCGAGTTGGAGAGAAGAAATAAAGCTTGCTCTTGCATTGGCATGTGCTGTTACTGATTTAACTTTCATTTTCAAGATCATATTTTTCCCATAAGCTCTCTGGAGTTGCTTAGTTAAATAAATTGTGCTACTTAAAAAAAATAGTTCAACTCCAAATGCAACCAATCAATTGTATGGAAATGAATAATGTGGCTCATGTTACTATAAGGCAAAAGATTATTCACAAATCTAAAGCAGTATATAGTGTGCTTGCCAGGAGTGATAGGCCAAAAGCATTTATTGATTTTGTTTTGATACAGAATGAGTAGAGACTTTACTAATATTATTAAAAAATTAAATAGCAGATAAAATTATAAAAATAAAATTGCAAATTCAACCCAAATACAACTATTCATATATTAACAAGTAATTTGATAAACAGGCTGGTAGTGATACAAGAGGACTTATAGGTAGAATTTTATGGAAACTATATCATGATTGCTATTTTTAAAGGCCCTGTTGCAACTGTTTGAGAAGTGAACCAGCAGATGGAAGATCTCTTTCTGTCTCTGTTACTCTTTCAAATAAATCAGTAAAAAAAGAAAAAATGATCATGAAAAAACTTAAGGAGTTTGGAGTTAATTTGAAAAGTCAAATTCTTTAGCTTTAGCTAGCATTTTTCCATGACCTACTGTGAGCACATTAAAATATGTCATCTAACTCTTTGTTAATTACCTCCTGGATTTTGGTAGCTTTTAATATTAAATCTCAAAATTCATAACATTTATATTTTGTAATAAATTTCCCCCAATTTTAAAAGTGTTGGTTCTGTATTTCTTGAGTTCTATCTATTGGTTTCTCCATTCTTAGGTTCTTTGCTTTATTTATTTAAAAGAGTATTTTACAACACAGTAGTTTTTAAAAGAATATGGGTGTTTTGTCCTGAGTTTTGGCACTCACTGGTATGCCAGTTTTGTATATATTCAATGAAGTTTCATTAGAGAAACTGAAAATTATTCCAGGCACCCCAAGACAGGAGGAGTTTGAGGGAGGCAGGTAGAGGTTTACTAAGTGTTGAAAGAGTTGCAGAAATGGCAGTTGGGGATGGTGACATTGGGAAATCAGAAAGGACAGTAATCACTGTTATTTATTTGTAGAATTATAGACAGAGAGGGAGAGACAGAAATGTCTTCCATCTGCCGGTTCACTCCTTACATGGCCGAAATGGCCAGAGCTGGGATGATCCAAAGCCAGGAGCCAGGAGCTTCTTCAAGGTCTCCCATGCAGGTGCAGGGGTCCAAACACTTGGGCCATCTCCGACTGCTTCCCTGGGCCACTAGCAGTGGGCTGGTTTGGAAGAGGAGCAGCTGGGACAGGAACCAGTGCCCATAGTGGGTGCTGGTGCTGCGGTGTGGAGATTGAGCTTACCATGCCATGGTGATGGCCCAGTCATCACTTAGCATCAAATGTACGATTTGCAGGAAGATGCTAGCAGCTCCCATTTGCCAAAGCCTGTACGCTTGCCTCCCCCAGCACCACACCACGTGGCTCTGCCTTCTCAGTCTTGTGCAGGTTCCTCTCAGTAGCGGAATCCAATCTGGAGATCTGCTTGCTGGGATGGCAGAAAATGGTGTGTATCCCAGTCCTTAGATCTTGTAGTAACCGGAGAGAACATGGAAGAGAGAAAGCCATATCTCACTGCCACCAGGCAACCTGGGCACACCTAGAATTCTCAAGTCATGTGTTCTTTCCCATAGAAACATTCTCCAAGCTCCGCTTTTGTGGAGTAGTACCAGAGAGCCTACTCAGTTTCCTTCCATCCTCCTACTTTTTTGAAAAAATGAACTTCGATACCAAAAGACTTTTTCCTTTATTTTTAAAAAAAGACTCATGAATTTATTTATTCAAAAGGCAGAGTGACTCAGGAAGATGGCTACAGATATATAGATATAGCTATATAATGATAAAGAAATAGATGGGTGGATTGATTTTTCTTCCTCTGGTTCTCTCCCCAAATGCCCACAACAGCTATGTAGGGTCAGGCCAAAGCTAAGAGCCTAGAACTCTATCTGGGTCTCCCATGGGGATGACAGGGACCCAGTTTTTTGGGCCATCATCTGCTTGCCTTGCCAGGAATATTAGCAAAAAGCTGGATCAGAAGTGAAGTAGCCAGTCTTGAACTGGCACTATAATGAGGGATGTGGGTGTCCCTAGTGGTAAATTAACTCATGGTACCACAGTGCCCACCCCTTGTGTCTAAGTTTTTCAAGTTACATATTATGCAGGTGTTTATAGTTGATGGCATTATTCCTGCTCATCCACCACTTTACTTGTTGGACGATTGTGTTTTCCCAATGCCTTACCATGCTTGATCGTGTGACTGGCATAGACCAGTGGACTGTGAAGAGAAAAGACATGGTAGGAGTTCCAGCCAGAAGCATTTTGATGCTGCCGGTTACTGCTGCAAAGCTGACATTGCTGTCTTCCTCATTTTACATCCGTTCCCAAACTGTTCCTTCTACTGTATTACTTAAAATTCTTCTTAATTTCAGGAAACCTTGCTGCCTTAATATTTTAAGATTGTTTTTGTTGTCCATTTTTTTCTGAATTATTCAGATCACTTAAACATGGTAAGACATTTGCTTTTGTCTTTTTTTTAACCAAAAAAATGGTTTAGTTGTTGGTGTCTTCACTGTCACCCAATAAAACGATGGTAAGGAGCAGCTTATCCACTCCACATCTAATACAAAGCCGAACACAGAGGAGTCAGAACAAACGTTCCTAGAATTTGTTCACAAAGGTTTTTTTTACTACATCTTTTCTGCAATCATACATATGTTCTTTTTTTTTTTTTTTTTGACAGGCAGAGTTAGAGAGACAGAGAGAGTTATAGACAATGAGAAAGAGACAGAGAGAAAGGTCTTCCTTCTGTTGGTTTACTCCCCTAATGGCTGCCACGGCCAGCGCACTGTGCTGATACGAAGCCAGGAGCCATGTGCTTCCTCCTGGTCTCGCATGGGGTGCAGGGCCCAAGCACTTGGGCCATCCTCCACTGCCTTCCTGGGCCACAACAGAGAGCTGGCCTGGAAGAGGGGCAACCGGGACTAGTACCCGGGGTACCGGTGCTGCAGGTGGAGGATTAGCCAAGTGAGCCACAGCACTGGCCAATCCTGTATATATTCTTAAATTAAAATATTGGTTACATTGTGCATTTCAGATTATTTGTAACTACTTCAAGCACTTCAACTATGAATTGTTTTCTTGTATGCTGTTTACTGAAACATAACTTACTTATCAACTTTTCCATTTGTTTATTTTTCCTGCTGTGGTGTAGGCTTTATAGAAAGGTTCATTTTAGCATTTTATTTATGATTACCACATGTCTTTGAATTGGGGAAAATGTTGGTTAATGTGAGTGTGTGTGGTTGTGGTTGTCTCATTATTGAGAAAGGGTGATCTGTGATTTATAGTTAGATTTATATTCCTAAGTATGTTCTCATAGCTATGATTGCTCTCTGGTGTACAACTTCCCTCAGTTTTGAATGGTCACAGTTAGAAAGTCTGTTGACAGCAACCTGAAATCTGGTGGCTCCAGGGGTAGACGCAGCTTGCAATTGTACTTTATTTGGCTTGACAATTATTTATCTGTATAGTGTATTTTTGCAGTTAAAATTAAAAACTGGTAAACCCCTCATAATTATCTATCTGCAATCTTCTCTCCTCCCCACAAATGGAAAGATTTGAAAATAGTGGGTCGGCTTTGTTGGTTGAATGCAGAGCAACACTGCAGCTGAACAACACCACTTTTCATCAAGGAAGTAGATGTTCTCCAGTGGGCCACAGTTCCTGCTCTTAACTGGCAGTGTGGTGCCCAGAACGAGGTGACCCCGTTGAGTCAAGACCTTGTAAAATCCCCCCTCACTGAATGTAGGCAGAATCTGTGACTAGATTCTAGGCGAGACAATATGGCAGAGGTGGTGGCATAGTCACTCACAGAGTTGACTTGCATCCACCTGGGCACAGAGGCGAGCGATTGTCCTTGTGACACGGAACAAGTGAGTTGTTGGGTTGTGAGAGGGTCTGTGTGAGGACCTGTGAGAGGCCTCCCTGAAAGACAGGTACGAGCATTCTCAGATCCTAACGGACATTCTCAGCGAGGAAAATAGGTCCTCCGTCTTAGAGCTGCAAGGAACTGAACGGTGCCAGCCACTCTGATCGTGAAAGATTATCCCGGGTTGTACAAAGGGATGCAGTGTGATGAACACACGGACTGCAGCCTGGGGAAGTGGTGAGCAGAGCACCCAGCTCAGCTGTGCAGAGCCTACTGACACGCAGAACCCCAGAGAGAATGAAGGTGAGGTGCTTTACGTCACCAAGGTTGTGGTACTTTGTATGCAGTGGAAGAAAACAAATAGAACACCCACAGTGGGGTCCAAGTTCAGCCATCAGTTGGCACTGATCTTGGCTTCAGTGTGCGTTCACTCTGGCCCCGTCCATCAGTTTACCTTATCTGACAGGCCCAAACCCTTCTGTTGTGACTAGAAAAAGCCAAATAGCCTTCAAACTACCATATTTTAAAGAAATCATAGATCAGCAAAACCAAAGAGAAGCAGCTGTGCTCAAATTTCAGCGAGAGGAAAAATGCTGTGAGTTAATCTGTTAGAAGAGATTTGCTCCCTGAGGCCATTGTTCATTCTGGACACAAACAGGGGATTGGTCCCAGCTTGGGAACAGAATTTGTTAGGGGGAAAAGCAACCTGCAAGGCTCTCACCGACAGCCTGCGCTGGGACGACAGGGTTAAAACGTGGGAGCCTTAACGGCAGCGCTGCTTTTCTGGGGAAACTGACGGTGTCCTGGTTCTGTCGGGAGCTCTGGAACCCAAAGTTGCGAGAAATCCTCATCTTCGCAAGTCACAATAACTGCCAGTGTAGTAAATACAAGGAGACCCACATCTGGGAATATCAGAGGGAAAGGTCTGCAAGTCAAAGGAAAGATTCTAAGCAGCCAGCAGGCCGCAAGGCTACTGTGCGGGTACTGGGTGTGGTACTTAGGATGCTTGCTGCAGTGCCCTTACTGGAGTCGTTGGCTCTGAGCCCCTCCTTCACTCAATCCAGTTTCCTGCTGATGTGTACCCTGGAAAACAGCAGGTTATGGGTCAAGAATTTGAGTCCTGGCCGGCGCCGCGGCTCACTAGGCTAATCCTCCACCTGCAGCGCCGGCACCCCGGCTTCTAGTCCTGGTCGGGGCGCCGGATTCTGTCCCGGTTGCTCCTCTTCCAGGCCAGCTCTCTGCTGTGGCCCACGAGTGCAGTGGAGGATGGCCCAAGTGCTTGGGTCCTGCACCCGCATGGGAGACCAGGAGGAAGCACCTGGCTCCTGGCTTCGGATCAGCGCAGTGCCGGCCGCAGTGGCCATTTTGGGGGTGAACCAACAGAAAAGGAAGACCTTTCTCTGTCTCTCTCTCTCTAACTCTGCCTGTCAAAAAACAAAAAACAAAAAACAAAAAAGATTTTGACTCCCAGAGCCAATGCATCGAGTTAACACCCTGGCCTGAAGTGCTGGCATCCCATATGGGCACCGGTTCTAGTCCTGGCTGCTCCTCTTATGAGAGCTATGGCCTGGGAAAGATGTAGAGGATGGCCCAAGTCCTTGGGCCCCTGTACACACGTGGTAGACACGGAGGAAGCTCCTGGCTCCTGGCTTCGGATCGGCATAGCCCGGGCCATTGCGGCCAATGGGAGAGTGAACCAGTGGATAGAAGGCCTCTCTCTCTGTCTCTGCCTCTCTCTGTAACTCTGTCTTTCAAATAAATCTTTAAAAAATGAAAGAATTTGAGTCCCTGCCACTCACTTGGAAGACCTGGATTGAGTTTGACTCCTGGCTTCAACCTGGCCTTGAGCTGGCTGCTGTGGGCACCTGGAGAGTGAGGCTCTAGATAAAAGATAACCTAGCTCCTGCCATTGGATCAGTGAGGTGTGCTGGCCGCAGCACGCCGGCCGCGGCGGCCATTGGAGGGTGAACCAACGGCAAAGGAAGACCTTTCTCTCTGTCTCTCTATCTCACTGTCCACTCTGCCTGTCAAACAAGAAAAAAAAAAAGATAACTTTCTCTCTCTTTGCCTTTAAGATAACAGGAAAAAAATAAAATTTTAGGTGATCTTACCTTGCAAGAAGCAATAACAGAGTACAACTGATGTGTCCCAAGAATGATGCAAGTTAGAAGACGGTAGAATGCCATCTCTGAGAGTAAACAGTAAAAGTTGATGGTGTAAAATGATTGACCCAGAGGGACTGTCCTTCAAAACAGAGGCAAAATAAAGGTAGTTTTTAAGGAACAAAAAAGGAGGGATGTGCTCTGAAATAAAAGAGCTAGCAAAAGGGGGAGGGAAAATGAACTCAGGTACAAACATTGTAATACAGGAAGCAACGGAGACCATAAATGATGAGAAGAAGTTGAAATAAACACTGACCTTGCAAAAACAGTAACTGTCATGTTTTGTTGAGTCTAGAATATACATAGAAATAAAATAGTAACACCAGTAGAAAAAGTGAGATGAGGGTAAGTTACAATATTGTAAAATGTTAATAACATCAGGAAAATAGGTTAAAAATAATCTCTTCAGGCTGAAATACAGCAAGGATCCATGCTTTAATGTTAAGGTGTCATTAAGATGGCTGAAAGTGTTCTTCCATTGAGTTATACTTGATATTCTCTTGTATCCAACAGGGTCCTTTTTGATTCTTTTGTGTTCTATTAGCATCTTTAGCTTTGGTATGTGTGATGACTATTTTTTAAAGATTCCTCTATGTATTTGAAAGGCAGAGTTACAGAGAGGCAGATATAGAGAGAGGTCTTCCATCTTCTGCTTCACCCTCCAAATGGCCTGAATAGCCGGTTCTGCACTGATCCAAAGCTAGGAGCCAGGAGCATCTTCTGGGTATCCCACGTGGGAACAGGGGCTCAATAACTTGGGCCATCTTCTGCTTTACCAGGCCATATCAGAGAGCTGGACTGGAAGTAGAGTAGCTGAGTCTCAAACCAGTGCCCATATTAGATGCCGGCAATGTAGGAGGTGGCTTTTCCCGCTATGTCACAATGCTGGCCCCAGTGACTATCTTTTGATAAGATAGAACTGTGATATTCTTACATAAAATCTATTTTGCTTGGCACCTGAGATAACACAGTATGACACAGATTTACTTCTACCTTACACCTTATAGTTCTTTGAAAACCTCTATGTAGTTCCACTTTGAAGTTGTGGCCAGCTTACTGTGTTATTGAATATGAAACTTTTTTAAAAAATTTATTTATTTGAAAAGCAGAGTTACAGAGAGGCAGAGGCAGAGAGAGAGAGAGAGAGGTCTTCCATCTGCTGGTTTGCTCCCCAAGTGGCCACAATGGCCGGAGCTGTGCCAATCTGAAGCCAGGAGCCTAGAGCTTCTCTAGGGTTTCCCACCCAGGTGCAGGGGTCCTTGGACCATCTTCCAGTGCTTCCCCAGGCCATAGCGGAGGGCTGGATTGGAACAGGAGCAGCTGGGACTTGAACCAGTGCCCATATGGGATGCTGGCACTGTAGGTGGCAGCTTTACCCTCTGTCACTGCACTGGCCCCTGAATACAGGACTTTAATGATCGTCTAACTTCAGTGATTGTCTGAATTTTCTGTAAAGAACAGTACACTAAAAGTGCATTTACTTCATCTTTAACCAGAAGACCTAAATTGATTTTTATAATTTTTTAATTTTAAATATTTATTTATTTATTTGAAAAGTAGAGTTACGGGGCCGGGGAGGAGTGGGTAGAGATAGGGACCCTTTCCACCTGCTGGATTACTTCTCAAATGGCCACCCCAGTCGGGGCCCTGCTGATCCATAGCCAGGAGCTTTTTCCAGGTCTCTGATGTGGGTACAGAGGCCCAAGCACTTTGGCCATCTTCCACAGTTTTCTCAGGCCCATTAGCAGGGAGCCAGATCCAAAGTGTAATAGTCAGGACTCAAAACAGCACTCCTATGGGATGCCAGCACTGTAGGCAGTGGCTTTATACCCTATGCCATAGCGCTGTCTCCTATAATTAAAATTTCTAGATGACTGGAACATAGCATTTTTTTTCTCATTGAAGGAATGAAGAAATGAATGGAGAAAGTAAAGAAAATCTCTTAAAATATGCTAACATCTTACTTATATTGGAATGGCCTGATAGGAAGCTAAAAACAAAGAATGGAAAGTTGAGAGCAAATCAAAAGTGTAGACAAGAGTCTCATTATAATCTATAGCATCAATTTTGACAGTATCAATATATCTATATGTGTCTACAGGAAACAGCTAACAAATAAATATGCAACTGCTGAATTTGTGACTTCTGGAGTAAGGATGATTTTGTAGGCAGAAGAATGAGTAGGCAAACATTTTACTCTGCATACTTCCATACTATTAGATATTTTTACAGTGACAATACATACAGTAATGCATGTGTCAGTAATCATTTAATGATTCAACTAAAAGGGAGAGAGAAAGCTTATTGTTAAAGGACATTCTTATTTCCTAATGACAGATGAGTTGAAGAAAGAATTGAAATGAAAAAAAAAGAGGGAAATCAAAATTTATCAAGAAGAGATTGCATGCCTGTGTCTGTGTCTGGGACAGGCATTGTAGTTAGTGTTGTTCATGGTGGTCTGTGAGGCGGGTGGTGCTGTCCCCATGTTAACAACGAGGAAACCTGAGTGATTTTAACCTGACATCATGCTGTCAACAAGTGGCAGAGTCAAGATCAAGATCCAAGATCTAGCTACTGTATTGCTGCTGTCTGTTGCCGACGGTGATTGCCTAATCATGAGTTTCTTTTTTAAACATTCTTGCTCACATCCAAATGACTTTTTTATTTTAAGATTTATTTATTTGGGAGAGTTACAGAGAGGTAGAGACACAGAGTGAAAGAGGTCTTCCATTTGCTGGTTCACTCCCCAAATGGCTGCAGTGGCTGGAGGTGAGCTGATCTGAAGCTAGAAGTTTCTTCCAGGTCTCCCATGAGGCTGCAAGGGGCCAAGGACTTGAGCATCCTCTGCTGCTTTCCCAGGTGCGTTAGTAGGGAGCTGGATCAGAAGTGGAGCAGCTGGGACTCGAATCAGTGCCCATAAGGGATGCTGGCACTGTAGGCTAGGGCTTCAACACCACAGCGCTGGCCCCGCTGTTCCGGAGTTTAACTTTATTGGTAACAACTGCCGTAAGCCTGAATTTGTGATGGGCACTGAATGGCATGTGCAGTACTGCGGGTTTCTAGTTTCTCTTCCTTTGCCCTTGTTTCTATTGACCCTTGTACTTCCTCTCACTGTTCATACTTTGTCAGCTTTAGTTCCCATATTTCTCCTCTCCCTTGATCTTCCATACTTGCTTATTCTTGTCTATCAGATTCTTGAACCTAGTTAGTCTTTGATGTAGTTGCCCATTTCTCACAGAGTTAGTCTCCTTATATTGTGTGGATCTCTACAGAAATTAAACCTCTGTGTGAACTAAGAATGGGTGAACCAGGAGGATTTGGTGCCTTAAGATGTCACTCCACAAGATCATAAAGGCTAATTGAAAGTACCCATGGAAAAACCAGCTAGTGTTCATAGAATTATTTTGTGATACTATAAAGTATCTCTAATTTTAGCAACTTTATTAACTTGGGTCTTCTAAACAAAATAATTTTCCCTGCTCTGTATTTAGCAAGTTTATATTGAGCTGGGATTTTCAGAAGCAAATGACAAGAATTGAATAATTTTCTTGTTACTGGCCTTAAATAACCTCAGAAATTTATTACAGGGATATTAACTAATGATGCTAAACCGTGTCAATTGTGTAAATGGACTCATCCTATTTTATATGTTTTTATACCTGTTTATTTGGCTTCTGACAATTTGCAAAAGGCTTTATGAGTTCTCCTTAGTTAAATATTAGCCAATACATTATTTTTCAAACTGAGAAACTTAGGAGAGAGGCCCTGCTACTGGTTGTGTTGACAGAAACAGCAATAACTGGCAACAATTGATTTACTATGGAATCTCTACAAGGCCATTCCTTGTCTTCCAGGGAATAATGCTGTCGGGAATGAGGAATTTTTCTCCAGAGGGTGGAATGATTAATACGGGACTACAGTGTTCCCTGGGAACTGGGCAATGAGTGTCTAAACCATACCTCCCTGTACTGTGACTAGAACTGGAATCTTCTCTTACGCTCTCTGTTACCCCAGCTCTGACACTCCTTGCTTATTCCAGCTTCTGACTGCTCCAGGAAGGCCCTGTCTGGCGATCCTCTGTTCTAAGGTTGCCGTATGGATGTAAGACACTGACCTCTCTTGGGTTGGTGGCCTCCGGAGTTCTGGTCTCAGGAAAAAAGGATCTCACTGTGCAAGGCTGACCTGCTTCTTGTCACTTTGAGAGACAAAATTAATAGCAGTCTCTGGCTGGGACACGTTGATGAGTGAAAACAATCTTTGCGTGGTACACTTTCAGCTAAAACATTCTCACTGTGTGAGTAGTGGTTTAGTTGGCGAAAACAGAGTTCTGATGGAAAATTACCAGTTTTAACTTTTTCTTCACAGTCTCCAAGATGAGTTGATAAGGACAGAACTCTAAAGAAAGCCACATTCCCATATCAGTATGTAAATTTATGGCATTGGCATTGGTTAGGTATGAGGATTTTTATTAAATAAGATAATTATTCTTCTTTATTTGAGAGGTGGAGTTAGAGATACAGAGAGAGAGAGGGGGCACCAAGTTCTGCCGATTTGCTCTCCAACTGGCCACAACAGCCAGGGCTGGGCGAGGCTGAAGCCAGGAGCCAGGAGCTCCATCTGAGTCTCCCAAGTGGGTGCAGGGGCCCAAGCACTTGGACATCTGCTGCTGCTTTCCCAGGTGCATTAGCAGGGAGCTGGATGGGAAGTGGAACAGCCAGGACTTCAACTGATGCCACAATGCTGGCCATGCAAAATACAGGTTATTGTAGAAAAATGGAATGAAAAATAGTTTATTTTGAGGCAAAGAAATGGTTGGTATAAAAAAATCTGCATACTCTGTGAAAAATGCATATTGGTAATAAAACTATATATATTTGAAAATAGTTGATGATAGACACTTTTCCTTGCCAGTTGATAATCAAGAGTATTAGCAGTGCCATGCATTGATTAGAACAGCATAAAGATGAAAACAAAAAACTTGACCAAGCCAAGGTATCTTTCCGGGTCTTTATTTCACCCACCCCCTGTGCATTCACTCACCTCTACCCTCCCCCCGCCATTGCTACCATGGCTGTTGAGGAGTGGCTGTAGGCATGGAAGAGGCGGGGCTCGGCAAACCTTGAAGTCCCTTGATTGTCCCTCTATGTGGTTATTTTTTTAAAGGAACCATCTAACCTTAAATTGAAAGTGTTTTCTGTTACCGTGATTTATGAAAATTCATCTGTAGTTGTCATTCGGAAGGTACTAAATGCATAACCCCAACCTCGTAGATGCCTTGACATTTGTCAAGATGTAGTAAAATCAGAATTTTTCTCACTGTTTTTGAATAGCATTGTGTTGTATGAAATTTATGTATATTTTTGAGAGTAACATTTTTTAAAAAATTGGTGAAGGTTAGGGATATTATAGGAAATATATCTTCAGTGCAAGAGAAGTTAATACTACACGTAATTTTTGAGGCTACTTGACCATGTGCTAGCTATTTAAGAGCAATGACTAACTGTGAGGCCTAATCCAGAGATAACTTAGCATGTTTTAATTTTTAAATTTTATGTTAGTTGAAGGAAATTAAAATGATTTTAAAGAATATATCATTTGGGGCCGGCACTGTGGTGCAGCAGGTTAACGCTCTGGCCTGGAGTGTCGGCATCCCATATGGGCGCCAGTTCAAGACCTGGCTGATCAACTTCCCATCCAGCTCTCTGCTATGCCCTGGGAAAGCAGTGGAAGATGGCCCAAGTCCTTGGGCCCCCGCACCTGCATGGGAGACCTGGAGGAGGCTCCTGACTTCAGATTGGCGTAGTTCCGGATGTTGCAGCCAATTGGGGAGTGAACCATTGAATGGAAGACCTCTCTCTCTCTGCCTCGCCTCTCTCTCTGTGTAGCTGACTTTCACATAAATCTTTTTTTTTTTTAAAGAATATATCATTTGATATGTATCCTAGAATTGAAACTAAGAATTTAATGTATGGCAAAGAAGTGACTTTTATATTCTGTATGTAATATTTACTTTAGAGAATCAAAAATCTAAATTTGCTATATGTAAACTTTAAAAATAATATTTCTTGGCCTGTGCCATGGATCATTTGGCTAATCCTCCACCTGTGGCACCGGCACCCTGGGTTCTAGTCCTGGTTGGGGCACAGATTCTGTCCCGGTTGCTCCTCTTCCAGTCCAGCTCTCTGCTGTGGCCTGGGAGTGCAGTGGAGGATGGCCCAAGTCCTTGGGCCCTGCACCCACGTGGGAGACCAGAAGGAAGCAACTGGCTCCTGGCTTCAGTTCGGTGCAGCGTGCCAGCCGTAGCAACCATTTGGGGGGTGAACCAACGGAAAAAGAAGACCTTTCTCTGTCTCTCTCACTAACTCTGCCTGTCAAAAAAAGTCAAAAAAAATTTCTTTTTATGTTGATATGCAGTCATATTAGGTGACCAAAAAAATAGTCTATGCTTGGTATAATGTTGCATATTACAATATGGTTATTCTAATTTTAATATATCTGCCATGACATAGGTGCAGTATTCTACTTTTCTATCTCATCTCACTCTGAGATGGAACTATACCTGTTTCCTAGACTTCATTGAAGTTAACACGCTCATGATGGCTTATATAATTAAAGATAGCACATAACTTTTTGAACTTTGTCATAAGACCATGCAATATGTGGTGGCTACAGTTGTATAAAGCATCAAGAATTGGAAACAACCTTCATACAAGGAGATCAAAGAAAATAATCAAAATGCTATTTGATAGAAATACGGTCAAGTTATTACCTGGAAGATTGGTAGGTACTTCACTGAAGTTCTACCTGAATAGGCTAGTATTTTTGTATCGTCTAATTTTTTAAAAACATCATATGTATATATGCAAGCATGCAACTTGAGGGGCAGAGAGATGGAGCCAGAGAGAGAAGAGGACTCCCATCTGATGCCTTAATTCCCAAATAGCTGTGTGTGCCAAGGCCGAAACTTGGAGCTAGGAGCCAGGAGCTCAACGCAGGGCTTTTTGGATGGTGGAAATTTGATGACTTGATGCATGACTTAGGGTTTCTCAGGGTGTTCGTTAGCAGGAAGCTGGAATCGGGGGTTTGAGGCGAGTGTTGAACCTCGTTACTCCAAAACAGGCCACAGGCATCTTAATGGCTAGGCCAAATGCCCATTCTTGTTTTGTTTGTTTGTTTTTTGATGTAAAGTTTTGATCATTTAGAAAACTCAAGGGGCCGGTGATGTGGCATAGTGGGTAAAGCCGCCGCCTGCAGTGCCAGCATCCTACATGGGCACTGGTTCGAGTCCCAGCTACTCCACTTCGAATCCATTCCTTGGACCCCTGTATGGTGTGGGAGACCCGGAAGAAGCTCCTGGCTCCTGGCTCCTGGCTTCAGATCAGTGCAGCTCTGGCTGTTGCGGCCAACTGGGGTGTGAACCAGCAGATGGAAAACCTCTCTCTCTCTCTCTATCTCTGCCTCTCCTTCTCTTTGTGTACCTTCGACATTAAAATAGATAAATCTTAAAAAAAAAAAAGACAAGTAGCCATTTGTAGCTTCTTAACAATAAAAAATTAGAAGAACTGTCTTTTGTAATCTTTCAACTCATTACTGAGCAAATTTAAAGACATGTTAAAATCAGTTTCACTTAAATTCAGTTTCTAGATGAAAAGTTGATTGCAATAATCGACATTAAGCGTTGTTGTGAGTAGCAAACCAGTGACTCCTTAATTGGCATTACACAGGAAAAGTTTGTGAACTGGTATTAAATTAGGATTTATATTAAATTAATGAAAACAGGAGATTGAGAAAAGAACTTTCCCATTAGTGGGAATTGCCATTAATAGCATTGCTGCTGAGTGAACTTGATAATAGTAATTTGGCAAGGGGAGAGATATCAGAGAGAAAGGCACCGAGCACAGTACTGCTAGAAACAATGTGAGCTTTAAGGAGGAAAACTGGATTGGCTGGTGTGGTGGCAAAAGCTATAGCATGAGCTGTTGGCAAAGAAATCAAAACCAAGATTCAGTTAAGCAATCCAGAGGAAATGTTTAATAAACTATACCTTCCCGATTCTTATTATGGTATTGAAGGAGCAGTTAGCAGAAACAGCTACCTCGATAGGTGTTGGAAAAAGGTTAGTATTTCTGATGGGCATAATGTGACAGGGCCATTTTACTGTCTACTCAGCTTCATAATATTTGTTTCTCAGGTTCTCTTTATGAACCTCAGACTGACATGTTGAGTCTTGGATATGTATTGAAGTGAGGTGTTCAGTTATTGAGCCATTTACTTGCTCTGTGTTCACAGAGTCATCCGGTAAGTGTACAACAGAGGAATCACCTCCTGGGAGGAGAGCGGGAGAACTGTTTGAACAGTGGTCATCCGAGTGCCTGCTGGTGCCGTCCTCCGAGGGTAAGGCCAACTGTGCTGTGTAAATCTAACACCAGTATTGCAAATGGCTGTTTTTCTATTGACACACATTAGAATTGTCATGTGAAAGAAACAATAGGTCATTCCAGAGATTGATAATTTGAGCAAATATGGAGGCTTCAAAATACAAGATACTCATTCTGTTAGAATGAAACCAGTCAGATGTACCCACTGTTGATTTGACTTCTGGAGCTAATGCCATACACAATCCTAAAGAGAAGAAAACTGGTTTCTTCAGTGACACTGGTGACGGCATCAGTACCCATCTCCCGGGACTGCATTGTTGGTGGAGCAGCTGTAGCTGGTGCAAGTTCCGGTAAACAGTGTGCAGAAGTGGGCTTGATGTTCCCGCTGCCTGGGGCCCGTGGCATGGGCCATGGCTCTAGCTTTGTGGGTTTCCTGTTCTGTGCCAGGCTGTCCTGTACTCTCAGCGAGTCTGTGGCCTACCCATTGAAGTTGTACTCGTTTCCTGTTCTCTTGAGTAAGCCTGGATTAGACTCTGTTGGTTGCCAATCAGGAACGTGAGTGATATAAATAGCTTGCATTTAATTATGTGGGAATATGATACGTAATAGGCATTCAATAAATATTTGCTGAAGGTATTGAATATGTGAGTAAGCCTGTTGATCCTCAAATATAAATTTACTCTATCTTGACACGTGTCACTGCTAATAAATGGAACATCTCAAGGAAATGTGTGAACTGTTCTTGAAATACCTGTACCCGTGACAGGCAGTTTTGACTTCTCACAGTGAGAGTGGCATGGCAAGCTGTAGAAATGCTCCCAGGAGCTGTCATCTTGAGACTTCTCTGATACGCTTTATAGGGACACGTGTGCAAAAGCAAATGTGTGCTAGTGGGATTTTTACCTTTTGTGGCTCACCATCTCAGTATCAAGCAATGCATTTTACAAGTAATTTTAGTAGTTTTGCTTTGGAAAAATGCCTAACCTATTAGACCTAATGTCTATGTTCTCAAAGACACTAACACTGTATAGGCAATTATCTTGCTATTAGTTTGCTTGTCCCTTTTCTCACTAGAACTCTGCCACCAAATTACCACTTCATATTAAGTTTCTTGATTTGAGTGCACTTTGTTGCAGCCTGACATTTTATCCTCTTTACCTACTTTGTTCTTATTTAATAATAATAAGGCCGACGGTTTCTTGTTGCTGTCCCTGGGGTACTTTGCGTTGCTGTTATTACTGGAAATAATCTGTGTCTGGAGCTTTCCGCACTGTCTCATCACAGGGCGAGTGATGATCCTCTCAGAGATGCCGATGACCTCTTTTAGAATATGTTTGCTCATTACGGATGAATCTCTTTGAGTTTTATGAAACATCATTTCATTATGCCGTCAATCTGAAAACTGGACAAGACATGGACTGTCATCAAGGGACTTAGAGGAAGCTTGGGCAGCCAGGAAGTGCTGACACAGAACACTATGTCAACTGAGTGCTGCAGGACAGCTTAGGGGAGGGGAGGGGGGGAGTGTTAGAATGGCCAGGGGTCAGTCTCCACGAGGAGCTTCAGTAGATAAAGGCTCTCAACAGTGGGGCTGGGCCCCGGAGGTGTGCCAGTAAGGAGGTCGAGAGAGGCGGTGGGATTTGCTGCTTCCCAATTGCAATGCTTCTCCTTCAGTTCTCCCCTAGATGAGGTTAAAGAAAATTCCAGATGGGGTTGACGTCTGGATAATAGAGCAAAAACTCACTGGTAAATCAGGCTTCATCTGGCCCCCGCTTCATTGACCATGTGGAGGGTCACAACATTTGGACACGTGTTTGCATTGTTGACTCAGTTCTGCCCAGAATAACTGATTTATAGTCAACTTCTATAGAGGCTGAAAAAAGGAACCGAAGAACACGTTGGAAATTCCAGGAAGCCGTGCAGGTCCCCAGGTGGTCTTACCAGCAGGTGCTCAGTGCAACTCACTGTGCAGGTTAACGTCAGCTAAACAGAGCTGCGCTTCTGAGCTCCCTGACCCGACAGTGGCAGGAAGTAGGCTGTTTTCCATCTGCTTCTCTTCTGAGGGGTCAACCAATCATGCTAATTAGGGATTCTTTGGTATTTAACTTGTTCAGCTTAGGAAGAGAAGACTTGAAGACAGTCTCGAAGGTGCTATCGCTCATGGGGTCCCTCAGTATTAATGAGACTTTCAGGAAACGGACATGCTTCCAATGTTTTGAGTCCTGAGTGTGCGTATCTTCACTGACTTCAGATCGATTTCACGAGAAATGCTTTTGATAGTCATTGTGAACACAAGGACAACTCCGGAAAACAAGATAATCCACAGTGTGTTAATCGCACTACCTGCATCGACACTCAGATGACAATGTTTGTGAGTTCACACTTCTCAGACGTGGCTTTGGTAAATAAATACACACTGGCTCTTTCTCATCAGCATCCGTCTAAATGATAGCCATTCTTTGCTTGTAGTTTTCTACCAAGCTTGATGACTATGTGTGTCTACTTAGGCAATGCACATGTTGTTAAGATTTTTTATTTTTTCAGCAAAAAAAAAAAAAAAAAAACCTGTTGGAACATTGGACTAGTTAGATGTTAAGGGTGGGAACCAGAGTTTAGAAATGGGATGAAAGGGGAAATAGAGACTTGAGGACCCCCAGCTGCACAAATTCAGTGTTGACAAAGGCAGCTGAAGTAGTTGTTGTCTTCCTGTAAGGAAAGAATGTAGGTGTGAGATTGAGGGTAGTGGTAAGGAAGGTTTAATGCGGGTAGTGTGTCCATCAGAACAGATGGGCACCTCTCCACATGCTCTGAGACCAAGTGCCCAGTCATCCAGCCTCTGCAGCAAGTACTGTTGCTAAGTTGAATGGAGAGAAGACACCTGACAGGCCAGGTGGGCATCTCAGCAAAGAATTCATAGCTGAGAGAGCTGTTTGCATTCAGACAGGGGCCAGGTCTCCATCCTGTTCTTCCAGACAGGGTTTGCTGGGTGTGAAACAGGTGAAATTCCTCTGAGGTACTTATTCCCAGTGTTACCAGAGTGGGTAGCCTTCTTGGACCTGGGCAGAGAGGGTTTTCCTGGGATGCTTTCCTTGTGGGAAAGGCTGGGAGTACCTGACAGTTACTGGAGTAGGGGTAGGACTTTGAAGTGTAAAATACTGCACTTCTTCTGCAGGTGCTTTGGCTCATGCTCCCCCCTTTTGGGCACTCTTCTCTGAGGCTGGTCCTTTGACGTCCTCTTCAGATGCTACCTTGTCTACAATTGCTTTCCTGAGTGTCTTATTCTCAACTGTAATCCTGCAGCCCTAGGATTCTCTCTCCCCCTTCTCTACTTCGTAGAATTTAGAAGGATCTGACTTAACACAAGCTTTATTTAGTTACTGTCTCTTGAAAATCGAGGTCAGAGGGGTTTGTCTCTTTTGTTCATTGTTCCAGCTCCAAACCTAAGAGGCCTGCTACCCAGGAATTCAATAAATATTTGTTGAATGGGGGAGAAGAAAGAAGATTTGGAATTTCTCTTCAAGAGGTATACTTTGAAAAGTATACCAAGTCTCTGCCGTGCCTGCAAAGATGGGAAGCAGAAGTGTGAACATGCAGGCAGAGTTTTGATCTAAAGCCACAGGAGCCAAAGGAAAGCTGGATGGTTTTTCCGAGATAACAATTATTGTGATGCATCCCTGGGACCACAGAAGGTGGTCAAATTACAAAGTGGGAGTAGAAATAGCAGGCTACGGTCTAGGAGGGTTGAGAACTGCAGGGGAGCAGAATCCCTTCCAGTGTTACTTCTGTGTTCCTCTCCTTTGTCTGCTCGCCTATGTAAGCCTTAACACAAGCAAGAGTTCTTCAGTGCGTAGGCGTTGGTTTCAGCCTCTGTAGATCTGATGCTGTTAGCTTTCTAGTCCATGTGGTAGCTAACATGCCATATTTGTGTTACAATCCTGCTACCTGAAAATAGACTTAATTATTTTATTTTCCTTTTTATTTTTTAGTTCTTAGGGAAGGACTCTGATCAGCTGTGCCACTGGCTTACTTATAAACTAAGCTTTGCCCAAGGGACAGTCACATTTGTAGGGGGATCAAGTAATGCATCAGCCCAATCAGGTGCCAAAATAATAAAAATTATGGAGGATATTTTCTCAATTAAAAATGTGTGATCTGTAAAGTAGAGTCAGCTGATGGTGCCCAGTTTTGAATTCTGTTGTGGGGCCTGTGGGTGTGCTAGCGGCTGCAGTGCCTGTGTGCAGTATGGAAGTGCCTGGACTCAGTGCACATCGCTGGCTCCTGACCCCAGTTTCCTGCTGTTGCAGATCCTGGGAGGCAGTGCTGATGACCCAAGAAATGAGGTTCCTGCCACCCATGTGGGAGACCTGGATTGGGTTCCCAGTTCTGGGCTTTGACTGCAGCCTGGGCCTGGCACTTGCAGGCAATTAGGGAGTGAACTATTAGAAGGGAGCTCTGTCTATTTGTCTCTCTATTTCTCTGTATTGGTCCCTCTCAGATTAAGAAATAAAAACTACAAATAAACAAAAAAAATTTCTCTTTACACCTTGAGAGATAAAGAAAATTCTAAATGAGAGGTTTCAATTTAGATCTATTTTTTAAAAACGGAGAGAGATCTTAATCTGCAGTTTCACCCCCAAAATGGCTCCAACAGTTGGAGCTGGGCCAAGGCTGCAGACAGGAGCCAGAATCTTCACTTTAGTCTCCCACATGGGTGCAGGGACCCAATACATGGGTCATTTTTTGCTGCCTTTTGCATGCACATGAGCGAGAAGTTGAACTGGAAGTAGAGCAGCTGGGACACAGGCACTATGATTGGGGTGCCGAAGTCCTAAATGGCAGCTTAACTAGCCCAATTATATATTCTGATTTCTATTTTGGAGTAAGTTGGAATATGAAAGTATTTCATATAAAATAGTTTCACAGGTCTTGTCTTCAACTTTTTTAAAGTTTGAAGTGATTTACAAATTCAAATTATGAAAAGTATTTTCACTGTAATAAAAACAGCATGATTAGAACATTCTACATTGAGATCCTGTATACTGCTTGAACTCTCCTCATAGCAGCTGGCAGCTACCATGTATTACTATTAGAGAATGAAAGAAAGAGACAGAGTGAGCATGAGTAAGCGCTCTGGGAAGCTGGTGCTCTGCCTGATTCCCCACAGTGGCTGAGGCTGGACCAGCTAAGGCTCGGCTTGCTTTCGTAATGATTGTTCTCAGTTGCTCATCATGGGCTGAGTGGTAAGAAGTCTGTTGACTGTTGGTTCCCCTTATATACCATTGGATGTGACCGTGGTAGAAGTTCAAGTATAAAGTGGAGTCCACGGGACCTATCCTGGTTTATTTGTGTGCAACGATTGGTGATGATGTCTCGTTAACAAATGGGAAATCTTGGATGAATGCTAAGCCCAATGACATAACAGATGTGAACAAGGGCTGTGAAACAAACTGGATGAAGGGATATTACAGTTAGAGAGTGCTGTGAAAGTCATGTGCATAGACAGGAAGGGAGCTGATTCCTACAACAGGGATGGTGGTGAATAATCCCAAAGATTTCTCTCCACCTGGTGATGTTGGGAAAGCAAGGAAGGTCAAAACAGCAGTGCAAGTCAGTCCTGCTCCAGGAAAGGATACCAAAATAGAGCTATACTGTTTCCACAGTTAAAGGTCAGTAAGGGTTGGCATTTGAAACATTTGCTGGCAGTTCATATGCATTCTTTTTTAGAAGTAGTAAAAATATTATGTTTGCACTGTCAGAAGTAGACGAAAAACAACAATTTTTATTTTGCTGTTACCACTGGTATTATTCTTTCATATTTCTATCTTGGTGACATTCAGTTTCATTTCTTGTTTTCTTGTGAAATTGTACTAGTGGAATAAGCTGTCAAGTGTCAAATGTGGAAAAGTGTCTATTGCTACTTCTAGAGCAACTCTGCCTTCGATTATACAGGATGACAGTGTATAGATGTGCCCTCAG
This sequence comes from Oryctolagus cuniculus, assembly GCF_051225735.1. Classification (NCBI taxonomy): domain Eukaryota; kingdom Metazoa; phylum Chordata; class Mammalia; order Lagomorpha; family Leporidae; genus Oryctolagus; species Oryctolagus cuniculus. Next base: position 14,810,061 of record NC_142872.1, read on the forward strand.
TTGCACCGTGGTTAAACAGTGTCATGAATAAACTACATTTCTAGGGACGCAAATGCTCCAAGTAAGGGCAGCAGGTCAGGTCAGTGCTGAATGAGGTCACCAGAAATACCTCCCCACCCCACTGTGCTTCCTCATATGCTAATTTAAGTCATTTTAGTGCTCTCTGGGTGCCAAACTGTAGTGATTTACATGCATTCTCTCATTTTATCCCTGTTCCAGCCACAAGAGGTAGGTATCACCCCCATTTTATAAGAAAGATGACACTGGATGGTGGAATGATGACTCACTTCAAAGTCGAGCAATGAGAACCAAGTGTTGGTAGAACCAAGAATTGATGTCAAGTCTGACTCTAAACCCTAGACTTAAAACCATGACAAAGTTTGAACTCCCAGTGACCTTTATCCCTGGGTCATTGATTATCTCTTTGAAAACTGCATTTAGGGGAATGAATTCATCCTTTTCCCATCATCAAGAATATAATTTTGACTTCTCTAAAGTGTTTTTGACATTTGTAACCGTATCAATTTCAACAAGTCAGCTGTTCTAGGGATTTGAATAATAACGCAAGAACCTTTATTGCCAGAGATGGATTTATTTCTAACACATTCTACTCTTGAAGACTTTTAAATCTTAAGACAGTCATTTTCTGAAATAAGTCCAAAACTCACTCTCTATAACTAAATTCTAACCATCTATCCCTGTCTTCTGGAAATTGGTTGAAAAAGTCCAATTCTTCCTCTGTTTTGCAAACCTTCAAGCATTCTAGAACACTAATATTTTGCACTCCCTACCCCCTTTTATCCAAAAAACATCCTCAGGTCATATGTTGCTGATCTGGTTCTCAGGAAAAAAATCTGATTTTTTTTTTAAGCCACAAAAGTAGAGGTTAGGAAAATAGTACTTACAGCTTTCCCCCTTCTGAGATGAGCCTGCCTTACAGCCCTGGGAGCTGCTTTCAGGCGTTTGGCTGCAACTTCCTATCGGACTCTGGAACAATTGCACCTGCTCTTCTGCTCCTTCTCCTGAATTAGAATATTACCACCAGATCTCGCCTGCGCTTAGAAATCAGGGTGCTGCCGCCACCCTGTTCCCACAGGTTTGCCATCTCCTGAACTCCGATTAGCCCTGTAGCTTGAGTGACACCACACTTCTCTCCATTCACCTTCTCCTTTATTGCTTACAGTACTGCTGTGAAGGAAGAGGATGCTGGAGGGTGGAGCATAGCACCTGCCCCAGGAAGCCTCAGAAACTGAGCTTCCTCTTTGTTTCTGGCAGTCTAACTGAGGTTTAGAGTCATTAAGTACTTCGCCCAGTACACATAATCCAAGATGCCACATGAACTCTGGATTCCCAAGCTGCCTCTTTTTCTATCACTTTCCAAACTCTGACAACTCTCTGCTCAAATGAAGTAACGTGAGCTGCACAATGGCCAAAGCAGATGAAGGTGGCACTTCAGAGTAAATCATGTGTGTCTTATTTCTAGTATATGCGCTGCCGAAGTGAGCACCATCATGTGTGTTTTGTAAGTCAAAATTGTAGTGTATAGTTTTCATGTATTTCAAAGCCAGTTAGGGAGAACAATGATGTTTCTTTGATGTAGAACACAAAATCACAAAGTTCTGAGCTTGTAGTGGGTAACACCACCTAGGGTCTTACCATCTCAGCCTGTCAAAATGACTGTCAACGGTTTGCACATGTACTTGCAGGTAAGATTTTTGAAAAACTCATCTTTTAATCAGAGCACCTTCATTTAAACATTCAGGAGTGTCAAAGTGTAGTAGTAGGATTATTTATTTTCCTTTTTGTTTATTTAATGAATATAAATTTCCAAAGTACAGCTTATGGATTACAATGGCTTCCCTTCCCCTTTCCCACTCCCTCTCCCCTTCCATTCACATCAAGATTCATTTTCGATTCTCTTTATATGCAGAAGATCAGTTTAGCATACATTAAGTAAAGATTTCAACAGTTTGCTCCCACACAGAAACATAAAGTGAAAAATACTGTTTGAGTACTAGTTATAGCATTAAATCTCAATGTACAGCACACTAAGGACAGAGATCCTACATGAGGAGTAAGTGCACAGTGACTCCCGCGGCTCAACAGGCTAATCCTCCGCCTTGCGGTGCCAGCACACCGGGTTCTAGTCCTGGTTGGGGCACTGGATTCTGTCCCGGTTGCCCCTCTTCCAGGCCAGCTCTCTGCTGTGGCCTGGGAAGGTAGTGGAGGATGGCCCAGGTGCTTGGGTTCTGCACCCCATGGGAGACCAGGAGAAGCACCTGGTTCCTGCCTTCGGATCAGCAGATCAGCGCGGTGTGCCGGCTGCAGTGCGCCAGCCACAGTGGCCATTGGAGGATTATTTATTTTCCAAGTTGAGTCATTAAGATCCACAAATGATCAAATCCTTATTCTTGAGAGCTATGAGGAATTAGAAGTATTCTGAAAAACTAACATTTCTAAGAGTTTGACCATGGGAAAATCAAGTAAACTTCTTTCCTAATCAGTACAACAGGCACAGTGTTAGGACTTTGAAAATGCTAGCTATATCACAAACTCTCCAAACTGTAAATGAGTCAGTATGGATAATATCATCCTATGTGTTGACACATTCTTGTGATTGCCAGGATCAACTTGTTTGCCAAGCAGATCTACCTGGGTACACTAGGAACCATCTTGGAACAGTTGAAACCTACTTTTTAAATTTCACTAAAATGAAATTTCAAGAGGGTCAGGCCTGAGCTACTCATCTCCTAATAAAAGAAATTTATGAGAAGTCCAAACATAATCCCAGTATAGTAAATGAAGACTTTATTACAAAGTTCCAGTGAACCTATATGTGAATGTGTTATATAATAAACTTTGTCCAATAAATATATAAATACACATTTATGACAGTACTTCAAAGAGATCATGAAAATGGAATTAAAATGTGAGTTTGGGGTGGACATGTGTTTATCAGTGAAGATGCCACTTGGGGCACCCTCAGCCCATATTTGAGTGCCTGAGTGGATTCCAGTACTGCTCCCATTTCCAAGTTCCTGTTAAAGTGTACCCTGGAAGGCAGCAGTTGATGGCTCAAGTAGCTGGATCCCTGCCACACATTGGGAAGCAAAATTGAATTCTTGGCTCTGGATTTGGGCATGGTTGCAGGTTTTTTAAACCTGAAAGATGAGTTTATTTTGGTGCAAAGAAATCTGAAATCCAAAATTCATGGAAAATATGTATTATGAAAAATACACGAATTTCAAATTTTTTTGAACCAAAATAAGCTTATCTTTAATCCCAGTTTCCCATAAGCTTCCTGAAATTCCCTTTAAGAGGTATAAATCAAGAGCTATGAGATGTCATAAGCACCTATATAAGAAAGTTCCAAACTACATTCTATATCTTGAGGCTATAAGATTTCCTCATTTATTTATCAAAATATGTTTCAAAAGGATTCCTTTTAGGAAAAATCTGCTTTTGGTTACCAATCATCTAAATCTGCAGTGATTAATTGGATACATTTCTAAATTTCTCTTAAACTATTTCCTTAGGCAAAAGCAGGGATGTTAACAGCTCTGTGACAACAAGGTTGTTGGGGAAAATTACATGAAACAGTATTTATAGTGCATTTAACACTTGCTCACGACATGGTAAGTATTCATTAAATGATAGCTAAGTTCATTATTGCTGTTGCTTTTTTTTCCCCTTATATTACGTAAGGTTTATGTGTTTTGAAGTGGACGCATTAGAAACAGCATTCTGAGAAGGAAATTAGAAAGGGCCCCATTTCCCTGTCTCCTCTCAAGGAGCAAACATACTAGTTACACCAGCTTCGAACTGAACTTGTTGCAAATTAAGAGAGTGAACTCTGGGAAACTGCCTTCAATTATATGTACGCCGATGGTTTTCTAATTCAGAATATCGCCCATGTGGGAGAATTTGTTAGGTGAATGAAATAAGAATTTTAATGACACAATTGCTTTTTATGTGACCACAGATTTATCTAATTTACAGTGTTTGGCTCTTAGTGGCTTGCAGAGAGTACAGCAGTTGGTCTGAGTCTAAATCAATTCTACTGCAGTGGAAAAGCGACCTCCGAACAGAACTATAAAATCCTCCAAGAAGTCGGTTCTCACCCGTCACACAGGCAACCTTTACCAGTAATAGGATCTTCTTTGTCTTAAAAACCATGGTACTTGAAATACTTCAACACTGCTGTCCATGTTCTAAAAACCAGGTCTCAAAAAATAACAAGTATTCTGAAATAATAAGCTAGAAAATAATTCAATTACAACATGCTTTAATATAATCAGTGTGTATGAAAACACGTATTAACATAGACGCTCTATCTCATTAACATTCAGCAGACATCTGCTCAGCTGGAGCTGGGCTTACATCCGACTCCCACATACAGAAATCTAAGGTTACAAATGTATGGGCCTGCATCAAATTAAATAGAAAATACTTTGTAAGTGTTTAAGACCAGAGATTATTTTGGTGAGTGCATATGTATATTTTTATGACACACTGTGCACTGCCTCTTCAAGTCTGAGTAAATTATAGTTTTGTAAATCATAATTACATTGGCTCCTACTTGATGGTTATGCTTTGTGATACTGAGCCAGTATTAATCAAGATTTCTTAAATTTATGTCTCATTCCCTGTCTGTCACATTCCTGCTTATGTGTGTTAGATAATTACACTCATCTATTGCTTTTATTATGTGGTCACATTCCACTCCCGTGGTCCTGTAGCTTTGATTTGTCTTGTGGTGCTCAGATTGTGGCTTGAAGTCCCCCCACCCCTCACTTTTGGAAGGGACTCACTCTTAGACTCAGTGATACTTTGCACCTTTCTGTCCGCCATCCTTCTGACTCATCAAAAGCAGATTGCATTTTGCTGCAGAAAAAGGATGTGTTCAATACAACTTTGCCAAGAAGATGTTATTGATAGGTCTTTGAAAGGCAGCTGTATTGCTTATGTACCACTGGGGACTGGAGTGGCGAGACTTTAATTGCTTGTGGTACCCAGCACAAGATCTGATTCCTTGCAGCTTAAACATTTGAACTAAAATCATCTCTCTGTCTTTTGCCATGTTTGAGAAAAAGAGTTGTTAAATAAAGAAATAGTCCCTGGAGAGAGCCTAAAGAATTAAGTTATCATTATAGCTAATGTTATTCATAGCCTATCCTAAAGTACTTTATGGTTAGAGACTGGAGAAAGTAATTAGGTTTAGATCTACTGTAGTAAAGACACTTGCAGTTGAGTTTTAAGTCTTTTCCAAATTTCTGTAAAAACATCTTTGCAAACATGAATACATATTTAATATCTCTAGACATGCCATAGTATTTCTGTATGAAAAACTTGAGGAATATTGCATTTGAATGAGCCTTCACGAAGCTGAGTAAGGATTGTTCGAAATTTCAGGAGGCTAAGTAATCCTCTGATGAATATACAGGAAAATGAGTGCTTGTAAATATGTGAGGAATCATCAAAGGCTGCTGGAAACCATTCAGACACGGAGCAGTTACGTAGAAATGAGACTTGGGGAGGGGACAAGTGACATGCAAGAATGGGCCTGTTGATGCTGTCCAGTGGAAAACTGTGAATTACAAAATATGTTTCTGCAAAGGGCGACTTCGGAAATTGCCTGTTAGCGGCCCAGTCTGAGATCTGAAAATGCCTTTTCTAAGGTTTTCCTGAATAGTATTGTCATAAAGTGTTAAAAACATTCTTGACATTTTATAATTCTGCCTAATCTCTAACTAAATACTCATCACTTCAAGTTAATTCAAACTATTTTCAACATTAAAGATTTGATTTTCTTTATACTCTTCTGCTAACTAGGCATGGTGCATCTGATTTTTCACTTCTTCGCCAATTAAAAATAGTGGAGAAACTACTTGCACATTTCAGGCTTTGTGCAATGTATATGGGAAGATACAGTCCTGGCACGAAGGAGTTTCTCTTCTGATTGTGTGGAATTTCGTTCTTACCCGCCACTTTCGTCTCCAGATAGTTCTCTCTCATACCGCCTTCCAGAATGTCAGCAGACACACAGATGCAGACCTCAGGTCCCCTGACGATGTGACGGATTTGAAGTCTCTGTTCAGTCTCCTTTCTGTATCTCAGCCCATGCCACAGGGCCCAGCAGAGACAAAGATCAGGGCAGTCTTGAAGACAAAGTGGAAGTTGAAGGTGCTTCCTTATTAACTTACACGTGGGCCTCTGTGGGAGAGGACTGCAGTCTGACATCATGACGCGCTCACGAACAACCTCTGTCCAATCACTGGATGACAACTAACTGTGCGACCCAGCGACAGCTCTAGAAGGCAAAATTAAAAATAGAAACAATGACAGCAGTGACGGTCACTTGAATCCTGAACCGACGTCCCAGTGGCCACGCATTGCCCTGAAGCACCTTTCACACACTGGGACCCAGGCTGTCGCTACAAAACGTAACAGCAGAACCCAAGTGATCGGTACTGTAGCAACTTCAGCAGAGACCGCAGAAGCCATACTTGGTGCATTGTGTCACCTAAAGGTATAGTTTTCAATAATAAAAAAACCTATTAGAGCACATAAAGAATTAGGAAAGGATGACTAATGGAAAATAAATCTGTTGATGATCAGAGTGATCATCTGAAGACAGGAGATCCAGGAGAACAACACCTCAAAGCAGCTGTCATGAATATATGCAAAGAACTCGGGGAAGCCGTGTTAGACAAATGAAAGGAAAACATAACAGTGATGGATCAACGCATAGAGTATTTCAATAAGGAGATAGGAAAAAGAACCAAGTGGGAGTTCTGGGATTCACGAGCACAGGAATACATGTAAAAACACAATAAAGGTTCTCAACATCTATGAGGGAGAGAGACAAGGATCCATGAGCTAGAAGGTGGAACAGTAGAAACGTCTGTTCGGAAGAACAGAGTGAGAAAAGACTCATAAAAATGACTTGAATCTCAAAAATAGGAGGACAGTTAAATGAACCAACATATTTGTAACTAGAGACTCAGAAAGGGAAGAGCACAAAGAGGGGACAGAAAACTCGTTTTAAGAAATAATGGCTGGATGTTTCCCAAAGTAGGATAAATAAAAAAATAATCCATACTTAGGCACATCATGCTGTTGAATGTCAAATATAGGCCAATACTTTAAAGCAGCAAGAGAAAAATAATTGAGCAGCTGTTAATGGCCGAGTACTCAGATCAAAGAACTGAAACGAAAAGTTAGTAAAAGAGCATATTCACAACGCTGAAAGGAAGGGTTGTCAGTGAAGAATTCTCTCTGGGTGAACTGTGCTTCAAAAACGAGGGCCAATAAAGACAACCTGTTAGAAAGACTGGGAGAGTCAGTGGCTCTGAGTCAGAGGAGGTGACAGTTCAGGACGGGTAGGAGGGAATGAGGGAGTTGGCCCCACACCTCTGGCAGATCAGATCCCTGGTGGAGGAGGAAATGCAAAGAGCCCAAGGAAATTTGTGCTTGGCTTCCTGTAGGAACGATAAAGGAATTCCTATGAGTTTACTGGAGCTGGGTGAATGATGAAAACAGTAGAAGCAGATGATATCAGAGAGTAGGTGGCCAGGTTGTGTATGGCACTCAGGGTTTGGCACTATGGGGGAAGACGGGGGAAAGTTTTGAGGTAGGGGGCAGTTTGCCTTGAGTTGACTCGTGTTTCAGCAGACTCTCTGACCACTGTGCTGTAAGTATTTTGAACAAGGGTAAGGGATGAAGACCAAATAGGAAGATAGTCCTTTAATCCAGGCAACACGTAATGATAACTCAAACCAGATGGTCTAACTAGAGAGGAAAAATGGCTGTGTTCTTAATGTAGCTTTAATGTAGAACATGCAGAGCTTTGGTTATGAGAAAAAAGACTGGGCCAAGACAGATTAAAGATTTTGACCTAAGTATTTAGAAAGATGGAGTTCCCAGGGCTGGCGTTGTGGTACAGCTGGCTAAGCTGGAAGCTATGAGGCTAGCATACTGTATGAAGACGGTTTCAAGTTCTGGCCTCCACTGCCAATCCAGTTTTCTGCTAATGTTCCTGGGAAAGCAGCAGATGACAGACCAAGCACATGGGTCCCTGGCACCCATGTAAGAGTTACAGATGGAGTTCCAGCCTCCTGGCTTTGGCCTGGATGAGCCCTGGCTGTTGCAGCCATTTAGGGAGTGAATCAGATGTTGAAGATCTCTCTGTCTCTTTCTCTTTCTGTCTCTCCTGCTTTCCCTGTAATTCTGCCTTTCAAATAAGTAAGTCTTTAGAAAAATTGAGAAAAGAGAGGGAGTTCCTGTTAACTATGGTGTGAGGCTAACGGAGAAAATACAACAGGGAGAATATCAAGAGTTGGATTCTGGACACGTTAAGCTTGAGATGATAATGACACATTTAACTGGGGTGTCAGCTTGCATTTGGGGAAGAGGGGAATTGAGGTTGGAGACAACTTAGGGATCACACGCATTTGGGTGAGACAGAATCATGGTGTGGATGGGATACTACAGAGAAGAGAATTCAGGGCTGAACTCTGTGGTACTCCTGCATGCAGGGAACACGCTGTGGGGAGGAGGTGGAAGAGAGGCTAAGAAGCAGTTGCCAGTGCAGAAGGTAGAAGATCAGGTGAATGAGTCTTCAGACCCAAGGACAGAAAACTCTACAGGAGAGGGTGTGATCAGTTGTCTACCAGTCATTTGGGATGAAAATTGGGAATTTCTTTTAGATTTTTGCAATGTATATGTTTTTGTCAAAATAGGTAACAGCAGCTGGTTGACTTATGGGAATAAAATGCTCACAGTTTGAGCTTAGGAGAGACCAGAAGGGAAAAATTAAAGGTGTTCAAGAACAGAGAAACCTGATCGGTATTCTATTCAAAGGGTAAGGAGAGAGATGGGTGTTAGCTTCATGGAGTGGGGAGTGAGGTTTAAAAAGATTTATTCTAAGTGGGAAAAAAGCAATAGCTTGATTGCTTTCATAGTAACTCAGCAGAGAGAGGCATACCTGGTGATTGTTGGCATTGCTCTCCTGAGCAGGTGAGAGAAGAAGAGAGCTCTGGAGGTTGGGGGTACTCTGGGTGAAGGGTGGAGACCCTTTATCTGCACTTGCGGGACTGAACATAGAGTATGTGGGTGCAGGCGTTGGTAGATGGGCAAAGTCCCTTTGTTTTCCATTAATAATTCACTTGTCCTCTCGCTCTGGGGTGACAGTTGCTCATCGTGAGAATCCAAGTCTTCGTCTCTTGACCAGTGCTGCCCACATTGCCCTTTGGATGAAGATGACTTTACTGCCTGTCTTCCTCTTTACACGGCACACGTTAGTGCACTCGCATTGTTCGTTGGAGCCAGGTGCCCCACATCTTTGATGGTGAATTTCCTTGATGTGCACAGGGCACTTTTGTTCTTATTTATAGGTTTGTTATTTTCCGGATAGTTAACTACAATGTGGCCCTCTCGTAAATAGGATATTAAAATGGCTAACGTATTAATAGTTGCTATTATTGCTGTAATGCTGTGTAATTCCCTTAACATATTCAACTATTTCACCTGATAGAATCATCCTCCTAAATCTGCAGGCGAGAGAAAATAGTTATTAATTATTATTACTGCCGTACAGATTAGGAACCTGGGATCAAGTGACAAGTGCAAGTTAAAACAGCTAGTACGAGTGAAACCAGGATTTACATGGCAAGTTGATCAGAACATTCTGTGCTAGGGGACCTAGGCCCCATAATTTCCATTTTACTATAAAAGAAAGTCTTCATTATAAAGGAGGAAAAATGTAACTCACTTGCAGGAAAAGCCTTTAGCCATGGACAAGTTAACCAAGAATGTGCAAAATGCAAATGGAATATTGCTGACAGGGGAAGGAGAGGGTGGGAGGGTGGGAGTAGAAGTGGAAAGTGTGGTAGATTTCGGTAGCTGTTCTGCCCAAATGGACTGCAATGCATTTATGATGTTTTTGGCTGTTTTTATAATATCATAATCGTTATTGAGTAATTGTTTCTGCAATAGTCTATGGTAATGGGATACACTGTTGAATATTTTACTGGTCAGTGCTAACAATGTCCTCAGGGCAGAGGAGGTTTTTATTTGACCTTGGGGCGTATTGAACAGAGGTAGGATCACTCTATGGTAGGGAGAATTGGGAACTGCAGTCTGAGGATATGGCCCTTGCTCTAATTCTGCTTCAGGAAATACGTTCTGTTGAAACTGCTGTGCTACGTCTTGGCCAGAGTCTCTTAGGTGGAGAAATAGAGGAAAGTAAATGGAGTCAATCAGTAGCAAGGCTGGGGAGCAAGCTTTGTAGTCTACAGATTTTTCTGTCTTTTTCTAGCTTCATCCAGTTGTAAGCTGTGGCCTGACTTCAAATTCTTTGCAGAGGAGTATTTGAGTCTTAAAGAGAAAAGAAGAAAAGAATACTTAGGGTAATTTGCCTTTGAGTAAAAGTAATTGAGTCACTAGTTTCTCAGGTAGGAGGTGATTTATTTTATTTTTTTACTTTATTATTTTGAAGCCTTTGAAAACAGGCAGCACACACAAATGCCCTTCTTCTCCTTGTTTTTAAATGACCCAAGGTTGTTCACTTCTTGGAGTCGTGGGGAGACCAGGCACTCCTGACTATGGTGTCTTTTCTCCGTCCCACAGAACCTGGTTTGACACATCCACCGTGCTGTATAGATCATTCGTGTGGCAAAGAGGAACCCATGAATTGTAGCTGCTTTTTTTCTTTTTTTAAAAAAAAGGTTGAAAAAAATCAATAATAAATTATCTTCCATCCAGCAGTTTAGGCTCTCTGCACGTCCCCTCTGACATGTAGATGTAGTTATAAATTGATTTAGTTGGGGACCGTAAAGAATTTCACTTGCTTTGGACGGCCTGGTGAATGTGCATTAGTGAAATAAAAATAACCTCCCTTGTCAGAGAGCCTTCTAGGAGCTGCGGAACCCAGCGAGTTATTTTTATAGTTTAATGAGCTAGGTCCCGGCTTCCACAGGGAGACACAGCAAGTGGAGTGCTTCATCATTTACTGCTGTAAAATGATCGGGATTCATGTTGTCTATAAAACATGAAAAACATTCTTCATTCCTTACCAATTAGATCATAGTTACAACTCACAGTTCCTTTGAGCTTAAAAGAAAAAATTTAACTGCTAGACATAAATGAATGCTGTGGTTAAATTAAACCCTGCAACAGCCCAAACAGGCTTGAAAGAAATGCCTTCTGGATGTTATTAACACACATATTTAAGTGCTATTTTTAAATTTTAACTGCAAGCCATAGCAAGCACAAATGTTTAGAATAGCAATGTTGGCATCAATGTGTTGCTTTCACATTTTTTTCATCTTTGCTAATTCTTTCCCATAATTACTTCACCTTTGGCATTTAAAAAATAATCTCCAGAGATAGAAAACCCACTTTATGGGAATGTTGTGTTGCGGAAGCAGAAAACAATTGGTGACCACGCGGTTTTCTTGGGAAAAGTTGACTTCAATTATCAGGTCAATGGGATCCTGATTATCCATTAACTATGTGTAATCTACTATTTGGAAGAATTCAGTATTGCAACTCAGTAACTTCTAGAATGTTGATTTATTTATAACTATTAAAATACATTGATTATAGAAAAATTTAAACAAAACTTTGAAGAAGGCAATGGAAGCCAGCCATATACCATAACGGTTGGAATATAAATATTTCCTGTGTGTGTTGCGTATGAGACAGATCAAGAGACAGAGAGGGAGAGACAGAGACAATGAGACAGACTTAGTTTTCTGTCTTGTCTACATCGCAAGAGACATTTCCTTAGGATATTACTTTCTGAACGTGTGATTGATGACTTGGCTAGCATTGCCGTAACGCAATACAAAAGACCAGGTGGCTTAAAAGGAATCTGTTTTCTGCAGTTCTCGAAGCTGGAAGTCTTGCTTTGGTTTGGGTTGGTGTCTTGCGACGCCTCTCTCCTCGCCTGCCCTGCAGAGTGCTGTCCTCTCCCTGTGGGGCTGGGTGACCTTGCCTGTGTGTCCACGCCTCTGCTCTCCCCTCCTCTCTTCCAAGGGCACCAGCCCTCTCGGTGTAGGATATCAGAGTAGGTTCTCATCTCCTTTAACCTTCAGTACCCACTTAGAGGCCCTGCTACTATTAGCACAGTCACAATGTGGTTAGGGCCTGAGGGCAAGAGTTTTCAGAGGACACACTTCAGTCAATAACACATGATTTCAAAAGTCTATTTCATAGCTATTCTTAAAACTGCCTGATTAATAATTCTCCTGGTTTTTGAAGAGTAAAATTGTGTTCTTAATTGACAGACTAAGATTAAGTGTTCTATGGGATGTGATGAGGTATTTATAAAAATGATTGCATTCATGGAAGGATTGTTTAACATCTCTGTCACCTCACATACCTACTGTTGCTTGTGATAAGGACATTTAAAGTCTATTCTTTGCACAATATTGAAGTATATGACACGTTTTATTAACTATGGTCACCCTACCATACAGTAGCTCTCAGAGGCTAAAGCTACTCAACCCTTTAACGGCATCTCCCCTCCCCTCCCCTCCAACCCAATCCCTACCCTCTGTCACCACACTTTGATGAGTTCAATTGTTCTGGGTCCCACAGAAAATGTGAAATCATGATATATTTGTTTTTTTGTGCCTTGCTCATGTCATTTAAGATAAAGTTCTCCAGGTTTAGCAATGTTGTTGAAAGTGACACAATTTCCTTCATTGAGAAGGCTTGTCTTTTGTTGTCTTAGACTCCCTGTTCAGAAAACATGTGAGGTAATACCTCACTGGGAATTGAACTTGCACTTCCTAGGTGATCATGGTGTTGAGAATGGGTTTCTAAATCTGATGGCCATTGTCTGTCTTGTTTTTGAGGATGAATCTAATGATTTATTTTTAAATTTTATTTAAGGTATACAAATTTCATGTATTTCCTATATTCAGGTCCAGGAGCATAATGATAATTATGTGAGAAATGTCTGTTCAGGTCCTTTACCCACCTTTTCGTTGGGTTAATTGGTTTCATAATGTTGAGTCATCGGAGTTCTTTGTATATTTTTTATATGAATTCCTTATCAGATGTATGATTTGCCGATCTTGCCCCCTCTCTGTAAGTGGTCTGTTCTTTCTGTGGACTGTTCCCATTGCTCTGTAGATATATTTTAATTGGATGTAATGTGATTTGTTGATTTTTTTGCTTTTGTTCTTTGTGCTTTCAGGGTCATTGCCAAAACCAAAAACAAGCAAGCAAACAAAAAATCCCAAATCAATACCCAAACCAATGTCCCTGTGTGCTTCTAGTAGTTCTGCAGTTTCTGGTCTTAGATTTGTGCCTCTAATCCATCAGGAGTTGATTTTTATGTAGTTGTTAGGTAGGTGAGAATACATTTTATAGTTATTCTCATAATCACTGCGTTTGGTGTGCTTCATTCCTTCCTATAGATGCACCTTTCCTCAGATGCTATTTCTGTTCAGCCTGAAGAACTTCGCAGCATTCCCTGTGGTGTCGCATGTGGGGGAGATAGTTCCTCATTACAGAATGTGACTGGGCCGGCGCCGCAGCTCACTAGGCTAATCCTCCGCCTTGTGGCACCAGCACACCGGGTTCTAGTCCCGGTCAGGGCACCTATTCTGTCCCTGTTGCCCCTCTTCCAGGCCAGCTCTCTGCTGTGGCCAGGGAGTGCAGTGGAGGATGGCCCAAGTGCTTGGGCCCTGCACCCCATGGGAGACCAGGAGAAGTACCTGGCTCCTGCCATCGGATCAGCGTGGTGCGCCGGCCGCGGCGGCCATTGGAGAGTGAACCAAAGGCAAAAGGAAGACCTTTCTCTCTCTCTCACTGTCCACTCTGCCTGTCAAAAAAAAAAAAAAAAAAAAAACAAAAAACAAACAAACAAAAAACAAACAAACAAACAAATAAAAAAGAATGTGACTGAACCTGCTGATACTTTACCTTGCTTTTCATGGTTTTTCTCAAAGGGAATAAGTGCTAGTTGATGCTTCTGGCCTCTTGGGTGGCTCATGAGAAGTTCTTCCTTATTCAGGCTGCCTTGTGTAAATTCTCTCATTTTTTTTTTAAATTTTCTTTATTCATCTTGGGTTCAGATACACAGAGAGAAACAGAGAAACAGAAGGAGTTCGGTTCTCAAATGCCTGCCATGGCTGGAGCTGGGTTGGGGCTGAGCCTGGGAGCTGGCTCATTGGCCACAATGGCTAGAGCTGAGCTGATCCAAAGCCAGGAGCCTCTTCCAGGTCTCCCACATGGGTGAAGGGTCCCAAGGACTCAAGCCGTCTTCCACTGCTTTCCCAGGCCATAGCAGAGAGCTGCATCAGAAGTGGAGCAGCTGGGTCTCCAACCAGCGCCCATATGAGATGCTGGCACCACAGGCCAGGGATTTAACCTGGTGTGCCACAGTGCCAGCCCTCTGCTGACTCTTTTTAAATATTTTTTTCTGCACAGCTTTTCACAAAGTTTTGAGTTCAATTTTGCCTGAAGTGTGAGGCATGTATCAAGATAGGAGTTTTGTCTGCATATGGCTTTCTGGTTATTCCAGATTATTGATGGAAAAGTCTATTCTTTCCATGTTATGCCACTTTATTTTTTTCTAGAACTATGAAGTGAAAAATCTTTAATCGTCTTTTAAAAGTGATCGTATTGTTGTGTGTAAATAGCATTTCACTTCTTTCTTTTGGATCTGAATGTTTTAAAAATTTTTTTTTTGGCTCTTACATTTTAGGGCCATCAGTGGAAGAAAAATAGATATGCTAAGCAAACATACCATTGTACTGTGACTGATTTTAGGTATAATGGATCGTGTTTTACCTATAAGGAAGAATGTTAGATGTAGGACTTCTGTATATCACTTTTATAAAGTTAAAGAAATATTTTGTAATACTAATTTGTAGGGAGACTTTTAACATGAGATGGATATGAATTCTATCAGCAGCAATTTCTGCATCTATAGGATGATCATATGATATTCCTTTTTAAATCTGATTGATAATATAAATTATATTTATTTTTAGCTGTAGTGCTTATCAGCTTTATTTTTTAATAAATTTCACATTTATGTAAGGTGAACGATGTCATGTATTTCATATACATAGATTTAAGAACATAATGATATTTTACGCCTTGTTCTATCTGCTGCCCATGCTCCCAACCTCCCTCCTGCTTTCTTTCCTGTTTATTCTTTAAAATTTTTAATGACATACTTTCAGTTTATTTAGTAATCACAAGCTTAGCCCACCACCAAATGAAGAATTCAGCAAGCAGTAAGTAGAAAAATCATTGTCCCTCAAAAGTACAGAAAAAGGCTTTAAAATTCAAATCTCAAAATGATACCTTTGATCATATGTGTTACTTTTTTGTGCTCCATATATTAATTACCACAAATCAGGAAAAACATAAGCTATTTGTCTTTTTGGTCTGGGCTTATTTCACTAATCATAGTGGTTTCCAGTTGCAACCATTTTGTTGTCAAAGACAGGATTTTATTCTTTTTGTACAGGTGAGTAGTATTGAATAGTGTATAGATGCTGTAGTTTCTTTATCTAGTCATCCATTGATGGACATCCTGGTTGATTGCATGACTTGGCTATTGTTAATTAGCTGCAGTAAACATGGGGCAGAGATAACTCCTTCATATGCTGAGTTTGTTTACTTTGTGTGAATTTCCAGGAGTGGGATGGCTGGGTCTAGGGTAGATATGTTATCAGATTTCTGAGTTACCTGCATACTGCCTTCCATAATGGTTAAACTACTTAATATTCCTACCAACAGTGTGTTAGGGTATCTTTTTCCCCACATCCTCACCAGCATTTATTGTTTTTTGATTTTTGTGTAAAAGCCCTTCTAAATGAAATGAGGTGAAACCTCATTGTGGTTTGATTTGCATTTCCCTGATGGCTAGTGATTCTTAGCATTTTTTTTTCATGTGTCTGTTGGCCTTTTGAATTTCATCCTTGAAAAAATGCCTGTCCATGTCCTTTGCCCATTTTGTGATGGTGATGTGACTTGATTGTTATGTTGTTATTGAGCTTCCTGAGTTCTTTATACATTCTGGGTGTTAATCCTTTATCAGATACACAGTTGGCCAATATTTCCTCACATTCTGTTGGTGGCCTCTTCAAGTTGTAGAGTGTTTCCTTTGCAGTGCAGAAGCTTCTTAGCTTTATGTAATCCTGTTTGTCTATTTTTGCTTTGATTGCCTATGCTTCTGGAGTCTTTTTCTGTAAGTCTTTGCCTACGCCAATGTCTTGCAGAGTTTTGCCAATGTTCTCTAGTAATTTGATGGTCTCAGGTTGTCAATTTGGATCCTTGATCCATTTTGTGGTGATTTTTTATAAGGTATAAAGTATGGGTCTTGTTTCATATTTTTGCCCATGAAGATAGAATTTTCCTAGCACCATTGGATAAAGAGACTGTCCATTCTCTAGGGATGGATTGTCAAAGATTAGTTGGTTATAGACATGTAGACTAATTTCTGAGATTTCTATTATGTTCCATTGGTCTACATGCCTATTTTTGTGCCAGTACTAGGTTGTTTTGAGGATAACTTCCCTGTAGTCTATCTTGAAATCTAGTATTGTGTTGTCTATAGCTTTGTTTTTGTTTAAGATTGCACTAGCTATTCAGGGTCTTTTATGTTTCCATATGAATTTAGCATCATTTTTCCTAGATCTGAGAAGAATGCTGCTGGTATTTTGATCGGGCTGCATTGAATCTGTAAATTGCTTTGGGTAGTATGACATTTTGGAGACATTAATTCTTCAAATCCATGAACATGGATGATGGAACCAGTAATAAAAACCCTGTCCTCCCCCCCACCAAAAAACCCTGCCAACAAAGAAAAGCTCAGGACTGGATGTCTTTACTGTCAAATTCTACTAATTTTAAAGAGAAACAATTGAAAAGGATGGAGAACCTCTCAGACTTTTTCTATGTGGTCAGCATAATCTTAATTCCAAAAGCAGAAAAAAAAAAGGATACAGTGAAGAAAGAGGTCTCTAGACAAATATCCCTGGTGATAGTAGATGAAAAATCCTCAACAAAATACTTGATAATCCAATCCAGCAACACATCAGAAAGATCATTCACACAGACCAAGTGGGATTTATCCCTGGTATGAATGGATAGTCAACATATACAGATGAATAAATGTGACACATCATATTAATTGAAGAATAAAAACCGTATATTATCTCGATAGATGCAGAGAAAGCATTTAATAAAATACATTATCCTTTCATGATAAAAAACCTTTAGCAAAATGGGTATAGAAGGAACATCCCTTAGCACAATCAAGACAATATATGACAAACTCACAGCCAGCATTATATTGAATGGGGAAAAGTAGGAAGCATTTCCACTAAGATCTGGAACCAGACAAGGATGCTCACTTCACCATTGTTATTTAGTATAGCTCTAGAAGTTTTAGAAGGAGACATTAGGCAAGATAAAGAAATCAAACGGATACAAATTGGGAAGTAGGAAGTTAAATTATCCCAGTTGGCAGACAACATGATTATATTGGGAAACCCAAAGACTCCAGTAAGAGACTACTGCAATTCATAACAGAGTTTGGTAAATTTGCAGGATATAAAATCAACACACAAAAATCAATAGACTTCGTATCCACAGAAAATAACATGGCCGAGAACTGTCTCATCAGTTCCATTCGCAATATCTACAAAAAATTCAGTACCTTGGAATAGATTAACCAAAGATGTGAATAATCTCTACAGTGAAAATTGTAAAACATCAAAGAAATAAAAGAAATAAAAATGGAGATTACACAAATATGCAATGACTTGGGTATTCTAAGATATTAAGCCATATAGATTAAATTAAAAATGCTTTAATGAGATATTGTGTATAGATGCTACTTAGCATTTTCCTATACAGAATCACTCTTTCTTTTATTTAATAAATATAAATTTATAAAGTAAAAAAAATGGAGATCACATTGATTGGATTTCAAATATCACTCCAACTTCTATTTTTGGAATTGATGTAATTTGATTGTAATGTGAATGTATTACTTTTGGTGTGTGCTTGTGAATTAATTAAAAAAAAAACTTTATTTGAAAGACGGGGCATTAGAGAAAGAATGATTGATTGATTGATCTAACATTTGCTGATCCACTCCCCAAAGATCGACAAGAACCAAGTCTTGGCTAGGCCAAAGCCATATGCCAGGAACTCCATCTTGGGCTCCCACATGGGTGGCAGGGTCCCAGGTACGTGGGTTATCTTCAGTTGCCTTCCCAGGTACAATAAGAGGGAACTGGCTTGGAAGCATAGCAGCTGGGGCATCAAACTGTATTCTGATGTGGGATGCTAGTGTCATTAACAGCAGCTTAAGCAGCTGTGCCACAAAGCTGGCTTCTTCTGGACTCATTTTTTAAAATAGTTATATTAAAATATTTGTGGCTACATTTAGGAGAAGTATTGTTCCAGTGTCTATTTTTAAAAATATCTTTGGTTTTGGTATCAAAGTAATTGTAACCTCATAAAATGAATTGATTTGGGAAGACTTCATGTAGAGTTGTCTTCTTTATTAAATGTAGATTTCATCAGCATGGGTTTGATTTTGTGAGAATATTTTGTGTCTGTAGTCTATATATAGTAGATACAGGGTTATGAAGGCAATTTTTTAAAAAGATTGATTTAATTTGAAAGGCAGGTTAGAGAGAGACAGACAGACAGACAGACACAAGTCTTCCATCTGCTGGTTCACTCCCCAGATGGTCGCAATGGCCGGAGCTGGGCTGATCTGAAGAGTAGCCCGGAGCTTCTTCCCCGGGAGCTTCTTCCAGGTCTCTGTTGTGGGTGGAGAGGCCCAAGGACTTGGGCCATTTTGCACTGCTTTCCCAGGCTATAACAGGGAGGTGGATAGGAAGTGGAGCAGCCGGGACACGAATCAGTGCCCAAATGGAATGCCAGCACTGCAGGCGGTGGCTTTACCCACTAAACCACAGTGTTGGCTCCTGAAGGAAGCAATCTTTTTAACGTGAACTTTGATATTATCTATGTTTATAGTGACTTTTTGATTTTATTTAAATATTAATTGGCACAAATATATTCAATATTCTTCCAATCTTTTTTAAAAAGATTGATTTGAAAGGTAGTGTTCTAGAAACAGAGAGCAGGGGAAGAGACGGAGAACTTCCACCTACTGGTTCACTCGCCAAATAGGTGCAGTAGCCGGAGCTGGGCTGACCTGCAGCCAGGAGCCAGCAGCTTCTTCTGGGTCACCCATGTGGGTTCAGAAGCCCAAGGTCTTGAGCCATATTGTGCTGCTTTCCCAGGTGCATTAGCAGGGATCTGGATCAGAAGTGGAGCAGCTGGGACTTGAACTAGCACCCATTTGGGATGCCAGTACCTCAGGCAAAGTCTTTACCCACTGAGCCACAGTGCCAGCCCTTTATTTTAACATCTTTAAAATCTGTGTAAGATGTGTAGCAATGTTCTATCTTTGATTCCTGATATTGGTAACTGTGTCTTGTCTTTATATTCTTGGTCACTCTTGGTACAAATTTATGATTTTTATCCATCTTTCCAAAGAACCCAAGTTTGAGCATCATGTTTTCCATTGCTTTCTATTTCACTTATTTCTGTTCATCATTATTGATTTCTTTCTGCTAGTTGTTGGATTTATTGTCATCTTTTTTCCATATTTTCTTAAAGCAAAAATTGTATCATTGACCCGAGTGCTTTCATTTCTCTAAGTATTTAAAGTTTCTTCTGAGCATTGCTTAAGCCATGTCCTATAAATATTTATGTGCTATGTTTTGTGTTTATTCAAGTCAAAAATATTACTTTTCCCTTGAGATTTCTTTTTTGGCTCATATGGTTTTGGTTATGTTTCACAAGCTTTTTCTTTACTTTCATCATAATTATTTTGAAATTCTTCTCTGAGGGTTACCTGGTCACCTCAGCACCTTCTTTGAGAAACCATGTTCCTCTTGTTCCTGGGTGTAAAGTTTTCTTGATGCTTTATATGTTCCACAATATTTGATCATATGCCAGTCCCTGAATTTATGATACATTTTGATCAAATGACACTTAGTAAATAAGAGTGGCCGTTAAAAGGGCATACTTCTGTCTTGCTGCTAGGGTGAGTGCCCGAATCCAGCCAATCTGTCGTTAAGCTCAGTTGGGGTAGTGTTGCAGCTTCAGCTCAATTTAGTTTATTATTGGCTTCAAATGGTTTGAGGATGGAGTCAAGACTTTTATTTCTGCAGGGCTTGAGATCTGAGCTCTGGCTAGATTTTAGACATCTCTTTATGCTTTCCATCCTTAAATGCCAGCTCCCTCTCTGCTTTATAGCCTGGCTGACAGCTCCGTGGGCCTTCAGGGACTTGATTTTTCCTCTCCAGCACTTCCTGACTTTGTGGGCCTTGAAAGACTTCTCTCCACTCTCTTCTCCAGCTTCCAGCACCTGGCTATCAGTGAAGGGTCAGGGCGCCTTTGAGGTTCTCAGTCCTCCTCCTGCCCTGCCCTCAACCTTCAGCTGCCAGCTGCTGGGCACTCTGAATGTCTGAGTCAGTGCGGGCCTCTCTGGCTGCTCTTCTTGCTCTCAGAAGTCACTAATAGTGACTTTCCAGGGTAACCTGGAAGGATTTCTCTTAACCTTCCTCTTCCACCAAAAAGGCTTCCATTGAGTGCTTTACACACTCATGTGGGCTTTTAGGGAAGAGTCACTGGGTAGGTGCCGACTTGCTCTGTGGCCAGTGATCCTAGGCATCATCATCCATGCTGTCTGCCCACAAGACCACTGGGACTTCATTACCGTCTTCTCTGGTTCCTCCCTGCCTTTACCTGTGATGGATTTCCTGTTGTCACAGTGCTCCCCAAAGCCAAAATCACACATAGGTCTTGTTCTGCTAGAATGGGTCCAACACATAACTCTATGGAAAATACACGATTCTGATTTCTAAAACATCTAGAGTTTTGTTGCTTACACAGCTTATTGGCGTTGGTAGGAGAGGAGCAAGAATATGTGTGGCTCTATGCACCGTAGTTGGTTATGTGTGACCCACTGGAATTTTCTATGGAAAACAGAGGTAAGCTAATCAATCATTTTGTCAAAAATAGATAGCACAGAATTATCTTAAACTCACCTTCCTAATACATACTTTGGCTGTCCACTTGAAAGTTTATACAAATTGACTTTGTTCCCACTGTCAGCTGCTTTTCATAAGACATTCTAAAAAGGCATTTAAAGATAAGAATGCTTGAAAACAATAGCATTTGTTGTTGTGTGAAAACTGCAAAAAAGCTGAATATCTAATAATTAAATAGATTATACTTCATTCTCACACTAAAATATTTTGCAGCAAAGAAAATCAATTTTGAAGGGAGTATGGCAGCATGCAAACATGTTCAGATTTAATCTTTCCAATGGTATTTAGTGAGCAACCATTTTAAGTCCCAAATATTGTAGCAGGGGCTGACTATAGGTAGGCAAGTAAAATATACATGGTTTCTGCCTGAATGGAGCTTTTAACCTGGTGGGAAAGACAAGTAAGTCAACAAATACATAATAACAAACTTTGATGTGATAGGAATTTAATGAAAGGAGTACACATTACTAGTATCACATAGTCCCAAAGGCATCTGCTAGTTAAGGCCTCCATGGTTAGAGATTTAGTCCCATAACGGAAGGCATTATTACGTTCAGTAGGTGGAAGCAACATGTATGAAGACTCCAAAGAGGAACTGGCTCTGCAGGTGGTTTTGAAATATTGGAAGGTAGGATCAAAGTGCAGTTGACCAACAGGGAACCTGTGATGTAAAAGGGACCTGTTCATCCAGTGCTTTGAAGGTTTTACAAGGTTTTAAATTGAAGGAATACAGATTTGTGTCTTACTACAAGTGTTTACATTTATTTTGAATATGATATGGTTTATGTTACCACAAAAAGGTGTTTGTCTTCTGAGTAGAGAAGTAATGCAGGAGAAACATATGTTAGGAAACCAAAAGGAGGCTACCTTGTAGTCCAGGATAAAGAGTGGGACAAACAGTTGGCATTCTGTTTGTGCATGTGGCCAGATCTGAAGCCTGTTTGGAACATGGATTGGGTAGGACTTTCTGGTCATTTGGATGAGGGCATATGCAAGTCACAGCTGAATTCCAAGTTTGTGGATTATGGAGAAACTAGTGGTGTTATGGGTAGAAGGATGGCCAGCAAAGGCAACCTCTGTTCTATGTCTCACGTGAAAGAAGAACTTCCAAAAAAAAAAAAAAAGAAAGAAAGAAAGAAAGAAGAACTTCCATGCAGACAAGACAGTGAGCAAAGCAAGATTTACTTAAGTCAGAAACCTCCTGCTGAAGCAGCCTGGAGTGGGACTCTAAGAGAGGTAAAACCTGAGGGACTGGTGCAAGTGGGGTTTTTAAGCACAATTTTGGGGGAAAAACCCTGGCAATCAGCTAACATTCAGTTACAAGGCAGGAACAAAACCCATGGAGAGTCCAGCTTTGGAGTCCTGTCTGTCCTGTCTGGCTTGTTCACGATAAGACTGAAAAGCCATCAGAAGGTTGGAATCTCCACTCCCTTGCTATTTTGTGATAAGATTGGGAGCTCCCAAGGAGTGGGATAGGCACGTTCTACCTTGCTAAACATAACTTTTGGGAAAGGCAAGCATTTTTACACTCTTCAAGGAATTCCCTTTCCCCATTTTCCACTGAGACCATCCTAACTGCTTATGGACCTGTGTGACTCCTCACAGGGACATTTGTAGATGATCATTATCTACATCACCAGACTTTTTTTGTCTATTGCCTCTTATAAGGCTATTTATGTGGATCAAAACTTGGATCAACTGGATCAACAGAGAATCACCTGGATTCTCTGTCTTAGAGGATCAAATGTGAAGGTAGCTGAATGAGCTCCTCCTTTCTGGAGATCACGTGGGAATGAAGTCCCCATTCTTAGCTCGCTATCAGCCAGCATCTGCCTGCATTCACGATCATGTAGCTCCTATGACAACAAAGCCCCAGGAGCATAGTGTAGTCTCCTGACTCCCCAGGTATCTCTGGCTCTTTGTCTAATCCTCTCTTCTACTTTTAAAAGCTTCTATGATTGTACGGGGCTCAGAGCTAGTACAGGATGCTATTTCTTAAAATCATCTGCTTAGTAAAAGGAATTGCATCTACCAGATCCTTTTTGCTATGACTTGTGACATAGTCAACAAATGGCACAGAAGCTGGGGGCAACATGGTGCCTACCAGAGAGATCATCCCAGAATATATGAAAAGGAATGAGAGAAAAGGAATTGGGTAGCACAGACAGACATCCAGAAGGCAGAACCATCCACAAAACACAGTAAGTGCCACCTGACATGCCATTTCACTCACTGTGAAGAATGAAGCAGCTAAGAGAGGTCAGGATCTCATATCCAAACATGCCCAAAAGAGAAAATGGGCGCAAAGACCAAGAGTCTTAAAGTTGCAATCAGCTTTCAGTGGCAGGCAATTTTTTTTAATGAGTTGAAAACAAAAACATGAAAGTTCATAGATCAGGTAGGGAAAATGGATGTCTGAATAGTCCATTCAAAACTGGGGAGGAAGGGAGAAAATGTATCTAGTATTTAGTAACTAGTCATTCATTGAAATGTTAGGTAAATTAGACTTTACGGAAGGAAGGAAGGAAGGGAAGGGAGGGAGAGGGGGGAGAGGGGAGGGATCCCAAAGGAGGATGTTTCTGTGAGCCCAAGATGCTGGTTAATTAAAATGCACGCGAGGCTTAGGAAAGTGCAGGGAACTTGATCAGGCTGTCTGGACTCACCTGGCGAATGCCATATGTGGGGCAGGGAGGAAGAAGAACAGACTTGGGAATGCAGCCTCCTCAGGGCGGGTGTGCATTGTGATTTTAAGAGACTGCACGCACTGTTAACACAACTACACTAAAAGCACCCCCAGGGTTGTGCGAATAGCCCAACTCCCAGGCCACCCACTTCTGATGTTTGCAGGTGACTTCATACTCTGGCTCTTTCTTGTTTCATCCAGCTGTCATTTGCATTTTGGAAAAATTAAATGACGCCAGGGAAAATAAACTAAAGTTCCAATTGCAACTTAATTTGGGGGGAAGAAATGGGAAACTTTTGAAAAAAATTAGAAAATGAGTGTGTAGACCATTTTCTTTTTCCCTGTGAGGCTGAACAATATGACAGCCAAAACCCAATTTTTAAGAAGCACAAGAAACAGGAAGTAGGGGTTTAACCTAGTGGTTAAGATGCCCATGTGCCATATGAGAGTTTGATTCCCAGTTCTGGCCCCTGACCCTGGCTTCCTGCTACAGCACAACCTAGGAAGTGCTGGTGATGGTTCAAGTAATTGGGTTCCTGAACCCATTTGGGAGACCTGGGTTGTGTTCCTGGCTGCTGTGAGCATCTGGGGTTAGAAAACCAGTGAATGGGAGCTCTCTCTGTCTCTGCCTCTCAAATAAAAAAAAAATTATGTGAGGGGAAACAAAATCCCATATCATCATTCTTGAAACTAAGCCACTGCTTCAAGTTAAGGAGTGCCAGACACGTAGAGAATGGGTTAGACAGAACAGGATGGACACAGCGGTTACCTTCAAGAGAAACCCTGTGTTGGTGCCGAGGTTGTCGCTTGGCCTTTCTGAGCCTGCTGCACGAAAGTCATCCTCAGTAAATGACGTTGCAGGTTTCCGCAGAGAACTGGAGAAGCAATGGATGCAGCGTGGACTCGAACTCCTTCACCACCAAAGTCCATTCCCTCATCTCAGAGTCTGCTTTCCCATCCCTTCGTGGCACTTCCAGGTCTCGGCATCGCAGAGGTGTAGGACTTCATCCTTGGGCCATGTCCCTTCTCTGAGTAAACTCCCTCTGCAGAGGGGCATGCTGCCCCAGAACTTCAAATCTCCCCTCCGAGCTGATGTCGTGTGGGCTGTTCCTCTGAGTTCCAGAACCCCGTACTCGGTCCCCGGGTTAGTATCTCAAGGCGGCTGTTTCATAGGCACCTCAAACCCAGCGTGGCCGAGATGGCACTCCCAACTCATTCGCAGCCCAAACCGCTCCTTTCCAAGTCTTTCCCTCCCCAGTCCAAGGCACCCCCGTTCTTGAAAGTCCTGATGCTTGTGCTTGGCTCACTGAGTGTGTAGTCTACCCACAGTGTTTGTCCTCAGTGCGTCCGCTCCTCCTCTGCTCCTTAGGTGACCACAGTAACCTCTCGCTTCCTCTTTCAACCATGCTTCCCACACCTTCCTTCCCAGGGAGTCTTACTCAGGAGTCAAGGGAGCGGGAGATGGGAGGGGTGTGAGTGGGAGGGAAATTATGGGGGGGGGAAGCCATTGTAATCCATAAACTGTACTTTGGAAATTTATATTTACTAAATAAAAGTTAAAAAAATAAAATAAAATCAGGCAGATGAGGTGATGCGCCGGCTGTTCTGCAAACTCCGCAGGCCCCGTCTGCTCCCAGCCCTTCCTTCCTCTCTTCCGGCTTCTCTGCTAAGATTTCCTAGACTGAGTAACTTAAAAACAGAAGAAATGGATTGCTCATAGCGTCGGAAGCTGAGAAGTGCAGGGCCAGGACACCAGCACCCTGAGTGTCTGCTGGGGCCCAGCTTTCTGGTTGCTGCTGGCGACTTGGTGCTGTGTTGGCACAGGGTGGGAGGCCAGGCAGCAGTCAGGGGCCTCTCTCCTAGAGGGCACTGATCCCAGACCAGAGGGCTGTGTCCCCCTGACCTATTGACCTCCTAACCCCTTTATGTTTGTTACTAGATTTCCACAAATGAACTTTACGGGGCACAAGCATTCAGAATGTGGCAGCTTTGCAGCCTTCCAGAACAATCTGTGTGGAATGCTCTTCGGCCAGGTATCGATGCACTTTGTATCTCTATCTCGCTTGCTTTTGGTGTCTGTTGCCAATGCCTTCTCACCTACATACAACTTTTCATCATTTCTTTCTCTTTAGTTTTCTTCCAGCAAGGGTCACTTTTAAGACTTTTGTATTTATTGGGTTTATCGTCTGCCTGTGCTAGTGCAATGTCTGTTGTAGTTAGTGCTGTAATGTCAGTGTTTAGAATAGTGCCTGATACACACAGGGACACAGAAATTTTTGAATGAATGAATGAATGATCAGCTCATGACTGGGAAGAATAAGGGCTGAACAGAGCCAGGCATGGTCAATTTGTTGATCTAAGCTGACTGTCAGGGAGAGCAAAGGAACACACGGAGGCCATGCTGTTGAGGCCCTTGGAACTCTCGGAGCAGAGGCGGCAAGATAGGAGTGCGACATAAGGTACCCCATGATATTTTCCCTGTTACCATGCTGTGAATTAAAAGCCAAGGTAATGGTGTGCTTCTAATCTGAGACTCTCTACAATAGCTGTCTATTGATTGCAGCCTGAGGGTCCCTCCTAGCCTGCAACCTCTTTGCTGCATGGCCCGTGAGATACAAATTGCTCTCGAAACAGGAAGAAGAGGAAGAGCAGAGAGTTTTCCTGTTGAAATCCCTAAGCTTCCTGTCAACAGGACACCTCGCTTGTTCAGTTTAATTTCATTTAATTTTTCCATATATGAGATACCGTTTTTGCCATGCCAAAAAGCAAAGGAAGCACACACACGCTGAAACACACACACACACACACACAAACATCTTTGGAATCAAGAGTCATTCTGCGCCCACCCCGATCTGAGCAGAAAAGCTCAGCCTCTCCCTGAAGTGTTCTGGGCCTGAGCAAGGAGCAGCAGGGTGGAGTCTGTGTTTGCCTTTTGCCTGCAGGTGGAGATACCAGGTGCTCTCGAAAGGGCACTTTGAAGACTGGGCTGCCACTGGCATGCATTTGGGAAATGGTGTCTGAGACACAATAATAGGGGCCCTGGCTTAAAGTGCATGACGGGATCACAGGAGCACATCTCGACTGCGTGTTCAGATCTGATTCAGAGACGCACGTCTTCTGATCTCCCGAGGGGCGAGGCCACCCCGGCACAGAATAGAGACTGAGCCTCGCAAATAGGGTTACGGACTGCACATCAGACGTAATGAGCGAAATCGCTGTGCCAGGCGCTGTCCGCGGCTCAGGGCAGGGCAGATTGGTCAACAGATGGGCATTGTTTTCCTGTAGAGGACTGGGGCAAGGGCAGAGCATGTGAACACCCGAGGAGGGCAGGATACAATAATTGAATTAACCTTTGAGTTTTGGCTGTGTGTACAGTCAAGGCTCACAGCCCACTACCCTTATATTTTTAAAAGATATATTTATTTGAAAGGTAGGGCAGTAGAGAGAAAGGGAGAGATGCAGAGATAACTTCTCTCTGCTGAGTCCCTGCCTCACGTGACTGCAATGGCCAGCACTGGTCCAGGCTGAAACCAGCAGCCCAGAATTCCATCCTGGTTTCCCACGTGGCTGGTAGGGGTCCAGGCAGTTGGGCCATCATCTGCTTCCTTCCCAGGTACTTTAGCAGGAAGCTGGATCAGAAGCAGAGCAGCCAGGACTTGAAACTGTACTCCAGCGTGGATGCTGGTGTTGAGAGTGGCCGTGAACTTGACATTCCACGACTCTGGCCTGCCAAGCAGCCCCTATATTTTACATGTTGTCTTTGCATGTGCCACTTTCCTAATCAAATTTAAGATGCTTCACCATAAACAGCATGCAATAAAATTAACAGATATAAACACTTAAAATTGTAAAAGGGAAAAGAAAGCAAATACAAAACACTGGAGGCCCAGGAACAGTTGTAATTAACTTTGAAATTTCCTGCAGAGCTTGTTGGTAGCCAGCTGCACTTTTCCCTGGGAAAGGCACTCGGGTCTAGCATCTACTCATCTGCTGTAAGCCATTCACCAACCACCGTGGAATGTGCTCTTCCCATTCCTCCCTGTAGCCAGTTGCCCAGGAAATTCATGGTCTGGTTCCCTCCAGAAATGACCTGGCTTTCCAATTAGAGCTGCTTCTCTGGATTCAACAGCGCTGCTTTTGCCAGTGAAATGATTGGGAAATGGGATGAACGGAGCCACAATTGATTTCAGATGGCCAAATAATAAATGAGGAGATGATCGCGAGGGGATATTCTCACACAGTTGGGGCTGCCCTTTGCTTCTCATATGCTCCCGATTCTTCTGAAACTCACTTACTGCTTAGAGATGCTCTGTATGGATTGTTGTTGTTGGATTTGATTCCCTTCCGCCATTCCTCTGCACTTTAATTGGGCTGCTATCTCACCTTGCACGTCCTGTTTGCGCAGCCCAAGTGTTCTGCCTTCTCTCCTGCCGGAACAGAGATGGGTGAAGATTTCTTTGAAGTCGTTGCCTCTCCCACGAGAGTGTACACACCACCTCGTTATCAGAAGCCTCTGTAGTGCACCTGCAGCTCAGCCAGGCAGTTAACCCGCAGTGCTGAGGGTTTTGAGCCTTGTCTTTGTTCTCTAAAATTGTGTCTGATCTCATTAATAGATGACTCCATGAAGGTAGATGCCAATAATGCCAATATTTAACATTAGAAATCATCCCAGATTAATGCTGCTGCTGTCTAAGGATTGTTTCTGGGGACCTGCTTATCTTCGCAGTAGTAGGAACTCTGGGACTCCCAGACACTGCCACGCAACAAGTGGGTTTCAATACCACAAAGACTTCTCCAGCGCTAATGTATTCAGGAGTGAACCACGACATCCTCCACCTGTGTTGGCCTTGTTCAGCGCCTCCTGCCCTGAGATTTAAGTTTGCGTCTGTTCCTCCAAGAACACCATATCCCACCTACAGAGTCAGACCCCTTGCAGAAAGCCCTGGTTCCCAGACTTCCTCCTCAACAGCCTTGCTCTTTGGTTCCACATCTTTTTTTTTTTTTAAAGATTTATTTATTTATTTGAAAGTCAGAATTACACACAGAGAGAGGAGAGGCAGAGAGAGGTGTCTTCCACCTGATGGTTCACTCCCCAATTGCCCGCAATGGCTGGAGCTGTGCTGATCTGAAGCCAGGAGCCAGAAGCTTCCTTCAGGTCTCCCATGTAGGTGCAGGGGCCCAAGGACTTGGGCCATCTACTTCTGCTATCCCAGGCCATAGCAGAGAGCTGGATCGGAAGAGGAGCAGCCAGGACTCAAACTGGGGCCCATATAGGATGCCAGCGCTTCAGGCCAGCGCATTAACCCGCTGCGCCACAGCGCCAGCCCCTGGTTCCACATCTTGCTTGTCTTGGATGGATGCCAGTGTGTCGAATGCTTGTTCTGTGTACTGTGAATGTGTGTTCTGCAAGGTAACCAGGATGAACATTTAGAAATGCAGCACTCCTCAGGGAGCTAGCATCCATGTGCCACTTACAGACACACAGTATTTAAAATCCACCAGTGACTGACTTTGGTTCTATAGGTCAAGACCAGACTCTGAACATTTTACTCATAGCCTCTGCCTGTGTCAGCATCTGTCTGCATCTCAGTCCTCCCTGAGTGCATCCCTCAGTCTCCCTGCTGCCCCGTCCCCAATCCAGCAACGTTTCTCTAAGTCCTTCCAACATGCCATTCTTGTTCCACTCCAGGACCTTGGTACACACTGTAGCTCTGCCTAGAACACTTATCCCCAAACCCAACCCTCTGTAAGGAACTAGGGGAGGCATCCTTTAGACCTTAACTAAACGCCCCTGCCTCGGGGAAGCTTTCGGGCCATTGGGGTGAGTTTCTTTGATGCTGTCACTGTTCTCCCTTTAGATCACTTAGTAAGATTTGTCACCTCCTTATTTCTACCAATAGTGTGATTTCTTTTTTTTTTTTAGTGCATAAATATTTTATTATTTTAAATTTTCTCTTTGAATTTTTATTTTATTAATTTAGTAAATATAAATTTCCAAAGTACAGTTTATGGATTACAATGGCTCCACCCCCCATAACTTTCCTCCCACTCGCACCCCTCCCATCTCCCGCTCCCTCTCCCATTCCATTCACATCAAGATTCATTTTCAATTCTCTTGATATACAGAAGATCGATTTAGTATATATTAAGTAAAGAGTGCATCAGTTTGCACCCACACAGAAAAACAAAGTGTAAAATACTGTTTCAGTACTAGTTATAGCATTACTTCACATTGGACAACACATTAAGGACAGATCCCACATGAGGAGTAAGTACACAGTGACTCCTGTTGTTGACTTAACAATTTGACACTCTTGTTTATGGCATCAGTAATCTCCCTAGGCTCTAGTCATGAGTTGCCAAGGCTATGGAAGCCTTTTGAGTTCACCGACTTAAATTTTATTCAGATAAGTTCATAGTCAAAGTGGAAGTTCTCTCCTGCCTTCAGAGAAAGGTACCTCCTTCTTTGATGGCCCATTCTTTCCACTAGGATCTCACTCATAGAGATCTTTCATTTAGGTCTTCTTCTTTTTTTTTTTTTTTTTTTCCAGAGTGTCTTGTCTTTCCATGCCTAAAATACTCTCATGGGCTCTTCAGCCAGATCTGAATGCCTTAAGGGCTGATTCTGAGGCCAGAGGCCAGAATGCTCATCTCTGCCCCTGAGACTGTAGACAGCAGCTGTAATGTGTGATCACATCCCAAACCAGAGTCTAACATTGTATCTGGTAACCATTGTCTTAGTGTCTAGCACATGTATGGTAGGAGTGTTCAAATAAATCCCCAGTAGACGATTCTCTGAAGTCTGCTTGGGCGTTTTTAGTGTGCCTGAACTGGGGGATGAGTAGTTTGAGGTGGGCAGTGGGTGATCAACACTGAAACAGCAGTGTATTTCCTTTGGGAAGAGCCCTCATGGTTGAGGAATTTCATTACATGGAGACATCACCTTAAATCTCCCTTTACTGGCCCAGATTTTTCTGAAGAATAGCAGAGATGAGATGTTGTCTGCACTTTAGAGGTCAGTCCCTCAGATATTGGAAGCATTTCTATTGTTGTACAAATACGTTAGGAGCTACACCCAACAGCCCCAGATCGTGTGTTGGTTTTGGTTTCCAGACCCTGAGCTACTTCTGTATGGACACTGCTTGGCCATATGTCTCCTGCAGTTGCTGCCCAGAGCAGATCCAGACTTGGAACTATCCTAATCAATTCACATTTCAATGATGCTGCTCCCTTCTTACTTCCAAACTGGAAAGTCACATGATCTCCAAGATTACATCAGCTGTAGAGATACTGGGTCACAAAATTGGCCCAAAGAGTTTTCCCGCAACTAAACCTCCTACCTCCTTTCTCATGTAACTCCTTGTATTTGTTTTATTTTTTCTAAATATAAGCATGCATCGTGTATACGTATTTTGTATTCTACTTTGGTCATCCAAGAGCAAGCAGCTTGTACAGGCTTTCAGTCATCAAGACATTGCATGAGCCTGCTTTCTGTGTTAATCATAATGCTTCTGGATTTTTCAAAGGTTTGATCCAGAGAAGTTGCTGTAGGGAATCAGTGGGATGTTCCTATTAGAAAGCTGGCATTCACTGGACAGTGGACATTGTGTTTGTATTTGTTCAAGAATGCTTTGAGTTTATGTAGTTGTCTTTAAGCCTGTTTGTTTGTTAGAACTGCAAAACATTAGGATGTTTCCAAAGTTCCAAGGAAATCGGGTTACTTACTCGGTCGCAGTGGGATTATCATCATGGGATTTGGGAAAGGGTTACTTTAGCTTCATACTTTCATTTATTTTACTTCTTCATCCTCTTCCAAAAGAATAAACAGCATTAATTATGCCTGATGAGTGTCAACAAAGCTCCCTTCACTAAACACCAACTTCAGGGGTCAGAATTCACTCTGCTCTGCATTCTTTGAGCTGCTCTGCCTGCAGTGGTCCTTGACTCCTGGTGCTAAGCTCTGCTGTATATCCTAGTCTCTGCAGGTGCCCACTCTGCCTTGTCATAGAATTGAAGTGGGACTGAAAGTGACCACCAAAGTGAGTTAAGGGATCCTTAACACAGTTTCATCTCATGGCACGGTTCACAGTGATAGTTGTGAAGAAGCCACGGTATCCACATCACACAATTTCTTTTAAACCATTGTAGTGATTCATTGTTCCTCTTATCGTGCTTGAGAATTACAATCTTTTTTTAGGAAGACGTTTAGTGTGTGTGTGTGTGTGTGTGTTAATATTTCTTTAATTCTCTCCAGGAAGAGCATCCATAAGTCACTGTACCGCATGTGGGGTCCCATGCTGGAGGCATAGTCGCCAAGGTGGCAGTGTTGAGGTGGTAGAACTTTGAGGCAGAGCTTGGGGAGCCATAACTCGGCCCCCAGGCCATGGCTCTTGGAAGAATTCATGCTGCTCACTTGCAGTCAGGAGTGGGTTGGTAGGACAAGGTCAAGTTTGGCTGCTGCATTAGTCTGGCTTCCTGTCTCAACTGTGTGTGCTCCCACCAGTGGGAGGCCACCACTATGAGCTCTCACCAGGGTCCCAACAGGTGGGGTTGCTTAGTGTTGGACTTCCAGCCTCCAAAACTGTGAGCTCAATAAACTTGTTTTCTTTCTAAAATGCCCAGCCTCCAGTATGTTGTCATAGCATCCAGAAATGAGAAAATACAGCACATAAAGTGGTCGGATGGTGCCATGGAAAGAAAGTTGAATTTGGATTCTTCCACCCCATGGATTTGTGTGACAGTGCAGATTCACTTCACCTGTCCGGACCTCAGTTTTCTCCTTGGAAATCGTGTGGATCTCAACGACCTGTTGAGAGATAAAGTACTGTCTGTAAGAGCAGTGTGAGAAAAATAGTGTGCTGTGTTGATGTAAGATGTTAGGAAAACGTGAGACTTCCTGCCATGAGCGAGGCAGCAAACAGCTGGCAGAACCCATTCTTAGCGACTGAGAAGGGATCAGAGGATGCCACTGGCTTCCAGCTGTGCCACGGAACTCAGCACCTGCGAGTTAGCAGAGCTCGCCGTGGAGCTCCCTGGATGGGAAGGGTGAAGAAATTATGTGGATCATAGAAGGGTGCAGAGCCCGTGGACTAGAAACACGGAAACGGCCCCCTCCAGAAAGAGGTACTTCGACACCAAATTCCACCTTGGAGCACTTCTGAGACCTGATGGTCCAGATCCCACCAGTGGAAGGATCCTCACAGAGAGTCCTGAGGGCGTGTGGGAGTAGAGGTAGGAACCTCGAGAGACACCGGTGCTGGGGACCAGGAGTTAGAGGGAAGGGAAGGGCTCATGGGAGGCTGGGGCTGAAGAGGAGAAGGGAGGCCGTTCTTGGACGTGAGGGGTTCTGTGGAAATCGATGAATCTGAAAATCCTGAAACATAAAATACTCCCTCTATTCCAAAAGCAAGAGTTGTTCATTCTCGTACAAGTTCAGTTCCACATACAGAGAGGAGGGGACATCCACAAACTAAGAAACCCTGCTGGCCAAACATCCCACTGGCCTCTGCCTGGTATCTTCATCATCACCAATACAGCAACAGGTGAGACACTCAAAGTTAGCATAAACTAGCATTCAACAATGCAAAAGTAGTGTATGGAGAAAAAGAGGCTCAAAAGGGGAGAACCAGATGTCAGCCAGTAAAAATTCTCCAGCAAAAAGAAATCAGGTGAAAATTTCAGTGTAACACCAGAACCTAACCTAGATAATCCTAAGTATTTATGGATGTAAGTAAAACATGTCAAATCAGAAACTCAAAAATGGAGAAGCAAAATGGACAAGAAAAAAAAATGAGAGTAAATGAACCCAGAAAAAATGAAACACACAAAATGAACTGGAAATTAAGACTAAATTACAAGATGACTAAGAAGGAATAGTCAACTGGAAAGATAATACAACAGATGAATACATAGAATACAAAGATAATATGTAGATGAAAAGGATACAGCCAAGAGATGGAAAATGAAATAGATTAAAAAAAATCAGAGACGATAAATGTAGAAGACACAATGTCCACAAAACCAGAAAGTCTGAAGAAAAAGGCAGACAAGTAGAATATTTAAGTTTACACTTTGGATGTAAGAAATCTTCCTAGAAATAAAAGGAGGATCCTAGACACCAGTAAGACCCCACCATATGCATACGCAAGTTGGTCCAGTCATTATCAGTTCTAAGATGTAGCCACTAAAGCTGTTAGATGTAAACGTGAACAAAGATCCCTCTGGCCCTCTAGGTAACTGACTGAATTACTTTTTGTTTGTTTTTTTATATTTTATTTATTTGACAGAGTTAGAGAGAGAGAGAGAGAGACAGAGAGAAAGGTCTTCTTTCCGCTGGTTCACTCCCCAAATGGCCGCTATGGCTGGAGCTACGCCGATCTGAAGCCAGGAGCCAGGTGCTTCTCCTGGTCTCCCATGTGCGTGCAGGGCCCAAGCACCTGGGCCATCCTCCACTGCACTCCCGGGCCACAGCAGAGAGCTGGACTAGAAGAGGAGCACCTGGGATTGAAATCGGTGCCCATATGGGATGCCGGCGCCGCAGGCGGAGGATTAGCCAAGTGAGCCATGGTGCTGGCCCCCAAACTGGGTTACTCTAAAACAACCAAATTGACATAAGATTTTTGAAGAAATAAAGCAAGACAAATGAAGGTAACATTTGTAAGAAGCTCAAAAGAAAAAGCGTGAGTCGGACTTCTCTGTCTAGCCAACCTCTTACGATGCAGAGGCCACAGACAAACAGTGTTGGCACGCAAACTCCCCGGGAGTACACGCCTCAGGGACAATTCCTAAGAAACCTACTGTAGCTTCGTTTGATGAAGGGGTGACAGAGGAGAAAGAGTAATAGTGCGAATCAAATAAATTTAATTGGAGATCCACATTAAAGCAAGCAGAGGCAGGGGAGGTGGAATTTTATAGATTCTGACAAAATAGTAATAATTCAACCAAAACTTGAGCAAGAAAGAGACAAAAACTGGGTCAGCTCACAGATTGTTGTGTAGTAGGTAGGAGATAGTGATGTCATGTAAAGCTGAAAAAACAAACAGCAGGTATCTAAATGAGGGAAAAGAGGACTATGGGTGTTACGCAAACTAGTACCATAAATATAGTAGCACAAAAATAAAAATCTTTATAATAAATGAAAACACTATAAGGAAAAAATACATAAGGAAAAAAAGCACAGTAACTATTAGATAAAATATATGACCTATGCTGACACCAAGCATCTGTGTCACACAAATAAGGCAAATTAGCCTTATCTTGTATTTTTAAAAATTCAGACTGGTTCAACAGCTTTTAGGGTATACGCTGATGCCAAGTGATACATCTAAGAAGAAGTGATTCGGACAAGCTGAAAAGAAGATGGAAAAATGCATACAGTGAGATTATAAGGGGAAGGCAGGGTGGCAGTCCTGATAGCAAACAAGGTAGAATTGAGGCCATGGCTCAATAGGCTAATCCTCCGCCTTGTGGCGCCGGCACACTGGGTTCTAGTCCCGGTCGGAGCGCCAGATTCTGTCCCGGTTGCCCCTCTTCCAGGCCAGCTCTCTGCTATGGCCAGGGAGTGCAGTGGAGGATGGCCTAAGTACTAGGGCCCTGCACCCCATGGGAGACCAGGAGAAGCACCTGGCTCCTGCCTTTGGATCAGCATGGTGCACCAGCTGCGGCGGCCATTGGAGGGTGAACCAACGGCAAAGGAAGACCTTTCTCTCTCTCTCTCTCTCTCTCTCTCTCTCACTCTCACTCTCACTGTCCACTCTGCCTGTCACAAAAAAAAAAAAAAAAAAAAAAAAAAAGGTAGGACAGCGTGCGCTGTAGTCACCGGAGCGGCCTGTCAGTACTAACCCGTGGTCTCACGTCCGGGAATTTTGGTTGTTTGAATTGCAATATAACTGGATCCTCAGTTTCTTCACAGTTTCCCAAATGTTTTCAAAGTGCTTAGAGGGTTGAAAATCACAGAAATAAGGCAAAAAGATTGTAGAAGAAGTAGTAGAACAGTAGGAAAATAACATTCACCATAGCAAGTAAGTAAATAAAATACTTAGAAAAAATTAGTAACTAATGTGAGGAAAATACATAAAAAGACATGTTTAGTAGGCATTTATTTATACTGAATGTGATGAGCTGTGTATATATTTATGTATGAATATCAGATTTATAAAACTTCTAAGATATAAACTTAAAATAATCCCAGTAAATATACCAGCAAATTATCCGGGAGCTCAACTAGTTAATTCTCATAGTTACATAAAAGGTAAACATGTGTACAGCTGTAAAGCTCCTATAAAAGCATTTGTTAGTGTTAATACATTAAAACAAAGAATGAAAACTAATTAAAGGAGTGATACTGGTGAATGAATACATGGACTATCTGACCAGTGGGCCAGGAGAGGAAATCCAGGAGTAGCCGCCTACACATGGTGATCTAGTGAGTGACAGCATATAGGATGACTGGGGGCAGAGATGGACTTTATGGAAAATGGTTCTTGGGATTCATAGTTTATACCAAATTGATAGGAATTGTAAAAACTGATATGTGTGTAGAAATACTAGGAAAACTCTTGAGTAAATTTCTTGGCAGTTTGGGTAAGGGAAAAGCTTTTCTGACAAAAAATTCAGTTGCAAAAAAAAAAAAAAAAAGGATGAAGGCATTCTATTATAAC
This sequence comes from Oryctolagus cuniculus, assembly GCF_051225735.1. Classification (NCBI taxonomy): domain Eukaryota; kingdom Metazoa; phylum Chordata; class Mammalia; order Lagomorpha; family Leporidae; genus Oryctolagus; species Oryctolagus cuniculus. Next base: position 14,846,519 of record NC_142872.1, read on the forward strand.
AAAAAAAAAACCTCCTTTTGTATTGGAATAATCATTAGAATCAAAGAATAAATGAAAATTTTGGAGAAGACAATTGAAACTTCTTTAATAAGTAAAATGCTAATTTCCCTATTATACATGAAGAAATAAAAATAAGGGGGAAAAACCACCCCTTCACTAAAATGAACGAGATAAGGAGGCAGTTCAGAGAAAATATTTAAACAAAGAGTTTTTAAGCTATGAAAAGATGGTCAACTTGATTGACGAAGATTATCACACACTCAAAAAAACTACAGAACCATGGGCTGGTGCCGTGGCTCACTTGTTTAATCCTCTGCCTGTGGCGCCGGCATCCTATATGGGAGCTGGGTTCTAGTCCCGGTTGTTCCTTTTCCAGTCCTGCTCTCTGCTGTGGCCCAGAAAGGCAGTGGAGGATGTCCCACGTTCTTGGGCCCCTGCACCCACATGGGAGACCAGGAGGAAGCACCTGGCTCCTGGCTTCGGATTGGCAAAGTGCCGACCACAGCGGCCATTTGGTGGATAAACCAATGGAAGGAAGACCTTTCTCTCTGTCTTTCCCTCTCACTGTCTAACTTTATTTGTCAAATTAAAAAAAAAGAAAGAAAGAAACTACAGAACGAGAGGACAATAATCGGTATTGTTTTGACTGCTGTTACTTTGCTGCAATATCAATAGGAAATTCACTGTGCACCTGCTCCCCATGTAGGACCTCTATCCTTAATGAGTTGTACTTTGAGAATTAATGGTAAAACTAATCTTCAAACAGTACTTTATACTTTGTGTGTCTGTGTGGGTGCAAACTGTTACAATATCTACTTAGTATAGAGTTGATCTTCTGTATATAAAGATAATTAAAAATGAATCTTAATGAAGAATGGGATGGGAGAGGGAATAGGAGGTGGGATGGTTTTGGGTTGAGAGGGTGGGTATGGGGGGAAGAAGTGCTATAATTCAAAAGTTGTACTTATTAAATATATCTTATTAAATAAAAGCTTTCTATTAGAAGAAGAAAAAGACCTAAGCCAGACCCTTGTTTCTGTCTCTGCCTTGTTGTTTCACAGTGGGACTTCTTTCTCCTGAATGTACTCCCACCATTTACCACACAGTCCTATGCTCACAGCCTCCTCAACAAGGAGCTAAATAAACCTCTTTTCCTTATAAAGTTGCCATTTCTCAGGTATTTCATTATGGTAATGAAAACCAAACTGAAAAAAAAAAAAGAAAGAAAAAACCAAACTAATCCATATTGTTTCTTAACTCTGTGAGAAAGTTTTAATTATATGACCTTCAAGGGTTTGGTTTGCTGAAATTATTTTTGTAGATGTATTCTCTGTGATTCACAAACTTTTATTCTATTTTTAGCTGTTAAATTACTATTATAGGTAGGCTGGCACCACGGCTCACTAGGCTAATCCTCTGCTTTGCGGCGCAGGCACACTGGGTTCTAGTTCCGGTCGGGGCACAGGATTCTGTCCCGGTTGCCCTTCTTCCAGGTCAGCTCTCTGCTGTGGCCCGGGAGTGTGGTGGAGGATGGCCCAAGTGCTTGGGCCCTGCACCCCATGGGAGACCAGGAGAAGCACCTGGTTCCTGGCTTTGGATCAGTGCGGTGCGCCAGCCGCAGCACGCCAGCTGCGGCGGCCATTGAGGGTGAACCAACGGTAAAGGAAGACCTTTCTCTCTCTCTCTCTCACACTGTCCACTCTGCCTGTCCAAAAAAAAAAAAAAAAAAAAAAAAAAAAGTACTATTATAGGGGCCAGCACTGTGGCACAGCGGGTTAAAGCCCTGCAATGCCAGCAATGTGTTTGGGCACCAGTCGAGACCTGGCTGCTCCACTTCCAATCCAGCTCTCTGCTATGGCCTGGGAAAACAGTGGAGAATGGCCCAAGTCCTTGGGCTCCTGCACCCATGTGGGAGACCCAGAATAAACTCCTGGTTCCAAGATTCGGAATGGCTCAGTTCTGGCCATTTGGAGAGTGAACAACGGATAGAAGACCTCTCTCTCTCTCTCTGTCTCTACCTCTCTCTGTAACTCTATCTTTCAAACAAATAAATTAATCTTAAAAAATATAGCGATATCAAATTTTCTTTTAAAAAGCCCTGTTCCTCAACAGTAGAAGCGAGGGCTGTAAACAACCATTGAAGCTCAAAATGTCAATTTTACTAATACACATTACCTTTTAGGAACTCTGTTAGTTATCACAGGTCAGGGAAGCATAGGGTATTTGTCTTTTGGGGCTGGTTTATTTCATTAAGTATAGTGGTTTCCAGTTGCACCCATGTTATTATGAAAGATGGGATTTCATTGTTTTTTTGGCTTAGTAATAATCCATATACATACCACTTTTTCTTTATCCAGTCCTGGGTTGATGGACATCTGGGTGATTGTATGTCCCAGCCATTGTGAATTGAGCTTCAGTAAATGTGGGGGTACAGATAACCCTTTCATATGCTGATTTAATTGCATTCTGTTTGGGCACATTCCCAGGAATGGGATGGCTGGGTCATGTGGTAGATCTATTTTCAGCTTTCTGAGTTATGTCCATTCTGTCTTCCACCTGTTTGCTTGACTTCTGGCATCTAGAGGCTGCTCGCATTCTTTGGGGTGTGGTGTCTTTCTCCATCTTCAGAGCCAGCACTCTGGGTTCTCTCTGTCCTTTCTTCCTTGGTCACCTAAGGAGCCTGACTCAACCATCCCTCATCTTAACACGCTAACAGTTTCCAGGCTTTGGAAGCAGGCGCTACTCAATCATAGTTGGGGAAGGAAGTTCCTGTGTTCTCAGAATTTTACAAAGTAGATTAATTACTGATTGAAAGGTAAAAAAATGCACCTTTCCAACAATTGACTTGAGTTCATTAAAAATGTCAGTGACATAAAAAGAAAAGCATAGCAAGTGACCTGTGGCAGCTCAGAGGGGATTAAAGAGATGTGCAGATAAGTGAAATGAGTTGTTTTTGTTGGATTCCGGATTTAAGCTGTAAATCGGTAATGACAATGTTTTTTAGACCAATGAAGGATTTCAAATATGGGCTGGGTAATACACAAATTAATGTTTTCATATTAAATATGTAGACAACTGATGACATTGTGAAGATTGTCCTTGTTCTGAAGACAGTAGGTTGTGGAAGGATGTCTTCAGTTTACCGAGGTGTATGTGATGTGTCAGGGAAGGCATGGAGTGAAAAAAAAAAAAAAAAGAAAATGTGAATATGAAGATGTATTAGTGTTTGTGGAAACTTAGTGAAAGATTAACTTGATGGCTGAAGCTTTTTGCCATGTTTCCTGTGTGAGTGGTCATTTTTGCCATTGCACCGATAAAAATCAGCTATCAGTGAATTGTTTTAAACATTTGACACTCAAAAGTATGCTAAATGTTGACCTCTTGATTTTCTGAAAACCTAAAACCTTTCCTGTTACCCACTTTTGATTTTTTTAAAAAGATTTATCTATTTGAAAGTCAGAGTTACACAGAGAGAGGAGAGGCAGAGACAGACAGAGATCTTCTATCTGATGGCTCATTCCCCAGATGGCCACAATGGCTAGAGCTGCACTGATCCGAAGCCAGGAGCCAGAAGCCAGGAGCTTTTTCCGGGTCTCCCACGTGGACGCAAGGGCCCAAGGACTTGAGCCATCCTCTACTGCTTTCCCAGGCCATAGCAGAGAGCTGGATAGGAAGCAGAGTGGCCGGCTCTCAAACCGGTGCCCACATGGAATGTGGGCGCTTCAGGCCGGGGCGTTAACCTGCTGTACCACAGCGCCGGCCCCGTAGTTTTGAATTTTAGTCTATTGCCATTTTGACAGGCAGAGTGGACAGTGAGAAAGGTCTTCTTTTGCCATTGGTTTACCCTCCAATGGCTGCCACGGCCGGGTGCACTGTGGCCAGCACACCGCGCTGATCCGATGGCAGGAGCCAGGTACTTATCCTGGTCTCCCATGGGGTGCAGGGCCCAAGCACTTGGGCCATCCTCCACTGCCTTCCCTGGCCACAGCAGAGAGCTGGCCTGGAAGAGGGGCAACCGGGACAGAATCCGGCGCCCCGACTGGGACTAGAACCCAGTGTGCCGGCGCCACAAGGCGGAGGATTAGCCTGTTGAGCCACGGCGCTGGCCCTATTGCCATTATTTTTTAAGTTGGCTTAAATGCTTCACACTTGGCCTTTAATTAACTGGCTGGTGTGGGTTGAACATGGGCTCCCTTTGGTTCTTGGGAGCCTTCCCTGCAGCTCTGCTCTCCTGTAGGCAGGTCGTTAGGATCGATCCAGGAGGTCACCTTCCCTCTCTCATGTGTAATGAAAGGGTTTTCTTGCCTCCACCTTGGTAAACAGGATACCAGGCATTTCTCTCCCGGCTCCACGTGCTCTGAGTTGATGGCTGTTTGCAAACTGTGTCCCGTATCAGGGAAGACCCCTTTGCAACCTAAGTAACTTCCCCCATCTCACATCTCACACAAACATGTGCATTATGGCAACTTTTTCAAGCCACAGTTCTGCATGTTCTTAAGAAGGGAAGCTTTTTAAACCAACCCTTTGTCGTCGTTTGCGGATGTGACTTTGATTTCCAAACAGTGAGCATGGGCGAGAGAGAAGCCCAGGACTGGGCTGTGGACAAAGCCAGCATACATGCCTGAAAAGCTGTTCACCACTTCCGGCTGGCTTTTTTTCCCCTTACAGAAGTTTCCTCAGGGTTCCAGCGTTGTATCACCTGATGAGCTACACAGCTCCTTACTATGTGAGATTAGACGCAACTGGGTTTTGGAGAACTCTTTATTAAAATGCCCTGAAGTCATAAAAGTGCACTTTGAAGTAGCACGGGAGGCAGCTGCCTGAGTAAGTTGCAGATCAAAACATGCCGCTATCCCTGTGGCCAATGAATAGGAGAACTGGGTTTCAGTGCACAAGTGTTTGGGGCGAAGAAATGATTTTGTGCTGATAAAAGCAAGTGGAGAATGGAGCACGGAGGCTATGGACCTAGCTCCTTGACCATGGTGGTTCGTAGTTCCAGTATTTCTCCAATAGCCTATCAGGCTTTTTACATTGAAAACCTTTCTTTTCAATTCATCACTCCTTCTCTGCTCCACTGCTGACCTCCTTATCTTTATTCTTGAAAGAGAGCCCACTGGCCTACTCCCCTACAGACAAGCCCTCTGAGGCCGGTGTGGGCCATTTCTGCTTTTCCCTGCCCTTGTTCTGATACAAGCCATCCCACATTAGACTCTTTTTCTTCCTCATTATTTTCCCATTCATGCTTGGTGAAAGCCTGCAATAGGACATCAGAATAAAAATGCTCACAGCAGTCTCTGTGAGAAGCTGTGCATTATCGACTTGGGAGACAGGCTGTTGACTGGCCATTCGCTTTGGACTTCAGAGCTTACTGGCTAGTGAGTGAAATTGAGGCAGTTGAAAAATCTCTTGATCATTGTCTTCCTGGGGTTTTTCTGAATTCAGAAAACAAAATGGAAATGGTCAGTTCATCTCGGCGCATGGTGTGAAAGAACGTTGGAAAGGGATGGGGAGACCAGATTGGCAGTGACACAGTCCCCGATCACTAGGTACTGCTGTCCATCCCAGTGCACCTTCTGGGCAGGCCACGGAGAGCAAGTCCGGCTGGAACTGGCCACAGGCTGATCCTGATGAAGGCCCTGTTTTAAATAATGCACTCATCAAGCTATTTGATACTTCATTCACGTTCAAGTACAGTTACCCAGTCGTGCAAGAGAACAGTGCAGATGTGAGGATAACCCACTTTGTATTCTTTCTCAGAACTGACAGAGGTTGTAGCCTAAGGAGCCACTTTGCTGAAATGTCTGAGAATTCCCTCTACTACCCAAAGACCGCATGGGGATGCCCTGAAGATGCCAGCAAAGCCCAAAGCCAGTATCACATACCCCCTGCCAAGGATGTGCATACATCAACAAACAGAAAACTCACTAAGCATGTGTCTGAACTCAGTTCTGCCCTACCACACCCTTACAACATGTTTCTGTCTGGATGAGAGAGAAAGCTCAGAATTGATGATTACTTGTTCCTCTAGGATAGGACGTAATTCTGCATGTAAGCACTCTCAGTATGCAGAATATGGATTTCAACCTACAATGTGAATCTCTACAGTTAATACACTTTTTGTTTTTTACGTAGCCTTTTCTCCAGTTTTATAAAAAAAAAACAGTGGCATATAGACTGTGAAGCCTCAAAGATAACCTGATAGTATAAATGTTCTAAGTGCATGTGAATGATACATGTGAATGTGTTTTGCTATGTGCATACAAGCAATCTTCCACAAATAACAGCTCTGTTCCGTCTTGGTTGTCTAAGTCAGTGTGTTTGTGGACCGGAGTTCTCTCTGGATGGAACATTGAGTCACTGAACAGACTCGGACTCTTGATGTTGGAGCAAATGGCGCCATCATGACTGCAGGCCTGGAGGGTCTGAAGTGGGTGATCTGAGTCAGACTGGCAAATCCGTGTGGCCAGCTCAGTGGCTCCGTCTCTTCCTTAACCATGACCACCTCCGTTGACCACCACAACACCCAGAACAAAGAGCTCCATAATAAAGAGTTGTGCTAGGGACAGTGTCTGGAGGACAGAGGTTGTGGGGAGCAACTGGGAGCAACTTGGACTAAACTAAGTTACTGGAATTAAGACTTATTCTATGCATCTGCTCTCCCACAATATGGCGCTGAGAAGGGAAACAGCTTCTACACAGCTGCCTCCAGTTCAACCAATAAACTGTAGGACCTGCTCCTGATTGGAGGAGAGCAGCGTACTCGGCGTGTGGGTAGCAGAGTTGGGATTGGTGGAAGAGGACTATAAAGGAGGAGAGAGACAACATGCACCAGGAACATCTAAGGGGAACGCCTGTGCAGCCCCCGAGAGAGCCGGCCGGCGGTGTGCCGCTCCCCTGCGGAAGTGGGGAAAGTGGCCAGGGGGAACCGCCCTTCCACGGAGGTGGAAGGGACGGCAGCCAACCCAGGAAGAACCAGCAGCAAACCCGGGGAGGGCCGAGCAGACAAAAGAACAGCGCAGGGTCCTGTGTCGTTCCTCCACGAAGAGGGGGAGCGACAGAGGTTACAGAAGGGGTGAGGTGGACTTGTTGAAAACGTTGAAACTGTTCACATTTAGAATGCCCTTTCGAGAGGAAAGCAAGGAGACACACTGTGTATTCCTGACATGATGCTTTTGTTTTTGTGAGACTTACCTTCACTGTTAAGGATGACATCATCCATACCAATTCTAAAAAGTTAACCATGGGAATAGACAAGATCATCACGAACGCTGTCATGTTTGCTGCAGCTATTTTAAATAATTTTATTTTTACATAGTCTTAGACACACAGCTGAATTGAGCAGAAATTTCAGGGAGCTCTCTCATACCCAATGTCAGCGGTAGATGTGTTAGAATCAAGGAACCAACATGAACGCATTGTTACTACCTGAAGTCTGCAGTGAGGGTAGGGTTTGCTCTTGGGCGTTCTGCAGTTTTGGACAGATGAATAATGGCATGGATCTACCGTTCCTATAGTAGCACAGAGAAGTTGTAAAAACCCTTGATGCCCATTTTCTGACCCCTCTGACCTACTCTTAAACACTGAGCAACTACTGATCCTTTTATTGTTCCTAGTTTGATGCTTTCCAGAGTTTCACGTTGTTGGATTCACGCACGACTTAGATTTTCCCCAGGTTGGTTTGTTTGATTTACCAACAAGCATTTAAGTTTTTTTTTTTTTTTTCCCATGTCTTCTTGTGAATTAAGAGCTCATGCCTTTTTTTAGGACTGAGTAATATTTTACTATATAAATGTACTACAATTTATCCACCTTTTCAAGGACATCTTGATTTCTTTAAAATTTTGGCAATCATGTATAAGGATGTATAGACATTCAAACAGAGTTTTGTTGTTAGTGGTGATATGTGTGTAAGTTTTAAGTTCGGGTTAATTCCAAAGAGAGTGACTGTTAGATTGTGGGGTAAGGGTAAGCGTTGGTTTAGTTTTGTAAGAAACTGCCAAACTGTCTTCTTCCAATGGCTTTGCATCATTTTGCATTCCCAGCAACAATGAATGAGAGTTTATGTCGCTCCACATCCTTCATCGCATTTGGTGTTAACAGTATTCTGGATTTTGACCATTTTAATTGAGGTGCTATGATATCTTGTTACTGCTTAAATTCTAATTCCATGGTATTTTTGCTATTTTTTATGATGTGTTGTTTCATATCTTTTGCCCATTTTTAAAGTGAGTGGTTCATTTCTTTACTGTTTAGTTTTATGTGCTCTTTATATTTTGGATGATAGTTCTTTAGAAGATATGTCTTCTGCAAATACTTTGTCCCTATGTGTGGTTTGACTTTGCACCCTCTTAACTATTTTCTTAAATCTTCTTTATTTGACCATGGGTGCTGAAAACAAGGCTGAAGTATGGGTAGCTCCAGTCCATTGTCAGGATTCAATGCTAACATCGTACAGGTCTGCACTGTCTATTGCTTGTGTGTTGGTGGCAGTAAAACCTTTTACAGACATAAATCTAGTGTAATCATGAGAATGAAAGTTGTTTCTGGACTTCGTTAAACTCTTCCTGGGAGGAGTGCCGTGTTGAGCATTTCCACAGTTGACAGATGAGAATGTGGATATTCGGAAGCTTAAAATATCTCCTGGCCATTACCTGATGAGTGAACAACCAGACTGATTTGCAGCTATTTCCTTCATTGGGTTGTTCAAGATGAAGGAAGAATCGTAAACGTGCATAAATTACAGTAGATTCAATGTGTTGCAAGGTGTTTAAACACCATTACATGGTCATGTTAGTCACTTTGTAGTGTGCTTTACTACAGGGTATTAAAGGAAGAGTAAGAAGCAGAAAATCATTCTGATGGAAAAAGATTTGATCAGTACATGAAATGAAAAAAATGATTCTTGAGATAAATGACTGCTTTGATGATACGGAGTAGCAGCCAAAGAAAAATACATTCTACTGTGGCGTGCTATTTTTTTTAAAGAGGGCCAGCATGTAACTGTGCTACCAAAAGATATAGGATGCTTCTTATATTAGCCACAAAACTCTCTGATCCTGTGTTTGCTCTTCTGGCCTTAAATGTGTATTTATCCACTGGTTTTATAGTGGAAAAGAATTGAACATAATACCACTTGTACCTTAAAAACCTACACTGTGATTATTTGTGTATTTCCTTTTTCTGACAGAAACAGAAAACAGAGCTCTTTCCTGTTGCTCCATCCGGCCATCTTCTCCTCCACCCCCACCCCCTGCTTGGAAATCCTAGGTTCTATCGCTTCAACAGAGCGGGCTCATCCTTTTTCTCTCTGCTCAGATCAGGAAAAAAAATAGCTCTTGCTATTTGACAGTGAGAAACTGAGGCACCCACTTCGCAGCTGGTGTGTAGTGGCCTCACTTCCTTCCCCTCCTAAATCTGTGAGATTCACATACACGGTGCTGCTAAACCCGTGGTCCTGTCCTCATTCACTTACAAAACAAAGGTAACTGGATAATATCTTGAAATTAATCATGTGTTTCCCTCTATTGCCTTCAGAGTGCAAAATCCTCACCCTAGTCTGTCTTTGTATGGGTGATTAGAAAGGCAAGGAAAGAAAGGTTAGAGCCATGCAAATTCTACTCATGCAAATAAAAAAGCAAAACTGTAGACATTGAAGCCAGGTTATTTCCTTGTGAGATGATTTGCCTTATTTTTCAGTTACAACTCCTGCCCTTTTAAAGCTACCACAAGCTAGGACTGTGTGTGTGTTTGGTGAAAAATCCACTTTCTTGCCCGCAACCCCCAGTCCATTACAATGAATTATTTATACAATACAATCAAAAGTCACTACTGGTAAAATTAAAGTAGAAAAGCACAGATGTAAAACATAAGCCCCAATTATTTTATTTTAATTTTTTGCGTCAGCAGACAAAATTACTCTGTCAAATTGCTATATAAGTATGCACAAAACCCACTTAGGTTTTGTGCTTGTGTCCTCATGGAGTAGGAACTTGGGGTTGGCAGGGTGGCACCAGCCCTCAGACCTCATTGAAAAAGCCCTGTGTTAGTCACGGCTTCCATCCTGAGGGTGAAGATCCACAGTGCAGTGCCCTTACCTTCCAGCTGGTGTGGGCTTGTGGAGAACTTCAGAAGGGCATGGGTAGATGGAGAAGCTGAGAGTAGAAGCCAAGCTGATGCTCACAGTAGGAGCGACAGACTTGTAGGGAGGCTGTTGGGCCAGGGAAGGCAAAGGGGGGCTGAGTGAACAGGGGGGCTTCATGGTTCTGACCACGGCGAGAGAGAGAGACAGGCCAGGATCAATGGTTCAAGTATTCCAATCTTCTGCCTCAGTAACCATAAGCTTGCTGCCAGTGACTTGTCTTCCATCTTCCCATGAGGGCGCAGGAGCCATGGCTGCCTTCCTCCAACTGCAGTATCACCTTAGGGAGAGAGACAGAGGGAGGAAACAAACTAAGAGGCTGAAACATTGTTTTCAAGTAGAAACTGAGTTTTGCCTGGAGAAACCAGCTGGTCTCATCAGAGGAAGTTTCTACTGCATGTGACATTTCTTTTCCCCTTGTCACTTGAGAGCACTTAGCCCCAGTTTTTCTAGGACCTTTGTAGTTCTGAAAAATCTCCACCTGGGAAACCCCTGAGTCCTGGGAAGACTGGGTCTCTCCTGGCAGAACAATCAGAAGGTGGGGGTTTTAGGGAGAAAAACCAAGCAATTCTATATGCAATAAATAACTTGGCATTCCAGGCACATCAGAAGTGCAACATGAGCAGTAGTTTGCAACCCACTTGTGCTGTTCTCACGTGTGGTGAGATGATTCTAAGGGCACCATGATAGCTAGTGTAAGATTGTGTCTCTGAGATTTGCGTTTGAGTCAGTAGGGAGTCCAGAGCATGGCTCTTATCTCTGTGGGTAGTCAGCATGCGATCTGTGCACTACCTGCAAAGAACAAAAATGTAGGGGGAGGCGGATCCATTCTCTCAGCCTGAGCAGAGGGAGGTCTGCTCCTGCCCTTCGTCACCACTACTCCTGGTTTTGAGGATTTGGGCTCAGAATGGGATTGAACACAGCTGGCTCCTGGTTCTTGGGCCTTTGGACTGGGGTTAACTTTACCCAGTGACTCTCTAGTGTTCCCATTTACAGATGTCATATTGTGTGACTTTACTGTCAGCATCTATGGCAAACGTGAGTGACATGACAGGTTAAGCCACCCCTTGCAGTACTGGATCCCATATTGGAGTGCTAGTTTTTGTCCCTGCTGCTCCACTTCTGATCCGACTCCCTCCTAACACATCGGGAAAGCAGCAGAAGATGGCCCAAGTACTTGGACCCCTGCAGCCATGTGGAAGAACTGGAAGAAGCTCCTGGCTCCTGCCTGGCATAGTCACAACCATTGCAGCCCTTTGGAGGAGTGAATCAGTGGATGCAATCTCTGTTTCTTCCTGTCTCTCACACTGCTTTTCAAACAAAACAGTAACCAAAAAACTCACGTTCACTGTTTCCCTGGTGAATTCTTAGTAATAATCAACTATCCTGGAAAATATGAAGAGTCTTTAAAAACTTCATGGAAAGTAGATATTATGAAAAACTATGCATGGATTACAATTTTCTTTGGCGTCCAAATAAACTTAGACTACCTTGTTACGACATGGCTGAACAGGATCTTGATTGAGGCACTGAAAGAGAATGTTGAAGTCTTGAGGTCTCTTGCATGAGAGAAGAGGGAAAACACTGATACTTTACAAAAAGCTTGCGGTGCCAGAGAAATCATCAGCTGACAAATGAATGAGTCATTTTAAGGAGGGAGGAGGCAGTGTTGTCAATGAAGCCAGCAGCAGCAGCCCATGCACATTAGTTGGCAAAGAAAAGAAATCTTTGGTGTCCATGCCCTGTTGGAGGGGACTGGTGACTGACTGCAGAGACAACAGCGAATGCCGTAGACAGTACAGCTCATCGGCTCACAGAGTTCTGACTGGCTCGGTGGGTTCAAAGCTGATGCACCCAGAAGGGCTGCAGACGAGAGCAAAGCTTCTAATGGGAGACTTAAGGAACTGGGATCTAGATCCTCAAAGAATTGTAAGAAGAGATAAAACGGAGCTTTGCTGAAGATCATGCATAGTCAAAGTAATGGCTACCAAAGAGTAAAGTGGAAACAAAAACATATTTTGGAAAGCAGTCTGCTCAGCCACAGAGGTCATAGGTTGGATGTTGTCCTGCTGCAGGTTAAGCCACCACTTGGGACGTCTGAATCCCGTATTGGAGCGCCTGTTCAAGTCCCAGCCTCTCTACTTTTTTTTTTTTTTTTTTTTTTTTTTTTTTTTTTTTTGAGAGAGAGAGAGATCGAGAAAGGTCTTCCTTTACCGTTGGTTCACCCTCCAATGGCCGCAGCAGCCAGCGCACTGTGGCCGGTGCACTGTGCTGATCCGAAGCCAGGAGCCAGGTGCTTCTCCTGGTCTCCCATGCAGGTGCAGGGGCCCAAGGACTTGGGCCATCCTCCACTGCCTTCCCGGGCCACAGCAGAGAGCTGGCCTGGAAGAGGGGCAATCGGGACAGAATCCGGCGCCCCGACCGGGACTAGAACCCAGTGTGCCGGCACCGCAGGTGGAGGATTAGCCTAGTGAGCCATGGTACCAGCTGCCTCTCTGCTTCTGATCCAACTTCCTACTTAGACATTGTGGAAGGCAGCAAATGGTGGCTCCCGGCCACCCCAATGGGAGACTGAGTTTGAGTTGCAGCCTTCTGGCTTCAGTCTGGCCCAGTCCTGACTTGTCATAGCTCTTTGGGAAGTCAACCAGTGGATAAAAAATCTCTGTCTATCATGTGAATGAAAATCAATAAAGAAATATAAAGAAAGAGCAAAGGTCACAGTATTAGTTCTTTGGGGACATTGGAGGCATTTTGTTTGTTGACTTACTGGAGGGCCAAAGAACAAAAATGTCTGCTTTTTATGAGTGTTTTGAGAAACTCAGCCAAAGTAATAGATGCCCAGGAAGGCTTTCCCTTGGCCACCACAGGGCTGCTGATCATTCCCCCCATTAAACAGGAGTGATTTTGTACGAGTTTCAATGGGAAACTTTTTGGCATCTCCCAAAAGTCTTGATTTGGCTCCTTCTGACTTCTTTTTGCTTCCTAATCTGGAAAGAACCTTTAAAGAGTGCCCATTTGTTTTCTATTAACACAGTGAGAAAGAGGACACTGCCAAGGTTACACCCCCAGGAATCTCAGTTCTTCATGGAAAACATGGCTGACGTAATCAATTACAGAAGTGGTTTGTACTTGATGGAGCTCAGGATGAGAGACAGTTTATCTTTTGTTTATATCTCATCTCAATTTTATTTTTCAAGAGCCTTTGGAATTCCCTCATTTTTATTTATGTAATTAATAATTAATAACCAACTAAAATTTATTCCAACAGTACCATGTCACATTAAAGATTAAAGAAAATCATGTATCTTTGTAAATTTTTATTTAAGTTAATTTTGACGAGATTCAATATGATTTGGAGATAGATGTACAAGTACAAGAACATAATGATATTCCCTCACAACAAACTTCCCAGCCTCCTTCATTCTAGCTTCCCTTTTTTTTACTTTTTGAGATAACATATTTTATATTAAAAATAAAAAGGCTTAATACTTAACTGAATAAGAAATTTAACAAGTAAAGAGTAAAATAACTTAGTCTAGTGAGAATATAAACAATGGCTATACAATAATTGAATGGAAAAATGGCCATTTCACCCATATACAGTTTTTTTGGTCAATAAGTCAATCATAATTCCTTTCAGTGAAATACAACCAGTGACAATGTAACAGCTAAATGTTTCCTGTGTGATTACAAGTTAGTAAGTTCATTTAGACTTTAAGCCACTTCCTTTCAACAGTTTATGCACAGGAATAATTTAATGGAGATTATAAGTCAAATAGTTATACATTACATTTTTGTGTACTCTATTAGCACAAATCAGGGAAAACATATGGTAACTGTCTTTTTTGAGACTGGGTTATTTCACTAAGTATAGTGGTTTCCAGTTTCATCCATTTTATTGAAAAAAATAGAATTTCATTTTTTTAACAGCTGGGTAATAATACATAGTACCTATGTGTGTATGTATATATCTATATATGCATATATATATCTATATATATATATAGATAGATATATGCACACACACACACACCCCATACTTTATCCAGTCATTGGCAGATGGACATCCAGGTTGATTCCATATCTTAGCTATCATGAATTGAGCTGCAATAAACATAGGAGTATGGATAACTCTGTCATATGCTGATTTCATTTCATTTGGGTAATTTCCCAGTAGTGAGATTTTTGGGTTGTATGGTGTATCTATTTTCAGCTTTCTGAGGAATATCCATGCTGTCTTTAACAATGGCTGTACTATTTTGCTTTCCCATCAACAGTCAAATAAAGAATATTTTTCCCCACATCCTCGCCAGCATTTATGGTTTGTTGATCTCTGTATGAGAGCCACTCTGACTGGGGTAAGGTGAAAACTCATTGTGGTTTTGAATTGCATTTTTCTAATGGTTAGTGATCATGAGAATTTTTTCATGTGTGTTGGTCATTTGAATTTCCTCTTCTGAAAAATGGCAGTTCAAGTCTTTTGCCGATTTTTTTGTTTGCTTTGTTGTTGAGTTTCTTGAGCTCTTTATAGTATCTGGATATTAATCCTTTATCGGTTGCACAGTTTGCAAATATTTGTTCCCATTCTATTGGATGCCTTTTCACTTTGTTCGCTTTGTAGTGCAGAAGCTTCTCAGCTTGATTTAATCCCATTTTTCTATTTTTGCTTTGATTGCCTGTATTTCTTGGGTCTTTTCCAAGAAGTCTTTGCCTATGCCAATGTCTTGCAGAGTTTCCCCAATGTTTCCCTCGAATAATTTGATGAAATCAGGTTGTAGATTTAGATCTTTGATCCATTTTGAGTTGATTTTTCTATGAGGTGTAAGGGATGGGTCTTTTTTTTTTTTTTTTTTGACAGGCAGAGTGGACAGTGAGAGAGAGACAGAGAGAAAGGTCTTCCTTTTGCTGTTGGTTCACCCTCCAATGGCTGCCACAGCTGGCGCACTGTGGCCAGCGCACCACGCTGATCCGATGGCAGGAGCCAGGTACTTATCCTGGTCTCCCATGGGGTGCAGGGCCCAAGCACTTGGGCCATCCTCCACTGCACTCCCTGGCCACAGCAGAGAGCTGGCCTGGAAGAGGGGCAACCGGAACAGAATCCGGTGCCCCAACCGGGACTAGAACCTGGTGTGCCGGTGCCGCAGGTGGAGGATCAGCCTAGTGAGCCACGGCGCCAGCCCCAATAGTATCTTAGTGGAGTGTTTTGGTTCCCCAGTGTATAGAATCATGTCATCTGCAAGCAGGAATATTTTGACTTCCTCTTTTCTAATTTGTTTCCCTTTGATTTCTTTTTCTTGCCTAATGGCTCTGGCTAAAACTTCCAGGGCCATATTGAATAGCAATGGTGTGAGTGAGCATCCTTGTCTGGTGGCAGATCTCAGTGGGAATGCTTCCAAGATTTCTTAATTCAATAGGATGACAGCCATGGGTTTGTTGTACATTGCCTTGATCGTGTTGAAGAATATTTTTTCTCTCCCTGATTGCTTTAGGTTTTTATAATGAAAGGATGTTGTACTTTATTAAATATTTTCTCTGCATCTATTGAGATAATCATGTGGTCTTCATTCTTCAATTGGTTAATGTGATGGATCACATCTATTGATTGTTGAGTGTTGAACCATCCCTACATAGCAGGAATAAATCCCACTTGTTTCAGGTGAGTGGTCTTTCTTTTTTTTTTTTTTAAACACACACACACACACATACACATACACACACAGATTTTTTCTTTTTTTTATTTATTTATTTATTTATTTATTTTTTGACAGGCAGAGTGGACAGTGAGAGAGAGAGACAGAGAGAAAGGTCTTCCTTTGCCGTTGGTTCACCCTCCAATGGCCGCCGCGGCCGGCGCACTGCGGCCGGCGCACCGCGCTGATCCGATGGCAGGAGCCAGGAGCCAGGTGCTTTTCCTGGTCTCCCATGGGGTGCAGGGCCCAAGCACCTGGGCCATCCTCCACTGCACTCCCTGGCCACAGCAGAGGGCTGGCCTGGAAGAGGGGCAACCGGGACAGAATCCGGCGCCCCAACCGGGACTAGAACCCGGTGTGCCGGCGCCGCTAGGCGGAGGATTAGCCTAGTGAGCCGCGGCGCCGGCCTTGGTGAGTGGTCTTTCTGATGTGTTGTTGGATTTGATCAGCTAGTATTTTGCTAAGGATTTTTGCAACTATGTCCATCAGAGATGCTGATCTATATTTCTTCTTTGTTGTATCTTTTCCAATTTTTTTGAATTATGGTGATACTGGCCTCATAGTTTGAGAGTATTCCCTCCCTTTAAATTGTTCTGGATAGAGAAGACATGAATTAGTTTTTCTTATAATTCTGGTACAATTCAGCAGTGAAGCTGTCTGGTCCTGGAGTTGTCTTCATCAGGAGGGTCTTTATTACTGATTCAGGCTCCATCTTGGTTATTGGTTTCTTTAGGTTTTCATTGTCGTCATGCATCAGTTCTTTGCATCAGTGTATGGAACTTCCTCTAGGATAGACCATATGCTAGGCCATAAAACAAGCCTCAGCAAATTCAAAAATGAAACAAAAAAAATCTGAAATCCTGCCATTTATCTCTTTTAACCACAATGGAATGAAGCTAGAAATTAACAAGCTAAGAATCTCTAGAAATAGACAAACACATGGAGACTGAACATTGTACTCTGGAATGACTAGGAGGTCATAGAAGAATTCAAAAGCAAAATAAAAAAAATTCCTGGAAATGAATGAAGATGACAGTATAACATATCAAAATTTAGGGATACAGCAAAGGCACTGTTATGAAGCAAGTGTATAGCAGTTAGTGCCTGCATGAAGAAATCGGAAAGGCATCAAATAAATCATCTAACAATGCTTCTCAAGGACCTAGGAAAACAACAATAAACCAAACCCAAAATTAGGAGTAGGAAAAGCATAATAAAAATTTGAGAATAAACAAAATTTAAACAAAAACAACAACAAACCCCACAGAAGATCAGTGAAGTGAAGAACTGGTTTCTTGGAAAAAAAAAAAAAGATATGGATACACCATTGACCAATCTAACCAAAAAAACAAACAAACAAAAAAAAACAAAAAACAAACAAAAAAACCAAAAAAACTGGGAGAGAAGACCAAAATCACTAAAATCAGGGGTGAAAAGGAGATGTAACAAGATACTATAGAAATAAAATTAATCATCAAGAATGACTACAAATAGCTATATGCCAACAAACTGGAAAATCTAGTCCAGAAGAAATGGAGATATTCCTGAACACATACATTCTATTATTTTTTAAGATTTATTCACTTGAAAATCAGAGTTACAGAGAGAGGGGGAGAGACAGATCTTCCATCCACTGCTTCACTTCCCAGGTGGCCACAATGGCTGGAACTGGGCCAGGCTAAAGCCAGGAGCCAGGAGCTTCCTCCAGGTCTCCCAGGTGGGTAGTGGGCCCAGGAACTTAAGTGATCTTCTGTTGCTTTTCCAGTCCATTGCAGGGAGCTGGATTGCAGTAGCATAGCTGGGACATGAACCAGTGACCCTATGGGATACCAGCGCTGTAGGCAGCGTCTCTACCCACTATGCCACAACACTGGCCCCTGAAATTCCCTCTTTTTATAGTACTGCTGCAGGCCAGACATGTGATAGGCATCACTGATACAGTAATAAATAAGGTAGATATGATGACTGCCTTCATGGTGCTCTTTATTGGTAGACAAAATTTTTGAACATTCTTCTCTTTGGTTAGGATATGCTTCATTCAAGCCTGAAATAAAAAAGGGAAAATAAAGTCCAAATGCAAATTTCACCTTAATACAAGAATCACTCCCCAACCCTTCCCAAATACTTTGACCTTTCATATTCCTCTGTGTGCTCTGTGGGGTTTTGCTTAATTGAAAGTCTAATCAGTTATCCTGCTAATCACTAGGTATTGTTGCCAAGTCACTCTTTTTAATAAAGGGAACCAAGACTTTTGAAAACCAATCTTACTAAACCTAATTATTGTCAGATTTCTTTACAGAAAAAAAAGTAAACTACATTCAGCAGTTTGTAAGTGTAAGGAACAAAGGAATGATTAGTCACACCTGTAATCCTACACTGAGATGATCACCACTCTTGACATTTTGATGAATAGTCTTCTATCTACCTGTTTGCACAAACATATCCAAACGTGTATGATTTAATGAGCTGGGTTGCTCTTATGGATTGAACAGGACTCTGCTTCTCAAATTCACACAGTAGTTTAAACCCCACTATCTTATTTTAACAGTTAATTGATAAATGCTAGGAGTGCATGGATTGGAGTAGAGACGTGTTCTTAGACTGGCAGCCCAGAGGCAGGTCTAGTGTGAAATGTGGATCATTGGGTGTTTATACTTCTTACAAGAAGGTTGGTTATGTAAACTGAGTTCAACTTGATAAGGCAGCGAGGTAGATATTAGCCTATGTGTGTAAGAGAGGTCAAAGACAATAAATTTATGAGCAACTAGATATGGAAACAAATCCTGACAGTGGGACCCCAGCCTCTTCTCTGTCTCCCCTAGCCCAAGGAGTCCTTGCCTGTCCTTTATGAATAGGAATTCACTAGACTGGGGGAGCACTCAGCTGGCTTGGTAATGTCAGAATCACTGGACTGAAGGAGCCACTTGCTTCTCCAATCGATAAGAACCTTGATGGCCAGTGTTGTCCTAGGGTTTGTTTAGGGGAATTCCACATCCAAAAGTCCCCTGCCCAGACTTTCCCAGAAGAGGAAGGAGGGCAGAAGAAATGGGGCGGGGGTGGTGGCGTGGGGTGGTGGTGGGGGGAATACTCATGTCCTTAAACACCACAGTCTGCATGCACACTGGGCTGTCAGAGCTTGACTGAGACACCCGTCTGGGTGGCAGGTGCAAGAATTTCTGTCTCTTCCCTTTTTCCAATAAACTGCGCTAAAATCACCTTCTCATCTGCTCATCCATCAACCACATATTTCATTGATGATAGAACGAGTTCCCAGGATTCAAATCAGCGGTAACAAACCCAGTTCTTCTCTCTGCTCCCTGGCTTGCCGTGCCATCCTCCCTCCACACATGTGCTGCTGTCGCCAGCCCCCATCAGATGCCAGACTCCTGAGCCCGAACTGTAAACCTCCAAAATCTAACCCTAAATACACTGTTTGCTTTACAAGAAGCTCCTTTGAGGTATTTTTAGGTAAAAAAAAAAAAAAAAAAAAAAAAAAAAAAAAAAAAAAAAAACAAGCTGACTAATTTAGATGCCAGAACACAGGGTTGGGTGTTCAGTGGAGTCCGTTACTCATGTGTTGCCAACCTGATACATATCCTTTCAGACTTTTCTCTGCATTGCTACAAATCTTAGCTCCTATTGTGATTTTGGCACAATGCAACTCAGGCTTAGGTACTGGGATCTCCCTTTTCCCCCCATCCTAATCTTGGACACTGAAGGACCCCCTTCAATCCCGTGTTTGGAAAGCCCTGGGAGAGCATCTTGTTACTGAAGGCTTGATCCTTGGCAGTGATGCCAAATCAGAATAGCACAGACAAGGCCTGAGGATGCTGGCAGGAGGAAGCTGATAGTGAGGAGGTAGACGACCCAAACCTGCAAAACTCCCGTCCTCCTGAGTGAGGCTGCTGTGGGGTTTTGAGGAGGCTGAGAGGAAGAGGGATCAGAAATACTGGAAACAAAGAAGCGGCAACGCCATGCAGGCCTCAGGCCAGGCAGGGAGAGGCAGCTTGGAGTCGCAGTGGGCATTTGGTCTGGGTGTGCGTGCAGGTCGTGTCCAGGTTCCTGGTTGGTCGGTGCTGCTTGTGGCTTTCCTTTGGTTCATTAGCAATTCTGTACTCTTCTGGGAGTTTTTACTATAGCCCGATGGGCGTCAGTGTGGCAGCAGCTACATGCAGGTGGTAGTTAACGTTCGGGCCAGGAATTCCCCTGCCCAGACCTGGAATTCCCCCTAAACAAACTGTTTTGAGACATATCAGCCATTTATTGGAGAAGCAGATGCCCTCGTGGGCCTGGTGATTGTAGCCATACAGGGCTGGCTATACCACTCCCTCAGTTCAGTGACTCAATTTTAGTGCCATCAGAAGGTGGGGCAAGACACTGGAAGCTTAGGGAGGGAGGCCGGGAGACTGGGGCCTGATGGCATCTAGAGTCTGCATCCAGAGCCCTGTTGAGGGGCATCTGTTTTTGGGACAAGTAGGCTGCTCAGTCTCCCTCAGTTTCAGTCTCCTTGAGCCTGGTGAAGATTAAATAATACGCTGACACGAGTCACCGAGTTCTCCGTAGATAGCATTTTTCATTAAGCACTTGTCACACTGCAGAGTGCGAATTTGTTAACGGATCTGCCTGTCCCAGCAGAAGGCGAGTCCCTTGGGAGCAGAGTCACAGTTTATTCATATTTTCGTTTAACATCCAGCTCCTAGAGGGTATTAGAAAATGGCTTTGAAGGAATTGATGGTTCTCGAACAGTGTGTTAACCGCTGGCTAGCCTATCAGAAGCAAGGGTTCATTTTGGCCATGATGGATGTCTGTTCACAGAGCAGAAGGCAGTGGGGGTGACTGAGGAAAAAGGCCTGACTTCCCCACTCACCAGGAATGAACAAAATATTCCCATCACTGTTGTCATCTAGCTCTCAAAGGACCATGATGCAACAGGATGGGATCGTTATTCTTAGGTTCATACCAAAGGAAATGGAGGCTCAAAACAGTGAAGGAAATTGGTCTGGAATTAATTAAGCATTACTGCTAAGCATTAATATGGACTGAAATACTGTGTACCTCAACATTCATATGTTGAATCTCTGACACATAGGGTAGCTGCATTGGGGGGGGGGCCTCTGAGCCACGAAGTAAGATTGAATGATGTCCTGATCTAGTAGGATTAACGTCCAAGAGCAGACAGTAGAGCTGGCTCCCTCCTAACCCCACATGCGGTCCCCAGGAAAGGCCAAGAAAAGGCCTTGGAGGACCTAGCACGGGGTGGTCTGAACGCCAGGGACAGAACACTTAAACTCAAACCGGCTGTCTTCTAGAGTCCAGAACTGTGTGCAAACAGCATTCTGTAGTTGGAACCAGCCAGTCTGTGGTATTTTTTGGGGGCTGTCTGAAGTCACTAACCCAGGAATTACTCTAGTCAATCTTAGACTAGACTGCAAAAAAAGTGCCATAAACTGGCTGTCTTCTGAACAACACATATTTGTTGGAGTTCTGAAGCCTAGAAAATCCAAGATGGAGGTAGTGGCAATGATCATGCCCTCTGTACATGCCTGGTGGAAGAGGCCAGCCAGCTATCTCATCTCCTCGGAAGGGTGCTCACCGTAGATACAACCCAGTCACTTCCCAGCGGCACTACCTCCTAAACCAGTCGTGTTGGTGATTGGGGTTCAGCAGATGTGTACAGGAGAGACACACTACGTAGACAGTAACCTCAGCTATTGACAAATAAGCGTTGATGCTAGAACTTGAGGTCCATGAGATTGGAATGACTGGGGCCCGGCTGGGCATCTCCTCATGGGCTCAGGGTCACCCCTGGGGGTCTTGCTGCCTGCACTTGCTCCTGGAAGAGTCTTGCTGGGAGAGAGATGGATCCCATGTGTTTTGTACTCTCAACACCTGGCCTCGTTCTTGATGGTATGAAAACATGAACAAAAAGTCGCTCTCAGAAGGTCTGGACTTGGCCCACAGAGAAACCTGAAACACGGCTAAGGCTGCTGATCACCGTGTTAATCGAGACCTTGAAATAATGCTTGCAGGTAAACCCCCTGCCAGCGCTGCCCCAGCACCAGTTATCCAGGTGCAAGTCCCAGGGCTAGCTGAAGACTTGAGGTGCATCAAGGTGATATTGATTCATAAGTTTTTTGAAAGGCAGAAAAATTGTTTTTTTAAAATAAAAAATTTAAAATAGAATCTGACAGAGCTGCAGAAGTGAACAGTGATAAAGTTGATTATCTGGCACTCCTTAAACTCTTGCATGAAATCAATGATATCTTAGTCCATTTGGGGTACTGTAGCAAAATCACATCATCTGGGTGGCTTGAATACAACAGAAGTTTATTTCTCATGGTTTTGCAGGCTGCAAAGTCAAGATCAAGGCACCAGCATATTCTGTGTCTGGTGAGGGCCCACTTCTGGTTCACAGTGCAGTGATTTCTCCCCATGTCCTGCTTTTTATTTTAAATAGTGAATTTCCCTAAGCAACAGTATACTCCTCAGGGCTCAGCTCAGCTCAGAGAAGACTGAGGTGCAGTAGTTTAGGGATCAGGGAACATTTCATTGTCATTTCCCCTTTCCTTCTCGATTTTAGAAGTTGCTCTTCTGTAGGCGGTAGATTCGTGTGAAGTCTTGTGAACTTCATTTTTCCTCTCATGTGTGCATTGAAATGGGAGGGGGGGTTAAAGTAATGCAGAGAAATAAAGCCCAGAGAGTTAGGCCTTAGGGAGTAAATTCTAATTTTTATTCAATATTTAGATGTGCAGAAGAAAAAAGTGTATCTGTTGATGTAATTTTCTTCCAAGTTCAGCTCATTTTCCTTGGTCAGTTATCTTTCATGACAGAAACTGATGTCCAACCCTTTGTTCATGTTCTCTAACCATGTTGATGATCCAAAGGGATTCAACGAAGCATCTTTGATCTGAGAGCCTTGATCTGATGAATAAGGAATAGTGTTTTTGCCACCAGTGAAGGTTGTCCTGCTCAGTTAGGAGAACGATTTGGGGAAAAGAGAACACCACAAAATCAGTGATTGCATTTCAGTGCTCCAGGGAGGGAAGAGCTGGCCTCGCTAATTCCTACTGTGCTTGCCGTAAAGGTCGCTCCCTCCTACCTGCCTTCCCACCAGTTCACCTGCCGCACTTCTGATCACCCACCGGCAGGAATTTCCCGCGAAGGGTTTCCTTTAGAATTGATTGCTCCAGGAGAGTCACATCCCTGGAATGGTTTCTCATCATGTTTCCACAACCCAGATTTTAGAGTGGAATTCAGAGCCAAATGAATGGGAAGCCAAGCTGAGTATCCACCTAGGATGCATATCTAAAAAGGGAACTGAACATCACTGACATAAATTGGCAGAATGTAAATTGGATTCACTCCTCCTGGATGTCAACCTGTCTGTGTTAAGTACTTTTGTGACTCACACATGAGCTTGTCATCGGCTCAGTTCCAAAATCAATACTGCATGTTGTTTTGCTTAGGAGGAGTGAGTAACTTAGTTTAATTGTCTAAATGTTAAACCTCTTAATTCATTTCCCAAGATTCTGTTTCAGCTAGAAAACTGCAGGAGAAAAACACAAGAAAAAGGTACCCAAAAAGTTGGAAAGATTTTGTGGTTTTCAGTCTGCTTCTCTATAGCAAGTAAAGTTAATAAGTGACTATTCTTAATGCAGCTTTTGATAAGAGAAAATCAGTTCCTTTAAACTTCCTTTTAAAAGGGTGTGAAATATTTAAAGAAAAGGGGTAAGAGGTGTCATGTCCTTAGTCATCCTAGAGTAATCCCTGGTCTTAAGTCAGCCCCAAATGACACAAGATCTATTTGTTAGCCGTTCCAGCATCTGTGTTGTGGGAGGAAATCAAGGCTCGGAAGGTGCGTGTTTGTGATGCTGACCCTCAGTGGCCCATTTGCTAGGTGTGTTCTGATCAGAAAATCGATTCCTGGAAGTTTAGGGAAGCATGCTATGGACTTTTGCCTCCACTTACTAACTTCTTCACTTTTACTCTAGAAATTTTTGTCATTTGGCCAACCGATAATCAATTTTGAATTCTTTCCTTGTCTTTTATGAGCTATTCAGAAATACTCTGAAAATTCATCAAATTCATTTGATTTTTTTTTTTTACTCAATCGTTGGGTGACCTTCATAGTTTTTTGAGGACTTACCATGTGCCAGACACTGGGCTTGTATGTTTAAACAATGTTCATTTTATGTTCACAATACTTAACACAGATATTACTATATCCATTCAAAATTTAGACAATTGAAGCTAAAGCAAGTTGCCTTTTTGCCTGAAGTTGCGTGGACAGTTAGAAACCAAAAGTAAAATCTGACTGCTGGTGTATTCCAGTTGCCTGATGTTGAAATCCATGCTCTGAAACTGTGCTGTAACTTACCTGTCACTTATTGAACGAATGGTAAGTACCACGCTCTGCACTGAGCACTTAGCATCCATTCCAGATGGACTCCCCAGAATTCGGGGAGGCTAGATAATGGTTTAAGTGGGCTCCTTACCTGTGCATGGCAAAGCTAGAGTGCAAAGACGTGTCCTCTCCAGGGGTTTACACGACCATGATGTACTCCGTCTTGAGACAGAAGGTTGAGGATTTGCTTAGAATGACTGGATCTCCCTCGGTATCCCCATGGCTTAAATGATGAGCTTTATGCTACTGAACTTTCAGTCCTTGGAAGTTAGAGTTGGCTTGATAAAATTGTGGAAACTTTTTTTTTTTTTTTTGACAGGCAGAGTGGACAGTGAGAGAGAGAGAGAGAGAGAGAGAGAAAGGTCTTCCTTTGCCGTTGGTTCACCCTCCAATGGCCGCTGCAGCTGGCACACCACGCCGATCCGATGGCAGGAACCAGGTACTTCTGCTGGTCTCCCATGGGGTGCAGGGCTCAAGTACTTGGGCCATCCTCCACTGCACTCCCTGGCCACAGCAGAGAGCTGGCCTGGAAGAAGGACAACCGGGACAGAATCTGGCGCCCCAACCGGGACTAGAACCCGGTGTGCCGGCGCCGCAAGGCGGAGGATTAGCCTAGTGAGCTGTGGCGCCAGCCAAAATTGTGGAAACTTTTGTCTGTATCTTGGATCCTCCATTCTGAAATTATGACAGAAAGTTCTAGATGCAGACTGACCAAAGTTTCTGACGTATTATAGTTAGATGTATGAGGATAGTTCAAGAAATTCATAGAATGGAATTAAATGATGGGTCTATTTTGGTGCAGAAGCTTTTGAAATGAATAAAGTGAAGAATCTTCAATATGTTCATGAAAATGTATGTTATAAAAAACTGCATGAATTGCACTTTTTGCTTATTTTTTAATTCCACTTCTCCAGGAACCTTTTCAAATGCCCTCATTTTACTTCTCTGAGGATTTAACCAGAATTTTTCTCTGTCCTTTCCTTCCTGCTTTTCTTTCTACTAGGTCAGGTATATAGGTAAGTGGGAAACTTGGAAGTACTGATCCTAAGTCACTTTTCATTTAGCCTTCCTTTTCTTTTGATTTTTGGCAAAAGCAGAGAGGCAAAATCTGTCTTAGAGACCGAAGTTGCTAACACTGCAGTATTTAGCACACCCTGCCCATTTGATTAGATGTCGGGCAGAGTTTCCTGTTCTGTTTGCTCTGTCAGTTTCCCTTGAAGGACCATGTACTTTAAGCCTTAGGAAACATTTCCTTTAATTCTTCTCAGTTGCCAAATATGGCTAAGCTTGAATCGCTGTCTTAAACAGACATTCTTCTAAATGGATTTTTGTCATTATCAGTTTGGGTGGGTGCTGGATTGAGGCCTGACTGGGGCTCTTGAGAGGAGCAGTTTCAGATGTGGCTTCTGAAAACTCTTGGTACCTAGGCCCTCGAGGATGCGCTGGGTCTGGTGACCGACTTCTGATGGGAATGAGCTGACGCCATAGGTTAGGTGTCGTTTCCATGATTAGGTGATAAAAAGGTGTTGACTTCGTTTTTGCAAGAACCTTCTTTCTTTCTTGTACTCTGTCTTGCCCTCTTATTTGCTCCCTGCCGTGTTGAGAATGCTCTGGGAAAAGTCCTGCGTGGCAAAGAACAAAGGGGAACATTTGGCCAAAAGCTTGTGCGGAGCTGAGGCTTTTGTCCCACAGCCTGCCAGGAACCGAATCCTGCCAACCACTGTGTGAATGTCAGGAGCAGTCAGTCCTCCCCAGGGGAACCACGAGGTAACTGCAGCCACACGAGGGGCCCTGAGCTGGAGGACCCGGCCAAGTGCACCCAGGTTCCTGTCCTGCATGGGAGATGATGTGTGTGTCTGGGTGTGTGTAGTTCCAGGCCATTGCATTTGAGGGTGGTGATGGTGGTGATGGTGGTGGTGGCAAATTGCTATGCTGCCATAGATAATGAATACAGACTATGGTACTGGGAACGAGTTGATTCCATAAGAAATGAGTAAAAATGTAGGAGTGGCATTGGAACTTGTGGATGCTGAGAGAATGTGGAAATGGTGGTGAAGAAAACTGAATGGTCTGGGATGGACTATTAGTAGAAATCCGGACTTGAAGGATGTTGGAAGTGATGGCCAACAGGAAGTGAGGAACGTGTTCCTGGCATTTGAGAAAGGGGGATCCTTGGTACAGAGGAGGTAAAAAATGAAAGATGATGCTGTCTTCAATGCAATGTACAGAAGAATATTTTGTTTAATAAACTTTGTCACAAAGCTAAGAAGATTGACAAGCAGAGTGTTGCAGGTGCTGCCTGGTTTCTTCTTGCTGTTGAGAGGAATACGGAGTGTGTGAGATAACTTGGAAGAGCCCCTGTAAAACAGTAACTTAATGACTTTGAAAGGTTTCACCTCTTCACACAGAAAACAATTCTAAAATTAAGAAATATTATCTGAGCATTGTGAGAGAAACATGACATAGAGAAAGAGAGGAGGGAGTAACTGTAGGGCTCCCAGGCCTCTGAAAGGTCATGCAATGAAGTCTCAGTAACAGAGCAGGTGAAGTGTGTGCCTCACAGATCCTCTCCTGCAAGCAACGTGGTCTCCAGGAAGCTTCCAGCATTCACCCTCCTCCTCCTCAGCAAGGCCTCGAGACACAGAAGAGCTTTTTTCAAAACCATCTGTGGTTGTGGTTTTCTTTGTTTACTTCTTTATTTCCATAGACTCAATGCCAACAGGCATCACAGAGGTCCACAATTTTTGGAGAAAACTGTCTTATCAGATACATCATCAGTGGAAGGGGCAGAGAGCACACAATGATGAAAAGCGGGGTTGTGGTGCCCCCAGTTATACTGTCAGGAAGCTACCTGGGAAAACCCATCTACGTACATGTTGCCACCTTTTATAAAAAAGGAATAAAGACTCAGAGCAAGGAACTAAGAACTCTAAGGGTAGACTTGGGCGCCCTAGAGATAACTCCCAGGACTTGAGACACAATCAAGTAAAGTAAAACATTTGTTCAGCTGCATTTTAGAACTTCTAAGAACTATTCTACCATTTCCCACTTCTTTGAAGAAGAATGTCTAAGATGCCTATCTGATGTTGCATTGTTCTGTTCTTGGGTGTGTTGAGGCAGCGAATGTATCTCTTTACATGGAAAGATCTACAGATGGGAAGTGTGTTCAAGGCACTACACCCAAGGGACTTCACCCACACGTGAGCTTGATTCAGTAGACAAGCCTTTGGTGGTTGAACTGATGCTGTAATGGGGTGAGACTTCTGGGGATTTTCGTACAGGTTGAAAGTACTTTGCTTATGGGAGAGACTTGAATGACTGGGCAACAGAGTACCCTGTGGTAGGCAGCTGCGGTCACGGCACCCAGTGATCTATCCTCCCCTTTTCCCCAGTGTGTGATCTGGACACAGTGATTGGCTGCTAAGGAATCGACTGTGCCCGAGCGCTGGGGCATACTCCCCTGATGCAGCTACAAACTGGAACTTGCTTCTCCCTGGTGCACCCTGTCTTGCTGACCGTCTGTCTTGCCCTCTGTTTTGCCTGCCCTGATGAAGCAGGCTGCTGTGTTGTGAGAAATTCAATGAAAATGCTCATGTGGCAAAGAACCAGGAGAAATCCCTGGCCAAAAGCACGTGAAGAGCTAAGATTTAGTTCATTCCTACCAACAGCCCTAAGGATGACTTAGAACAGTGCTTTTCACAGTCGTGCTTTGAAAGCATTGTCCCCTGGTTGGAGTCAGAGACATGGTGAAATCAGAGACATGGTGAAATGAAAGACGTGCACTGGTTGAGTCTTCTGAGTCTGTGGTGATTTGGTACACCATAGCAGGTAACAAATAGAGCTCTTGACTTCCAACCTCCCCCAGGAGAGCTGTGGTTCATGGCTCCGCTCAGCTGGGGCTGCCCAGGGAACACCTGTTCTCACATGCCCTGGTAGACACCTATCTCTTCCATGTCTTAAACTCCATGTTTATGAAATCCAAGCTCATTTTCTTTCTTTTTTTAAAGATTTATTTATTGATTTGAAAGGCGGAGTCACAGAGAAGAAGAAGCAGAGGAAGAGAGGGTTCTTCTATCCACTGGTTCACTCCCCAAATGGCCACAATGTCTGCAGCTGGACAAGTCTGAAGCCAGGTACCAAGAGCTTCTTCCCCATCTCCCATGTGGGAACAGCAGATCAAAGACTTGGGCCATCCTCTGCTGCTTTCGCAGGTGCATTAGCAGGGAGCTGGATCGGGAGTGGAGAAGCCAGGACTTGAACCATTACCTCTAGGGGATGCTGGTGCTGATGGTGGCAGCTCTATCAGCTACGCCACAGTGACGACCCCAAAGCTCATTTTCTTTAACTTTCTGTTGCTTAGAGAAGAAAAAGTCCATTTTCTTCAGAAATGTAATCCTTGATATTGGGGTGTCATTGTGTCATTGTCTCCTGCCTTCTCCTCTTAGTTCCTAATTTGGACCCCAAATAAGAACTAACAGATAGACTTTCTCCCTTGACCTTCAACCTCCAAATTTTTATTATCAATTTTATTTTATAGTTAGAAAGTTATTTTTATAGTCATGTTATAAATTCACAGTAATAGAATATTTAATAACTAGTAGTTTTCAAGAATTTCAGTGTCTTTAATGAGTGCTTAGATTGGGTCAGACAATATGCTAATACTTTTGAGTTATATTACTTAAAAGTTAAAGCCTCTATTATTACTAATTTTATCCCCTATTCTATGTTTCCTAAATTATAGATGAGAAAATGGAGATTTAGGGAGGTTATATGACTTGCTCGTTGTCACAGATAGTATGAAATGGAGTTGGAATGTGAACCTGAGTTCAGATATCCATCTCCAGAGATCAGACTCATGTACTCAAAAGTGGGGAAAATTTAAATAACTTGGCTACCACAAATCCTACTATTGGAAATAATGTCTGTTAATATATTGCCATATTTATTTGATTTGGCTTGTCATTCTTTTTCTATGTAAATTGTTAAGCATGTATTTTATAGGGTAAAAATTCTGTTCCTGTTTAAAATTGTATCATGAATATTTTCTTAAGCCACTTTTGAGAACATGATTGCCACCTTGCATAAAATATGCAGTGTATTACATATCTTAATAATTTAATCATTATCTCATCAGATATTTCCTAAATTTTTTCAAAGAAAAATCTTAGAATATTTTAATTTGAAGGTTTATATTCAGGAATATAATTTTTTAAAGATTATTTAAACACAGAGAAAGAGGAAGAGACAGAGACTGAGGTCCTCCATTCTCTGGTTCACTCTCCACATGCTGTCAGCGGCTCAGGCTGGATCAGGATGGAGGGGAGGAGCTAAGTACTTGGGCCATCACCTGCTGCCTTCCCAGGCACATTGGCAGGAAGTTGGATCTGAAGCTGAGTAGCTAGGCCTCCAACCGCTGGTCAGGATGTGGGTGTCTCAAGCAGTAGTTTAACCCGTGGAACCACAATACTTACTCTAAAAATATAATCCTAAATTCTATATTTCATGCTAGGTTATTTTCTTAGCATAAATTGTAGGATGTGGCAACACTGGGTTGATGTACAGACATTTTTAAGGCTCTTTATATATATGAACCATGATTCCTAGAGAGGTAGAAAACCAGCTCTCACTAACAAAATAGGCACTGTCCTGTCTTGTCAAAATCCTCAATATTTCTATTACTTCAAATTTCCCAATGATACATTTTCTAAAAATGTCAATTTTAGCTTTATTATCCTCAAAGTATAAAAAAGTATCTGAGTATTCATCCACGTATTCCTAGCCCCTTGTTTTCTGTTGAGGAGGAGGTGGGGAGGGACGAGCAGCGGCGGGGGGGGGGGGGGGACAGACGGACATGGGCAGTTAGGAGGCGCAGGTGGGGAGGAGGCGAGATTAAAGGCAGGTGAGAACCATGCCAGAATTGTAATCATGGAAGTCACGGGTTAAGAGTTCCCGTATCAGAAGACCGTTCTGAACTAGAGCTGAACCGCAGGAGTGGCAGCAGCGTGAACAGGCAGCCATCAAGGCACAGAAGTCAGTTAAGAAAGTCATTTTCTCATCGCCGCAAGGAAATCTGCATGAAGGGGGAAGACGGTGGTGGTGGCCATGAACATGGAGTTACAGGGAAAGACTTAGGGGGACGCTAAGGGGCAAAAGAAACAAGGGAGTGTGGGGAGGCTTCCAGGACGTGGGAAGAGCAGCCGTGTGAGTGACGAGCAGATTGCTAGCGGGAGATTGGGGCAGCAGCATCTCACTGGACTGAGAGAGCCTCTGGGGCAGGCACAGGTAGACAGCCAGGGGCCTGCCGGTTGTCTAGGACTGCCACCTAGAAAAATGTGGGGACTGGAGATAGAGGCTTAGAGAGTGCAAGGTGGTACTTCTAAAATAGTTTTGTTTTTTAGAGATTTATTTGAAAGGCAGAATGGAGAGAAAGATGGGAGAGATAGAGACGTAAAGAGAGAGCTTCCATCTGCCGGTTCACTCCCCAAATGGCCTCAGTGGCTAGAGCCGGTCCAGGTGAAAGCCAGGAGCCCAGACCTGCATCCGGGTTTCCCACATAGGTGGCAGGGGCCCAAGCCCTTAGGCCATGTGCTGCTGCTTTCACAGTCATTTTTTTTTTTTTTTTAATTTTTTGACAGGCAGAGTGGATAGTGAGAGAGAGAGAGACAGAGAGAAAGGTCTTCCTTTGCTGTTGGTTCACCCTCCAATGGCCGCCGCGGCGGGCGCACTGCGGCTGGCGCACTGCGCTGATCTGATGGCAGGAGCCAGGTGCTTCTCCTGGTCTCCCATGGGGTACAGGGCCCAAGCACTTGGGCCATCCTCCACTGCCTTCCTGGCCCACAGCAGAGAGCTGGCCTGGAAGAGGGGCAACCGGGACAAGATCAGGGGCCCCGACCGGGACTAGAACCCGGTGTCCCGGTGCCACTAGGTGGAGGATTAGCCTAGTGAGCCGCGGCACTGGCTCATAGTCATCTTAGCAAGGAGCTGGACTGGAAGTGCAGCAGCCAGGACTCGAGCCGGGATTCTTGCATCACAGGACGGGGGGCTTAACCCACTGGGCCACGCCGTCGGCTCACTCAGTGGTACTGGAGGTTACCGCTCTGAGCCTGCGTGTCAGCATTTCTAAAGTGTGGTCGACAGTGTGTATTTTCTAGCATAATCCGCAGCAACAAAGGAAATCACATAAATGAAGGCTTAGTGCTTGGAGTGTGGTAAACACTTAATAATGACAGCTGCCTTGCTATTATGAAGAATGGCTGTGGTCATAAGCATAGCGCTACCTGGCAGATGGTCAACACTCAGCCGGTTCACCCCTCAACGAAGAGAATCTAAGCGACTCCAGCTTCTGGGGAGAAGGAACTGTGGCTGGCAGAGTCCAGGGTTGTTGTAAACGGTGCCACACGTATATGGCAGAGGAGCGAGAGGCACAGGAGGCTGGAAATAAAATGGAATGGGAGAGTAAATCCTGGTGCTTGGTCCCTGTAATGAGTAGCATTGCCCATACCCTTATGTCTGGAATGGAGGAATATGGCGCGGTGCAGAACAAAAGTTTTGCAGCTGTGATTAACTTCAGGATCTTGAAGAGGTGAGAGGATCTCAGGTTATGTAAGTGGTCCTCTCAGAGAGGCGGGGGCACAGAGTGTAAGGAGGGGACCTGCAGCGATGCAGCCAAGGAATGTCACGCAGCCGCAGAAGCTGGACAGCTCGGGAGCAGCGGCTTCTGTCTCAGGCCTGCTAGAAGGGGTGGACGTGTCTGCCCACACTCGGATTTCAGCCCCACGAAACCCATTTCCCTTTTCTGGCCTCCCACACTGCAAGACAACCCATGTATCCATGGCCACTAAATTCTTGGTAAACTGTTAGAACAACTGGAGAAAATGAGTGTAGTCCCATAAGAGTTGGACAGAGGAGGAGAGGTGAGACCCCGAGTTCAGGACACGGGGTCAGCCTTGGCGTGGGCGGGCACCAGGGCAATGTCCAGGATAGGCAGTTGTCCAGATGGTGTCCACATGGCTGAGCAGCTCAGCTGTGGTTGCACCCTGGAACCACGACCGACACATGGACGGCGCTCCATTAATACGTGCTGCCTGTGTGTCCTTTCTGCTCCTGTCACGAGACGCCACTGACTGGGTCGTTTGCAGGTAGCAGAATTGTATTCCCACAGTTCTGAGTGCTGGCAAGTACGAGATCAAGGCACCGGCTGATCTGCTGTTCGGAGAGGCTGAGCCTTCTTACTGTGTCCTCACACGGCATATGGGACAGGTGCGCCTGTCAGCTTCTGGAAGCTTCACAGATCCATGCATGACGTTTACCCCCTAAGGCCCACCTCTCCTGCCTGTCACCTTGGGGTACAAGTTAAGATGCCACCACCTGGCTGGCGCCGCGGCTCACTAGGCTAATCCTCCGCCTGTGGCACCGGCACACCAGGTTCTAGTCCCAGTCGGGGCTCCGGATTCTGTCCTGGGTGCTCCTCTTCCAGGCCAGCTCTCTGCTGTGACCCGAGAGTGCAGTGGAGGATGGCCCAAGTACTTGGGCCCTGCACCCACATGGGAGACCAGGAGGAAGCACCTGGCTCCTGGCTTTGGATCAGTGCAGCGCACTGGCCGTAGAGGCTATTTAGGGGGTGAACCAACAGAAGGAAGACCTTTCTCTCTATCTCACTGTCTAATTCTGCCTGTCAAAAAAAAAAAAAAAAAAAAAAAAAAAAAGATGCCACCACCTTGGAGGGACACACATATTCAAAACATGGCACAGAGTAAATTAAAAAAAAATCAGAAAATTTTTATAATACTTTCTAAAAAGATTTATTTGAACGGTAAAGTAACAGAGTTGGAGGAACAGAGTGAGATCATCCACCTGCTGGTTCCCTCCCCAAATGGCCACAATGGCTGGAGCTGGGGACCCAGAATTCCACCGGGGTTGCCCACATGGGATGCGGAGACCCAAGAACATGGGCTACCATCTGCTTTCGGAGGGCCCAATAGCAGGGAGTTGGGTCAGCCGTGGAGCAGCCGGGACTCACATCAGTGCCCCAGTTCAGGATACCAGTGTTGCAAACAGAGGCTTACCTTGCAGTGCCACAAAGCCAACCTCATTTTATTATCCTTGGGCTTCATTTTTTTTTTATCTTTCTAGCCTTGTCAGGTGCTCATGGAAGAGCTCAGATGGTAGCAGCTATTTTACTTCTGTTGGAAATTGTTTGCATCTCACGTGTGTCGCTGAATGTGAAAAAGTAGACTGAAGTTGATGAATTCCAGCGCGTCGCGGCAGGAGAACTAATTCAAACAAACCTCTCATTTCTCTCTGCCTTGAATGGAAAGTTGATCTGAACAATTCAATCTCCATCGAGATGAATGAGAAATTAGAAGCTTTTGATGCAGGTTTAAGCAGTTCCGGGATTTGTCATTACAGGGTTACAAATTTCTTTAGAGGGAGCGAACAATGCCGATGAAAAGCAATAACCCTGCTAAGTACACAGTGGAGCTGGACTTGAAAGGACACAAGCTCCCGCGCGGAAGCTCAGTCCCCGAGGCTGCGGGCTCTGGCCTTCTGTGGATTCGTGTCTTGCTCCCACTGACATGCTTTTAAAGCAGCAACCACAGCGTTGGTTTTGACATTCAAAGGAGACTCTGTTATCTGTGCTGCAGCCTGGAGAAGTCAAAATGTGTGTGTGCGGTGTTTGCTCCGAGTTGGAAGCCGGGCCTGGCATCCGTGTTGCTCCTCAGCCCCAGGCCTGCCTGCCTTGAAGCTGAGTGCTTGAACGTGAGGACTTGGAGACCGCGCACCTGCAAGAGATGATGTTTGTAGATCGTCTTGTCTCCTGCAACCGTTCTGTAGTTGATGAAGTTAGGTGGTTTTTAAATTATTTTTTAAAATTTGTTATAATTGTAAAGTAGAGTGACAGAGAAGGAGAGATGGAGGAAGAGAAAGACATCCTCCTGTTGGTTCACTCCCCAGATGGCCCCGACAGCCAGGGCTGGGCCAGGCCGAAACCAAGAGCCTGGAACCATATCTTGGTCTCCCATGTGGGTGGCACGTGGACCACTTCTGTTGCTTTCCCAGGTGCATTAGCTGAGCGCTAGGGTGGAGGATTCTCCATAGCTCTACAAGTCCAAATCCTTTTGTGTGTCTACTTTAAGACACACGTGTTCTATATGTTTTAACAGTTGATATATAGTGCAATGCCATGGTTGCCTTTTTAAACACACACACTCACACTCACACATGCACAAATTCTGGGGAGAGACTGTGCCCTTGTTGCCAGCTAGTTCTTGCTTTTGCTGTCCAAACCAACCGATGCTGCCTCTGTCTGGCCCCTGCATCCCAGAAGGTGATCCTCTTCTGCCTTCATTATCGCAAGCTCAGGGCCAGGAAACCTGCGAGCAGCAGTGTAACCCAGTGCCTACCAAAAGTATTCAGACCAGCCAATCCTACGGTTACGACTGGAAAAGGATTTGACCCTGAACGCGTGAGGGTACTTAAACTGCAAAGTCGTAAATTAATGAAGCTGAGAGTAGAAGTTTTATCCAATTGTGGTATTTAGAAAATGGGCCTACTGAGAGATCCTTAGGGTGCATAGTTGGTTATTTGTTGAGCTTTTTTACTTAGGGTAGGGTTAGCTCTACTAAGTGTCTTGAGAAAAGATCATTGTAAAAATTAAGAGTGAGAACCTGAGAGGGAGGGGGAGGGAGGGCTGGAGTATGAGTGGGAGGAGGGGTTGGGGGAAGTGCCACTATGTTCCTTAAACAGTATAAAGGAAATACATGAAACTTGTATAACTTAAATAAATATATCTTGAAAGCATAGTTGGGCACAGGTGCTCTGCCTTCTGGCTTGGCCTGGGACTTCTTCGTGCTTGCCACGTGAAGGCCATCCACCACACCCATCAGGGGCCAGACCAGTGTGGCCACCTCATCTTGGACTTGAACCTCCAGAATCATGAGCCACATACACTGCTTTCTTTCACGGAAGCCTGTGTCAGGTTTGTTTTTTTTTTTTTAATTTTGTAATTACAAAATATTTCCATGCCTGCTTTGTTCTGTGGCTATCCTTTGCTTTTCCCTGAGAAGTCTCCGTAAAGACAGTGGGCGACACTTTGTCTCGCTCTGTCTTCTGCCCAGGAGACTCTGGAAGCTGTGAGTACATGGCAACTACGAAAGGGCAGTTCCCTGAGCCCCGTCTGTCACCTCCTCTTGTGGTTGCACCAGAATGACCACTACACAAGGACACAAAGCAGACCCCTGCTCTGAGCCCGGCACTGTCCCAGCCCACAGAAACAGCATCAAGTGGACCAAGTCCCTGCAGCCGTGAACTCCCAGGCTGGTGGGAGACCCACACTAATGAATAGAGAGCTCCCGTGGCAGGTGCTGATAGGTGTTCTAAAGGAAACTAAAGCAGGATGGAGAGATACCTACGGCTAGGAGTGGGGTTTATTTTATGTGGGGTGGCTAAAAGAAGGCCTCTCGGAGGAGGTGACATTTGACATTTGAGTCTGAAAGAAATGGTTTTGCAGCATGGCTAAATGCTCTCAGACCCGGAACCACTCGTCAGTAAATCTGAGGATGAAACTAACATCTCCCAGATGAAAGCCGGGAAAAGACAGGAAACTCGCATGATAAATCCACATTGATCCAATTCAGGGGCTAATTTATGTTTCCAAAGCATGTTGAGAAAAAAGTTAAAAAGAAATCCCCACCCGAGGACTCTTTGATGAATCACCGGTAGCTAATTGTTGCTGAGCTCCCACAGGCTTGGCACATCATTGGAAATCTGCGTGGATGGCAGAAGAGAGATGGTAGTGCATTTTCAACAATGCCATTAGCCAATCTGATTTCACTTACTGGCGTGCACTTTGTTCCAGCTATCTCGTCTCAAGATGAATTGGCGGATGGTTCTATTGTCAAAATGACAGCGTGAAAAGAGAGGGATGTGGGTTGTAATAATAATGCGGTACATGTGTAGAAGGTCAGGGAAGCAACAGATTAACATTCCAGGGACAGATTTCCCCGGGGACAGCTCTTGAAAGTATCAAAGGCCAAAGGTCAGGACACTGATAATGTGTCTGGTATTGGTGGTGAAATTGTTGTATGTATTTAGCTCAGCCGAGGACAGGGATGTGTTCCTTTCAATTAGTCGATGAAATCTCTCCTGAACATAAAGAAGCCAACCACGGCAACGGGTTTCAGTGCAGTTGAATGTATGGAAATGAGGTTGTGTGAACATATGAGTTGCTTACTTTAGATTAATGAAACAGAATTGAACATGTTCCCTGGAGAAGCAGGCTAAATATTTTCCCACCTTGGAGTTGAAAGCCCCACAGAAAGAGCATGGCATTGCTCCATTGCATTTTCAACCCAGTTCTGATGCTTTGCAACCTAGCCGAGAGGTAACTGGGGATTCTCGGGTGGGAGAATCTGTTGTGCCTTCCTGAATACAGTCATTGTGCAGCACAGAGGTGGGAGCTGGGAGAGCACTCCGGCTCTGCAGGGAGAGAAAACTGGATTTGAAAACTAAACCCACACCTTACACTCCTGTAGCAGTAAACCTCATTTTCTTTGTTTTTAGAATGAGGGAAATATACAAAGCCCAAACAGTTGTAGCGCTGATAGAGAAAGCCAGTGTTTGTGGACTGTTTAATAAACAGAATGAATGGGAGATATTGCCACATTTCTTTGTTGCTTTCCTCGGTGTTTCTGCTGCTGTGTTGAGCTTTCTAAGGACCTTTTAGGTTGATGAAGGAAAAAGATCGGCTCCATTGTTTACTCTCAAAGATATCCTGAGCAAACAGGCAGAGGTTTATCGGGAAACTTCAGGAAGTAGGTGAAATACGGCCAGTGGTTTCCACAGTACAGAGGAGGTGGATCAGCGACTGTTTCGGAGGCGGTGTGTGTAATGGTCAGAGTCGTCTGTGGCCAGTGGATGGGCTTGAATTCCAGTTCCTCTGTTCCCAGCTGAGTAACCTCAAGCAAATCATTTGACTTCTGTGAGTCTTGCTTCCTTACCTGTGAAATGGGCGAGTTATAGCACACACCTCACAGCATTGATAGGCTGATTAACTGGATTTGCAGAGAGCTTAGAATAATGCCATGTTACTGTTTGCACTTTGTTTTAATTTTTTATTATTTGAGAGGCAGAGCAACATAGAGTTCACATACAGTGGGGCACAGCCTAAATGCCTGTGATTACCCAGGGACCAAAGGCAGAAACTCAATCTGCATCTCCCTGGATTGTCAGGAACCTAGTTACTTGAGTCATCACCACTGTCTGAATTAGCAGGAAGCTGGAGTCAGGAGCCAGAGCTGGGAGCCGAACCCACATAATCGGGTGTTGGCTGTGGTATATAACCAGCGTCCCAAGTGCTTGGCCAAATGCCCACCCGGGGAGTCATTCATGATTACTTTTTTTTTTTAAAGGTTTATTTATTTATTTGAAAGTCAGAGTTACACAGAGAAAGGAGAGCCAGAGAGAGAGAGAGAGAGAGAGAGGTCTTCCATCCAATGGTTCACTCCCCAGTTGGATGCAATGGCCGGAGCTGCACTGATCCAAAGCCAGGAGCTTCCTCTGGGTCTCCCACATGGGTGCAGGGGCCCAAGCTCTTAGGCCATCTTCTACTGCTTTCCCAGGCCATAGCAGAGAGCTGGATCGGAAGTGGATCAGCTAGGTCTCAAATTGGCACCCATATGGGATGCCGGCGCTTCAGGCCAGGGCGTTAACCCTCTGCGCCACAGCACCGGCCCTGATTATTTAATTTGTTACAAGTATAATTCCAAGCGTGGAAGTGTTTCAAGGGAAGTTAATAGTGTTTTCCGTATGGAAGCTGTAATTGTGGTTGATAACTTGGTGCTGATGTGTTACCTTTTTGCCGTACATTCTGCTGCTTTTGACCAACGTGAGTTCCGTAAATACCAGTGCAGTGGATTGAGAATGAGCTGTCTTGGCTCTGAACCTTTGGGAGAGAACAGGTTTCCTGTCCCTTTATCAATGAGAGTCCGCATTTCTATCCCTGGAGACACCCAGAGCCATGCCTGGAAACACAGCCCCTCGCCCAAGCCCCACTGAGAGTCAGAAGTCACAGCTCCATTCTTCCATGCCCGCCTTCAGGGCAGACAGCCGTCAGATCAGGTTATGACTCGAAGACGCCAAAGAAACATCCCATGAAAACATAATGTGTCCGTGTGGAGTGTACAAATCTCCCTTAAAAAAAAAAAATCTGGCTTCTGTTATGACTCAGCCCCTGTCTGGGTAAGATGTTCGAGACCAATGGAGTAGAAACCCTCGGGGCAGAGCTCCTAATCTTTTAAGTTGCTGCACAATGGTGTCCGTGCCTGCTCGGCTGTTGACAATTATCGCTTGATGGTCTTTGCATCAACAATCGAAGAGATAGTGTGACCTGACCTTAAGAGAAGGCTGTGGGGAGCTTCCAGTGGTTGCCCGGGGAAGATGCAGGCTGATGAACACCCGACCAAAGGATTAATAGATTCAATAGCTGCTTGATGAATTTCTCCAAAGAGAACGGCCCGAAGGACGTTGGCAGAAAGAAATGGGAGAAACATAAATGGCTCAGAAAGAGCCAAATGCCCTTTTCCTGTTTCCTAAGAGACTGAATCTCCTGAGAGGCAGAATGCGCTGTTTCTTACAAAAGCTTCTGGAAATGCACTTCTTTACCCAAATTCAAAGCAGGGCCACAAATCATTTATAGGAGACAAAAAACAATAAGTAGTGTCAGCACAGAGGAATATATTTTACTTTGTTCTGCCATGAGGAATTATGGTGGGTTGTGATGAGTGGAATATAAAGTAACATCAGTTGCCTGTTGACAACAGAGTTTGAAATTGTAAAATGTAAAACCAATATATTTCCTGCACACTGTGAAACAGCTGGGGTGTTTTTATGGCTTGTAGTGGGATACCGTGCCATCTCGCAGGACCCTATAATTCTGTATGCACGTTAAGTGCATCGTGTTATTTAGTTTGTTTATTTGGCTTCAAGGATTTCACAGGCGACATGGCACAGAATCAAATGCAAAGAAAGTGAACAACACTGAATTGTGCTGTCTTCAAGAATGTCCAGTCCCAGTTCTATTGTAGGGTGGCTTGGAGTTTATGTTCAGTGTGCCAGTGTACCTGGGCAGGCTGCCATCCTTTTCCTGTAGCAGAGAGAGAGAAAAAAAAAAATGACCCAATCAGAAATGCTGCGGGATTGTTTGCCTCAAGAGTCTGTCCAGGATCTAAGTATAGAAATTTAGTCTTTTATGATGCTGACAGCAGTGTAGGTCAAAGAAGATCCTGGAAGTGACAGATGGCGATAAGCAAGTCAAACAGTTCTTAGATGCTGGTTTATGTGCTAGACATCAGTAGACCCATGTTAATGCAGCTCACAGAAGACAGGCCCAGAGCTCTGTGCTGAGCCTCCTACCCCAAGCAATAATATCCTCCCATTTTGGTTGCTTCGTTGAAGCCCAGTGCATGTCAATCAATCAGGCCAAAATACTTTGATTGCTCTAAATGATTTGGCTGTTCCGTTTGTTGGGTTTTTATGTTTTGCTCCTGTTTCAAATTTTCCATGATTATTTATGGGCCGCAGGACCGTGATCCAGAGTGGCTGGAAACATGTTGGGGCTTCGGCAGTACAAGCTGCTGGTGATTGGAAGTGCATATGTGGCTACCATGAAGAAAGGGTTGGCAGGGAGGTTGGGGTGAGGCCAGACAGTGCTCTGCTTGGGGACAGACAGCAGCCGTCCTACCCCTAAACAGACCCCCGCTGCATGTGCACATAGCTGCCACTCTCCGCAAATACCCTTTCCTTGTTGGAAGCAGGGGCTTTTTTTTTCTTTTTCTCTCTCTCTCTCTTTTTTTTTTTTTTTTTGCCTTGCAGGCTCAAGAATTTTGTGAGGATAAGTATCACCCTTCACACAGCAGCTTGTCAGCTGTCAGTAGTGCCTGACACGACAAAATCCCAAAGCAGAGAACAGGGCTGCATCCCACCGAAGGGCCCAGTTGTCTGAGTTGAAAAGACAGGAGGCATCAGATGTCGCTTTTCAAACAAAGACCTAGTTTCATGCTTAACACCACAAAGATAACTTGGTTTTCTGTTCTTAGGATTAAAAACAGAAATAACCTCTCCCCACACCCCCCCAAAAAATGCTTTGTTCCTTTGAAGCCAGAGCAAGCTATGTGAAATGAATTTTAACCAGGGCCTGCCAATATCTATCAGCACACAGCATTTCATAGTGCAGATAATCAGAGACTGGAGAAAATGACAGGCGAGAGACAGGTGCGGGCGTTTCAGGATCCCGGTGGGACTTGGGTCGAGAAGGCCTGGAGGATGTGGGTGCAAAGCTGGTGATGCTGAATTGCCCCTTTTGCAAAGCATGGAATATTCTTACATCAGAACTCCATTAAACCAAGAATCTGGGAGGATTTTGCTCCTTCTGGGCCACTCCTAGGGAAAAAAAATGCTGGCGATCCAGAGATGTACTTCTAAATGAATGGAGTGTGTAGTCGATTATTTGGGGCAGTGATTAAATATCGTTCAGGAAGGTTTGGGAAGAACTTCCCAGCTAGGTCAAAGAAGTGATGATTCCGTCTCAGGGCAGACAAGAAGCCAAGGTTTTGCTAGATAAGAGGATGACACATTGGGCAAAAGACAGGCTGTTACAAGTCTTAGGGCAAGTGACATTGTCAGGGGCAGTTGAGACAGCAATGGAAAAACAAGCGGAAATAGAAACAGGAGGGCTTCATGAAGGCTCGGGCTAAAGTACCCTGTTTCTGAGTCGCTCTGTGCCTCTAGAGAATTTAAAAAGGATGTGAAAGAAAGATGACTGAACTGTAGCTGGTGGAAACAAATAAATGAGAGCATGAAATTCGTTTTATGCTACCAGTAGCTGTCTCTTGGTTACCACAGAAGTCAGACAGCCAGAAGCAAGTTCAAGGAGGGTCCCAAGTAGGATGCTTTTTGTGGGTAAATTCTCCACTCGGGGAAGCAAGGGTTAGAAATCACAGCTCTGAGACTTTCAGCCAGTCCATCAACTCTGTTTCCCTCAAGAGTGTTTTTTTTTTTTTCTCTTTTCTTAGATTTAGCCATGCTGGGATAGAAATGAGTGAATACAGAAAGAACGAAGAAAGGTGGTGTGGGCACAGGGCACTGAAGTACATCAGAGGGTCAATGTGCAAACCACCTGGCTGTGCACACTGGGGGTGCTTCCTGGGCCTCTCTGTCTTCCACAGAGGGAGGTGCCGCACGGGGCTTCTCTCCCATCCTTTCTAGGCCTGACTCCCACCAATCCCAGCATTGTCCTCATTTTCCCAAGGACAGCATCATCAATGGCATATGCTTAACCTAGGATAGGAGTTTAGTAGTGCATGGAGAGAGTGATAATAATTTTAATGGCATTTTTGGCTGCTTACTGGGAATCAGGGAACAGAAGTGCTATGTGTTAAGGCAACTGGAGAGGACTTGGTAGCCTAGAAAATAATTCAATTTACTGTAAAATGTTGCCTTCATGTCACAGTAGGTACAAAGATGCTGGCATTTCTGGGTCTAACTTTAGTCCTCCTACACTCTGGGCCTGCCTTGTTTTCTGTTACTACAGAGTAAAGGCAATGATTGGGTTAAAGATGGCTTAGATGACTTCACCATCCCCGTCTGAGATATGTGTGGTGTCATGGAAACTGTGTTTCCAGGCAGTGAGACCAGGACTGGAGTCCTGGCTTGGAAGCCTGCCCCCATGCCCCGTTAGATGGCTCAGCTCTCTGGACCTGTCTCGGGCGTCAGGATTAATTGCAGTGTGAAGACACAAACCAAGTGGCAGGAGAAGATGTAACTGGAAGTTAGGGAAAGTTCCTGATTCCAGGAGGCCTGCTCTGATCCCTTTTTTATTGTGTTTGTAGATCCATTGTCTGCACGTAACCACCTCTCTGCAAGTCTCGTTTTAATGTTCTTTGTACAGTTTGAATGGTTCTTCATATGGTGTGAATGTTAGCATCTGAGTTTACCTTCGACCTTGAACACATGCTTTCAGAATTCTCAGGTCCTGGGCGGCTGCCCTGTTAACTTTGTCTTCAGGAAAGAGCAAAGCCTGAAATGCTGAACGTGGGCAGAGTTAACCCAAGGGGCACAGCTCCACCTCGGCAGGGAAGCCGCAGAAGCCACGCCTGACTCTCGAACCCACCAAGGCAGTGAAATTCCTCCAGTGAAAGGGCTCCCAAGCTGTCCCCTGGAGACCAGTCAGATGGACACATACTCACCATCTGTCCACAGTACCCACTTCATCCAAACTACGCAGCTGAGAGACCCTGGGCCCAGAGCTTCTGCAGAGTCAAATCTGCACTGCAGAAAGAAAACTGCTAAAGCAAAAACAAAAATGTAAACAAGACCATTAAGTAAATTTTGTAATAGGTAGGTGTATTTTTTGCATGTACACGCTGCATTTGTAGGGTACCTCTAGCGAAGAAGTACAAACAAAATGTCAATTTCCACACTGCAGAAATGATAGAGCAATGTTTCTCCTTGGTGTGCTTACCCATGCATTAATAACATGGAAACTGAAGCGTGGAAGACGGTTTCGAGGCTATGTAGTGTAACATCATCATGTGTAGATGTGCAAACTTCCATCAAAACAGTTGCCTTCACTCGACCTCCCTGAAGTTTCCCATGCCCGATTTCAGACAGCTATGACATATGATGGAGTCGCCAGGATACGTTCTCCCCACGCAGTTCAGTGGTACATGTCTTTACGTCGATACTCTTCCACATGCAGAATGCCATCTGTTGGCCCACACATTGTGGCGGGAACCTTAAAGAAACAGCACATTCTGAGCATTCTAGACAAAAGCTACAGGTTCACCGTCAAGCTTGGTTATTCAGAGGCTTAATTTCAACCACTCCGAGAGTAAATGCGTATCTCAGATGATAAAACTGGTACCTAAAATTAGGTGTTTTTTTTTTTTTTTGTACTAATTGTCTCCAGTTTGAGCCACTTGCTAGCATAGAAGTTAACCTTTGTGAAGAGATTGTGGTTTTAGTGTGAAGAAGAAAGCAATGTTTGCTGTGTTAGACAAAATCACATCCTGCAGCAGGTGAAACAGTTGGAATGTTTATTTAGCAGAAACAGAAAATACTGATATTATGGAAATCATACACACATCCCTCCTAGTACCACAGTCAACATGGAATTAAATACCATGGGAAGCAACATGGAAATATGGACAAATTCCGTGAAAATC
This sequence comes from Oryctolagus cuniculus, assembly GCF_051225735.1. Classification (NCBI taxonomy): domain Eukaryota; kingdom Metazoa; phylum Chordata; class Mammalia; order Lagomorpha; family Leporidae; genus Oryctolagus; species Oryctolagus cuniculus. The sequence continues at coordinate 14,889,971 of NC_142872.1, forward strand.
ATGCCTTTGGGTATAAGATAATTTCTACTGTTACAGACCATGTATAGCCACCTAAGCTTCTACTGACTGACTCTACCCAAGCCTGAAGAAATTGTCAAGTTTTTCTGGGCCATTTGCTGGTAGAATGAAGCCTGAACTGAATGGTATCTTTGCTTCTGCAGGATGTGTTTGTCTATGCTTGCTTTTTCAGATTTCTAGCAGGAAAATCAGCCAGGTGTCATTCAAAATTAATAACAAAATTAATTTTCCTGAGTCTGTTTATATGTTAAGCAACGCACAATTATAACTAACATTCACTGAGTTTAATTTGTTTATAAGTACTTTATTTTTGTGTATGGATTGTCTCATAATTAAACATATGTAGAAAAGGTGAAAATTTGATTTGGCTAAATACTTACACAAGATTTTCTTGAAATGCAGAGAAAATCTTAACTGGATCTGCAAGCAGATATTATAGACTAAAGGTTCTTTTTTTTCAGAATTTGATTATCTCTAAAGTATGTATACATTAACACTGTTTGTAATGTTCTTTCCAGCTATTTATAATGCTTACATAGGAGAGAGATACTCAGATAAGCTAAAAATGTTTCAAGCACACACACTTTTCATCTGCCTGTAGGCCCTCCTTGTTTGCCTGTTATCTGTGAATAGATATTAATAGTTTCTGTCCCCTTTCAAGTTCAGAGATGTTCAGGTAGGGGCAATAAGCTGTGTGGGCAATCGACCAAAAATGGCAAGTTTCATTCCAGGATATGCAGGAAGTAAGAAAGTGTAGGCATCCATATAGCCACCCGACGGTCAGGTGTGCTGGAAAGCTGACACTTTTATCAGAATACCACAGCACTCTGGAGAGCCAATGCTAACTTTGTGCAGTCAGATAGCAGAAATAACAGCAAAGAAATGATTAGGCTACAAAAAAGTCAGACAGCTCTCAATGGGTGGGAAATGTTGAGAAAAATCGTATTGTAGGTTGGAAAAAGTGACTCATGTAGTAGTGAGACTACTAGAAAACTGTTGCCTGCAGAAAGTTGGAAGAAAGCAAATGCACTTAATATAATTGTAGAACTTGATAACATGATTTTCAATTAGAATGTTGAAAGTATCAGTTGAGGTTTAATTAAATACGTGTGGGAGATCAGTTAAATACATGTTCAAATGTTTTAAGAAAAATTTAAGGGGACTCTACAGACAGACTAGGAATTGCTGAGTTGGTAAATAAAACCATTTCTTATTTCCTCCATTCTGAAAGTGCTCTTTTATGAAAAAATTATTTATTTATTTGGAAGGCAGAGAGAGAGAGAGAGAGAATCTTCCATCTGCTGGTTCACTCCCTAAATGACTGCAGCAGCCAGGAGTAGGCCAGGCTGAAAGAGGCCAGGAGGCAGGAACTCCATCCACCCTTGTGGGTGGCAAAGACCCCAAGCACTTGAGCCATCTTCTACATTCCCAGGCATATTATCAGGGAGCTGGATCAGAAATGGAGAAGCCAGGGCTTGAACTGGCACTGTATGGGATGCCAGCATTATACACAGCAGCTTAAACAGCTGCACCACAATGCTGGCCCCCTAAAAAGATTCTTAAGGTAAAATTTGAACCTAGGGGATTGATGAAACTACATATATGGCTATTACTTTTTTAAGAGCTCTAAAAGATTTAAGGCACTATCAGGTAGATACCCTCTCTCCAAGTATAACAACAACAAACAGGTTTTCTAGGAATCTCAGGGGAACTGTCCCACTGCAGTCTGGCATTCTGAATATAAGGAGAGGAATGCCTAAGAATTGTGCATGTGGTTTTTAGGGCATGGACCCAAGTTGAAAACATAGGAGACACAAAAATGTTCTTAGAGAGGTAACTAGTGATTACTACGGTACTAAGATTTTTGAAATTCCTAAGGCTTGCTGGACACTTAAATTTCATATAGATGAGAAGTAGGTTGAGGAACTTTTTTTTTTTTGACAGGCAGAGTTAGACAGGAGAGAGAGACAGAGAGAAAGGTTATTTTTCTGTTGGTTTACCCCCAAAATGGCCTCTATGGCCCGTGTGCTGCGCCGATCTGAAGCCAGGAGCCAGGTACTTATCCTGGTCTCCCATGGGGTGCAGGGCCCAAGCACTTGGGCCAACCTCCACTGCCCTCCTGGGCCACAGCAGAGAGCTGGACTGGAAGAGGAGCAACTGGGACAGAATCCAGCGCCCCAACCGGGACTAAGACCTGGGGTGCCAGTGCCACAGGCGGAGGATTAGCCAAGTGAGCAGCAGCACCAGCCAGAGGAACATTTTTAACTTATAGCCATGAGCTATGTATTAGGGGAAAAAAAGCAAGTTTATTGTGCATTTATAGGAAAATACAAAGGTTATACAAGACAATTTGGAAGAAAAACTGCAAAAAACTCAAAACTGAACCTTCTAACTACAATTCATATTTCCTTTATATAATGAATAAATATTAGTCATAATAAAGGACCCAACAGTCATTATACATGATCCTTAGAGTCTGTGAAACCTCCAATAGTGAATAATTATATCAGGGATTATAAAGTTTTCCTTAACAGATACCAGAAATGTGAGAAAAAACACTCTCTTCAGATCTTTAAATCTGAACTCATAACTTAGGGAGCTGGCTGGGCTCAGGTGGGATTATCACTCCCTGTACTGAACCTCCTAATTCTTTTTGTGCAGTGAGTTCGAGCAATTGAGAGTTCACCTATTTTGTTCCCCTATTCTCAAGAGTTGCTCCTCTGTACTGCCTGTTGCCTAATGTCTGGAAACTGTCATTCAATTTGTTTCATTTGGTATTAATTTTTTATGGCAGTTGAGAAAATCTGATCCTTTTTCTCCATCATAGCTGAAAATGGTGTCTTCATTTTCTATTAACTTCCATAGTTGTCAACAAGAAGTCTGCTGTCATTCTTATGTTTGTTTCTCTTTAAGTATTGTATCTTTCCCCCCACTACTGGTTGCTCTTTAGATTTCTTTTTCAGTATCAATTTTCTGAAGTTTAATAATATGTCTTGTCATGATTTTGTTTATTTTGCCTGGGGTTAATAGGTCTTCTTGGATCTGTGAATTGATGGTGTTTAAGAAATTTGGATAATTATTTCTACTTCCCTCATAGACCCTAATTACACATTAGAATGTTTACAGTGTTTTCATTGATCCTGAAGCTCTGTTACTTTTTCTTTGGTCTCTCTCTTCTTCCTCACCTCTCTGTACTTCACTGTGAATAATTTCTGTTGGTATGATTTCAAATTCAGCTTTCTTTTCTTCTTCAGTGTCTAATATGTTAATCCCATTCTGTGAATTTTTCAGTGCATTCGTTAAAATTTTCATCTGACTTTGGGTCTTTAAAAATACTATAATGTACATTACCATGGAATCAGATACAGTTCACGGAGTTTCTCAGACTTACTTAACCATAGCACCCTTTTAAACACAGAACACTTTATCATCTCTGTAAATAGTAGTTTGGACAGTCAGTTTGGAAAATGATATTCCAGACAGGAAAAAAAATCTTCTTTAACCTTTTCCATTAATGGAAAGGGTTCTTTAGGCACTGGATTAGTTGTATGTGGTTTAATATCTGATAAAATAAATTTGGGTAAATATCATTGCTAATTGACAGGGTATGTAATAAAGCATATACTGAAATTATAAAATACATGATATCCTATCTGGATGAAGGCAAGAAAAATAATGGATTTGATTATGTCCCAATATGGTTTGAAGTTGTCTTTTTATGCTCCTATTTAAAGATAGCTGTCTTATTTCTCTCTGACTACTCTCCATGCTTCATGTTCAGTGTTCCTATATCACGAATTTCAGTTTATGCTCCTCATGCCATACTTGTACTAGGTTAGGGCTGTGACAAGAATCATTTGCTTAGGTTAAACTGTGATGAATGAAGTTGAGATAGGTAATGTACATGATAATTTTGGCCCATACAAAAATTAAAAAATACAGATTTTAAAAGTATCGAACTCATACATCACATACTTATATTGGCTCTTATATAAGTGATGTAAATAAAATGCCAAGCATCCCAGACTAGTTACCTTAACTCCCTAACATATGTCTCACTTTTTAATTATTACAAATAAAAACTTAAGACATTGATTTTGTTTCTTTGCTTCATAGGGTCATTTCTTTACATTCAAAATTCTTGCCTTAGTTATGGGAGAAAGCTAATTCTTCTCTGAATCTATGTAAAGCTTACTTCCAATAAAGGACTGCTCTTAACAAATGCCCAGTTGTTTTCCTTGATCTCGTCTCTTTCATACATTTTATTTGTTGGAAGATAAAAGATGTAATCATGTTTTAACAGCGTAATTAATTCAAATATGTACATAACTCAGTTCCTTATGAGTGGTGTTTTTAACAGTCATTTAATTTCCCTACAACATATACTACATTGATGTATTGTACTTCAGCTCCAGAGTGATAGACAAAGGAACAGTTTACTTTAGTTCAGTGTTAGACATGACATCTTATTCCTGAAGAAAACATCAGTTCCTAATGATACTAGATTGATTTATACTAGTGATGATGTCTTTATTATCTGGAACAAAGGATTAATCTTTCTTTACCAAAGTGGCTGTTTTGCTTTCTCAACCAGGCATTTTAATTTTTACGTTGACAACCAGTCAGAAAGAATCTATTATAAATTATCAAAGCACATGCTTCATAGGCTAGTTTCTTAAAATGTCAAGTAGGACATTTTTGTGACAGAGAAAAGTTGATGTGTGCTTTAATCTCCGTATTTTGATGCACTGCACACTGTGTTACCTTAGCTGAAATGCATTTTGTTCTTAAAGCTTCCCCTAAGTGTTTGCTTTTAAGCAGTTTGTCAGATGGAGAGATGATCTGGATGGTCTGTGTTACTAATGGAGTAATCACTGTTTTACTATCTGACATGTTGTAAAGAACTGACTTGTCTTTCTAGTATCTGACCTTAAACTTCAAGTCATGAATTGAAAGAGAAATGAAAACATAAAACATAAAAGAAGGAAAAACTGAGAGTTCCCTTTTTATAATTTTAATATTTAGAGATTAACTATAGATGAAGTTAATACAAAGAAAATTAAAAATGGCATTAGTATTCAGAGTTGGTTAGCAGTGAGCAGGTGTGGTTTGGGGCATCCAAACACAAAGTAGCAGATGATTTTAGGTGATCAGGTAAACCATCCAGCTGCCGTATCTGAATCAGGGAGGGATTTTCCTCTGCCATTTGAGGAGGAGGAAATGTAAGATTTCTTCTTAGTCCTAAAATAAATCGTACCCAGCTCCAGGCTGCAGTGGCTAGGATTCTAACTCTTGCGTCCTTTCTAGTGGAGCGCCAGGCCTTCCAGGAGAATGGTGGAGCAGCAGCCTCTGCCGGCAGTTCAACTAGTTGTGTTGTTACTCATCACTAGCCTTAGGTGGTTCCCATAAAGGTGAGAAAGTGACTTGGCTGATGGCATGCAGCCCCACATAGAAGGGCCTTGTCCCAGCCAGAAAGGGCCATGGCATTGTTGATTAGCAGGATGAGAATGAGGGCAAGTGTGTCCTACCAGTCACAAAGCAACAGAGCCACACAGTTCCTGGGACTGACCCACCTGTCGCTGCCAGAGTGGACATTGAGTGCAGTTCCTGTTCTCTCTGTGGACAGACTTCTCTCCCGTTCTGATGACCCTTGTGCAGATTTTCTACCCTTAGAAGAAAACCCCATCTTGATTGTCTCTGTTACCCAGGGCCTTCAACAAACCAAAGCCTGACTGCAGTTGTTTTGCAAATACCTGGGAAAATGACTTCTTGCTTTGAGCCGTGTAAGCTGCCATTCTTCCCTGACATGAGGGATCAGAGACTACAAACCACAGCCCTGTCTGCATCTTCAGTGTGAGAAAATTACCTTATAATTCTTCAAAAACAAAAAGCTTAACAAGAGCACGCTGATTGATTTCTTATCACTAACTCCATTTTGAGTTCATCTCAAGATATTTGGTAGAGTAAAATGCCCACGTGGAAGAAAACCTAGTAGAAATCAAAGGATACTAGAACAAAAGGGAAAAAATTATGAATTAAAATGTGATGTCAGGGCCTGCATGAGAGGCCACTCCAGCTGGGAGGAGATATGGTAGGAAATCAGAGCTGCTCACACACCACTCCTCTAGATTCCTACCTCCTAAAAATCCAGGGTTTGCAGTTCCATAGGTTTCTTTGCTGGGTTAACAGCGATAACAGTAACAGTAGTAGTTATGTTTAATTAAGGACTTGCTCTGAAACTAGGCACTGTATAGACTTCGGTGTTCAATATGCATTTTTCCTTTAATCGTTATAAAAACTTTATGACATAGGCTTGTTCTTTTCTCCTGTAATACTGAGTGTTTGATGGCCAGTATAAAAAGAGAGAAGAACCTAGAACTCAAACTCGCTGTGAAATAACCAGAAGTATAGATGGAGGTGGAGCAGGTATCCCAGATTTATTAAGGGCCTTTCAACTCCATCTTCTCTCTGTAATGTCGGCTGCATCACCTCACACTCACAAGGTATCCGCCGTCAGCATTGGGACATCAGGAGTCTGTTCACCTCCAACACAGCTCGGCACTCTTGTGTGTCTTGTTCATCCCAAGTAGCTCAGGCTTGCCCTTCCTGGATGCAATCACTCACAAGGGGCTTAGATGGCAACAGATACCTTAGACCAATGAGTGAGAGAGGAATGGTGTTGGGGAACCAGTTGTAGCGAGGGAACTGGAACGTTAGAGTTCACTGATGGACGCAGGATCACACAGTTAATAGGGGGCACTTGCAGGTCTGCCCAGCTATGAAGCGCACGCTCCTAACCTTTGTACTACAGCATGTAGACGTATTCTGGAGATGAGAAGCAGGTTCTCAGACTGATTGCTCCAGATCAAGATGATCACGTTGCTCTTGCCTCGAGAAGTCCCATTGCGACAAATGCCAGTTTCTGATTATTGGCGACTGAGATGGTTCTCTGAGATAAAAAAGAGAAATTGTCAGAGGGTAGGGGATTTCAGAGAATGGAGAGGGAAATTTGGAAGTGGGAATCTGGACCACCAGTTTCTCGCCTTTCAGGGTCCCCGGATAATGGTATTGCAAATTACAAAAATGGTGCTTAGAAGATGCTAAGAATGAGTCAGACAAAATGGCCTGTTCTGTGTCTACCCAGAGACATGGGCCTGTCGGTGACTCTTGCACTAGTCTTTGATCTGCTGAAGAATGTGCTGGAACCTCTCTGGACAGCTCAGTTTTGTTGACTACTGGGTTATCAGGAAAATGAAAAAAAAAAAAATGGAGTTGTAGATACATTAATAAATGGCAACAGAAAAGGAAGTTTCATGTGAGGCACAGAACGTTGTTGCAGGAAAACTCTGTAAGAGAGATAAGCTAGCCATAATTTCTGAGGAGGTTGGGCTACAATGAACATCTAAACCCTTGATGAATATTTTCTTTGCTAATAATTGGATGGTCTAAGCTGGGAAGTGAGTAGTATCTGATTTGACACTTGTTAGGTGACCTGGGATCTGGAACTGCAAAACCCTCATTAAAAAGCAAAGTGGTGGAGGCCGGCGCCACAGCTCACTAGGCTAATCCTCCACCTTGCGGCGCCGGCACACCGGGTTCTAGTCCCGGTCGGGGCGCCAGATTCTGTCCCGGTTGCCCCTCTTCCAGGCCAGCTCTCTGCTGTGGCCAGGGAGGGCAGTGGAGGATGGCCCAAGTCCTGTGGGAGACCAGGAGAAGCACCTGGCTCCTGCCTTCGGATCAGCGTGGTGCGCTGGCCGCAGCGCAGCGGCCATTGGAGGGTGAACCAATGGCAAAGGAAGACCTTTCTCTCTCTCTCTCTCTCCCTGTCCACTCTGCCTGTCAAAACAAAAACAGAAACAAAAAACAACAAAACAAAAACAAACAAAAAGCAAAGTGGTGGTGGCCATGGCAGACAAGGAGCCAGGCTGGCAAGGGACAAAGCATGTCTTTCTGTCAATGTGCTTACTATACTCAAGTTACACAATGTTCAGGGAGGGAGGCTCATCAGAAATGATACCCAAACAATGACAGGTTTCCTTTGGGCTGCCCTGGCTCTTGCTGAATGCAGGTGACAGTGTTAAGGATGCTGTATTAATGGAGGATGTTCCAAAGACTGTGCCACAAACCCATCCAGACACAGAAGCCTGAGGCCCTGTGGACCACATCAGGTCTGACTCCCAAATCTCCCAGGCAGCACTATCTGACCATAGCACGGGTACCAGATCTGCATGTGTACAAACCTAAGCTCACGCTTGACCTGAAATCTGCTTGTAGTATGTTGCCTCTCTCAATAGGTGGCAAGTCCCTGAGTCACCAACCCAAATCCAATCATGGATTGCTGGAAATCTTTGAAACTAAGCTGTCCTAAAGTGGTTTGCCTTCAGTCAAGGTTGTGTTTCTGTTTCCTCTTGAAGCTGCCACCCACCACCAGCACAGCCCCCATAGCAACGGAGTACAACCCTCTGTTGAATCTCTCTCTGATCCTGGACTTGCATCATCTTGAGGGCAAGCCCTGTGTTTTAATCACCTAATCACCTAATGTTCATTTAAAGCCTGGGTGATGACCAGTGTTGGATGAATCTTTTTTGAAGAATGAATCATTGAAAGTTTGACCTTGTCCAGCTTTATCAATTGGAACCATTTCTGACAATTCTGAATATTTATTAAGTGTTTCTCAGTTACTGAGACACATGCCTAATCAAGTTCTATAGCTCTAAGTTTCTGGTCTAGTCCTGAGTTTTCTAATACTGTAAGAGACAGTGCTTTTTGCGACTCACAGACATGGTAACACCTTTGAATGATTCTTCTGAGTGCAAGTATGAGACGAGCTGGGGGCACAGATATCTGTATTCAAGAGCGGTTCCCAAGAAGAGTACTACAAGAACAAAACAAAACAAATCACAAGGAAGGCATTCCTGTTAGCACTAAATTCAAAAGCTTCACGCACATTTTATTTACAATTCATTCTGATTTCAGGAACCTTTATTGGTATTAATTGCAAATACAAACAATTAGTCAAAGAAAAACTGCACTTCCCAGGGTTCCCCTCAATGTGTAGGTTGGGTTAGCATTGGCCACAAGAGAAATCAAAAGAGATTTGGAAGGCAGAAATGAAAACTAGCCTCTTTTTTTTTTTTTTTTTTTTTTTAACAATCTGCTCAGGGTGAGGGTCGGCTGCAGCTCGTGCACTTCTCACAGGCGTGCCAGTGCGACTTCTTGGCAGAGAGAGGGAGGGTGGCAGTTCCTTTATCACCCCCCACCCCCGCTCTTCCTCCAGCTTCCCTAATTCTGGGCCCGCTGTGTGTGTGGCTCCACGGTGGGGAGTGCCAGTTATCCTACAGGCTGCCTGTCCCAAGATTCCAGTGATCAGGAGCAACTCGTGTTCACAGGGTCTAGTTTGTCCCTCTTGTGGGCGTCACTGGTCTCTTGATTCTCCTTTGTCAAGTCCTCTTTGCCCCCCAGTAGCCTGGCCTACTGACTTCAGGTCCAACACGAGCAAGCTTTCCACAGATTGCTTAACCGAGCCCCATAATCGGGTCGATTCCAATCACCCCATAAATGCCCCTTGCTTTGTATTTTCCAGAGTAGCGCGTCTTCTCTCAGCAAAGGCTGACACCCCGAGTGGGTTTGTGTCACCGTCTATGCTGGAATGATTTCTTCCAGACCATCTGACTGCACAGTTGTTTGCAAGGAAAATGTCAAATTCTGGTGTCTCTGAGTCATCTGCTGTGACACATTCTAAATTATATTAATTCATTTCCTCTGCGATTAGTAGTGTTTGGAAGATATTACCAGAACTTCTAGGCCTGCATTGTCAAGTTGTCTGGGTACCACGTTGAGACAGAGGCCCCCGCAGTAGCATCTGATGTTTTTAAAGGAGGTTCACACATCAATGTTTACTTAACCAAGTTGCCTGAGGAATTTTTTACAAGACATTAACCCTATTGTTTTCCAATAAAATTGCCTTGATGGGGAAAAAAGCTAATATTAGTCCAAACATCTGTCATTTTATTAACTTGGTTGCATAACCTTATATTTTCAGTCTTTTTGGAATGAAAATGTTAGGCCAGTGTTCGGTGATGAATGTTGGTATAGAAGAAGTTAATGCATATGACAGGCTATCTGACACACTCTATCAAATCCACTCACATTTTTATGGGATGTGACCAGAACTCTTAGCTGAGTATCATAATTATTTTGTGTTCCAAGGAATTAGAAGCATCTCAGTTATTGCAAAGCTCTTGATATGAGTTAGTTTCTCATGTCTTATCTCTTAATAGAAAATATTTTTAGCTATGGAGAATGACTTGTGATGTACTGGTATTTCTAGAATTTTTTTTTATTTATTTTTTTATTTTTTAACAGGCAGAGTGGACAGTGAGAGAGAGAGACAGAGAGAAAGGTCTTCCTTTGCCGTTGGTTCACCCTCCAATGGCCGCCGCGGCCGGTGCGCTGCGGCCGGCGCACCGCGCTGATCCAATGGCAGGAGCCAGGAGCCAGGTGCTTTTCCTGGTCTCCCATGGGGTGCAGGGCCCAAGCACCTGGGCCATCCTCCACTGCACTCCCTGGCCACAGCAGAGAGCTGGCCTGGAAGAGGGGCAACCGGGACAGAATCCGGCGCCCCGACCGGGACTAGAACCCGGTGTGCCAGTGCTGCAAGGCAGAAGATTAGCCTAGTGAGCCTAGGCGCCGGCCAATGTACTGGTATTTCTGAGTTTAAGAACTCTGTGGTTAAATGGTCACCATGTATGTGGACATTGTCCACCAAATTATTAGACTGAAGAGTGGCTCAGATGGCTTGAAATGCTCTGTTAAGTTTGTTGATGAAACTTTTGAAAACATTGTTTGAAAGGCAGAAAGAGAAGAAGACACACGGAGAGCTCCCATTTCCTGGTTTCCTTCCCAAATGGCTACAGCAGCTGGAGGTAAACCTGAGAGCAAAGGACAAATCCAGTTCTCCCACGTGGCGACGGGGAACCAGCTACTAGAGCAGCTGGTGTGAGAAGCCAGAGCCAGGAATGCAGCCCAAGGACTGCAGTGTGGGACAGAGGTGTCTTATCCACTGTCTAAATGCTGATCCTGGAGGAAAAAAATTTAAAGACTTATTGTATTCATTTGAAAGAGAGAGAGAGAAAAAGAGAGAGGAGAGATCTTTGATTCACTGGTTCATTCTCAAAATGGCTGCAGCAGCCAGGACTGGGCCAAGCCAAAGCCAGGAGCCAGAAACTTCTTCCTAATCTCTCATGAGGGTGCAGGGGCCCAAGCCTCTGGGCCATCTTCTGCTTTTTCCGGCACATTAGCAGGGAGCTGGATCGGGAGTGGAGCAGCTGGGACCCAAACCAGCACCCACAAGGGATGTGGGAGCTGCAGGCAGTGACTTAATCTGCTGTGCCACAGTGCCAGCCCCGGAAAATTGTTCTACCACTTGTTAATTCCTCATCAATAAGCAGAGCCACTCACATTCAATGCTGGGCATTAATTCATTGCAACTGTGTCAGGTATTCCTTACTTCAAACCAGTTCTCTCCAGACTCAGATGCTTGTCCATGAGAAATTAGGAGAGAGCTACTAAAATACTTTGTTTTTTGACATATGAGAAACTAAATAAGCAAGGATTATATATGGAAGGCAACACTGCATCACTGTATTTACGTGATTTAACACTTTGTGTTTTTGTATTTATCTATTGTAATGAGAAGACAGATGTGGAAGAAAGAGGGAAAGGTGAAACCAAGGTCAAATGCAATTGTTGATTATTCAGTATCTTTGAACTAAGGAGGATTGCTTAATAAAGACTTCTTGTGTGCTTTTTTTTTTTTTTTTTTTTTTGACAGAGTGTCACCCTCCAATGGCCGCCGCGGCCGGTGTGCTGCGGCTGGCGCACCGCGCTGATCCGATGGCAGGAGCCAGGTGCTTCTCCTGGTCTCCCATGGGGTGCAGGGCCCAAGACTTGGGCCATCCTCCACTGCACTCCCGGGCCACAGCAGAGAGCTGGCCTGGAAGAGGGGCAACCGGGACAGAATCCGGCGCCCCGACCGGGACTAGAACCCGGTGTGCCGGCGCCGCAAGGTGGAGGATTAGCCTAGTGAGCCGCAGCGCCGGCCCTCTGAGTCTGTCTTTTAAATCTCCATTCAGCCTTTGTCATGTGATTTGCAGTCCAAGTTTTAAAAATAAATGAGCAAAATATTTATTTTAGTAGAATGTTTTCCACTTCTATTTCCAAAACAAAATTCAGAGTGGTCAGTGAAATTCATTATTTGAATATAAATCATGTTTAATAGGCCATAGAAATGACTGATGCTATTAACTCCTGAATCAATAAAATAGAATCTCCTTGGTGCCAAGGGAATTATGTGATGGAGCTTTCCTTTTCATCAATAATCCTGAATAACACTGCATTAATAAATATTTCATATTTTTTTTTTTTTTTTTGACAGGCAGAGTGGACAGTGAGAGAGAGAGACAGAGAGAGAAAGGTCTTCCTTTGCCGTTGGTTCACCCTCCAATGGCCGCCGCTGCAGCCGGCGCACCGCGCTGATCCGATGGCAGGAGCCAGGATCCAGGTGCTTTTCCTGGTCTCCCATGGGGTGCAGGGCCCAAGCACCTGGGCCATCCTCCACTGCACTCCCTGGCCATAGCAGAGAGCTGGCCTGGAAGAGGGGCAACCGGGACAGAATCCGGCGCCCCAACCGGGACTAGAACCCGGTGTGCCGGCGCCGCAAGGTGGAGGATTAGCCTATTGAGCCACGGCGCCGGCTTAATAAATATTTCATATTTTTTATCAGAGATGATCTGTCAGTAGGAAGACCACAGGACCCACCCAGATCTGATCTCATTCACTGTCTATGTGAATTAAGGGACAGTGCTAAGGAACTCATCCACAAGTGATAAGAGTGGGAGTCACTGACATGAATGAAATTATCTTAAATAAATCAAATCTGTTGCATTTGTTCCTCAGATTTTTTTCATTTTTTCTTTAACATTTCATAAGGACTTTGTGTTCTAATGACTTTCAGCTTTTCTTTATTTTTTTAATATTTATTTGTTTTTATTTTGAAAGGCAGAGTTAGAGAGGACAGAGAGAACTTGCATGTGCTGGTTCACACCCCAAAAAGCCATAACAGCCAGAGCCAGACCAGACTGAAGCCAGGAGCTTCATCCAAGTCTCTGACATGGGTACAGTAGTCCAAGCAGCTGGGCCATCCTCCACTGCTTTCCCAGGCACATGGGCAGGGAGCTGGATTGGAAGTGGAGCAGCCGGGACTCCAACTGGTGCCCGTATGAGATGCCACTGTTTCAGGCCGTGCCACAAAAATGGCCCCTTTAATTTTATTTTTTAAACCATGAAGGAATTGCATACAAGGATTCTTCTCTTTTCCTATTTTATTCATCCATTCACCTTCCTTGTCTCTCCTGGGCATATTATCAGTGAAAGTTTCTACAGAGAAGTTATACAAATTAATTCTTACTTTCTGGTGAAGCTATTAATCTGATGTTGTAAAAGTCAGTTCTTAGACTTGATCGAATTTATGTACTTGAATCTTGAATTGTGTACTTGATTTAAAATGATAGAATATTAATGGTCAGGTGGTTTCTTCCACGTGTGCTCATGATTTGAACAAGTTTCAACTGAGAACAAAATTAGTATCCCTCGGCGATGCTGACTTGTTTATCAGTGCCAACCAATCCTGAGGTTGATGGAGAATGGCAACAGCTAGAAGATTTAATTGAAGACAAAGACAGTTTATTTCATAATGAAGCTGAAGACAGAAGCCAGAAGAGTTAATTTAGCTTTAAGGATTAATGTTTCAAGGTGTCAATCTCTCAAATTTTGGCCATTCTAGTGACGATGAATGATATCTGTTTGTGGTTTTAATTTAAATTTCATTGATGACTAAGGATGTTGCACATCTTTTCATGAACTTTGTGACTATTCACCTGCTTTGTGAAGTCACTAAGTTTTATTTTACTGAATGGTTTTTCTTTTTGTAGAAGTTTGTTAGATATTCTGAATATTTTTATATTTATATAAGTGTATTGCAGTAAAATTTTCCCAGTCCCTTCCCTATTTGCTTTTAATGGTTTCCTTTTTTTAAAAGATTTATTTATTTATTTATTTAAAAGGAAGAGTTGGGGGAGGGAAGGAGGGAGGGAGGGAGAGAGAGAGAGATATCCCTCATCTGCTGGTTCAATTTAGAATGGCTGCAGTAGCCTGGCTAGCCAGGCTGAAGCCAGGAGCTTCTTCTTGATCTTTGAAGTGGGTGGCAAGGGTCCAAGCACTTGGCCATCCCCTGCTGCTTTCCCAGGAGCATTAGCAAAGAGCTGGATTAGAAGGGGAGCAGCGAGGACACGAACTGGAACCCATATGGAATGCCAGTTTCACAGGTGGCAGCTTAACCCACTATGCCACAATGCTGGCCCCAGTGCTTTCCTTTAATGATCAGTTACTCTTTTTTTTTTTTTTTTTTTTGACAAGCTGAGTTGGACAGTGAGAGAGAGAGAGAGAAAGGCCTTGCTTCTGTTGGTTCACCCCCCAAATGGCTGTTACGGCCAGTGCGCTGCGCTGATCCGAAGCCAGGAGCCAGGTGCTTCCTCCTGGTCTCCCATGCGGGTGCAGGGCCCAAGCACTTGGGCCATCCTCCACTGCCCTCCCGGGCCACAGCAGAAAGCTGGACTGGAGGAGGGGCAACTGGGACTAAATCCGGTGCCCCAACCGGGACTAGAACCCGGGGTCCCGGTGCCACAGGTGGAGGATTAGCCTAGTGAGCCGCAGTGCCGGCGATCAGTTACTCTTAATTTTGATGAGACCCAATTTACCAGTCTGTCTGGATGATTAGTGCTTTCTGTATCTTTGTGGAGACTGGGCTGGGTGGAATCTGAGATGTGTGTGAGAAACTTGAAGGACACTTCAGGGAATGGAGGCAGGAGTCCCCATTATGTGTTAATCTGAGACTGTTCCTTGGCAGGATACCACAACTCCCTTTCTTATGCAGCTGCAGGCTATATCTGTCCTTGAAGGCAAATATTTTGGCCACCTTTTTACTATACAATGTACTTTCGATTGTATGAAACATAGATATTATCTCCATTAACAAAAAATACGTTTTCTTGAGCTAATCTTGTTTTCCTGGTGCTCACCCCCTGGGTAAAGGAGCATGCTGTGACTGTGCGAGTAGAAAAGCCCTTGTAGAACTAACAAAACTTGACGATTGTTCTGACAGTAGTCCCTGCACATCCTTCAACTCAGGGATCCAAACCTCACTGGAAAGCAGCACATAACCTAAGACAGCTTGGCCTACTCCAGGCTGCTGTGGTTTGGATGTGTCCCTGCCACATTCCAAGTGTTGAAACTTCATGGCCAGTGTGGCAGTGCTGAAAAGGTAGGGCCATATTAACAGGTGATTGGACCATATATCCATGTTCTATCTGTTTTCTCTTTTCCTTCCAAGTTATTTCTATGTATGCTATAAGCCTCACAAGACATCATTATCATTTTTGATTTAAAGATATGATCATTTAAGAAAATCAGAACATGTAACTAAAACATAATAGGACTGAAAGAAAAGCTCTTGGGTCCCATCAGGGATCGTGTTCTTCAGTCCAGAGAACTTTTCCGCATTTCATAATATAATGCCATATGGAGATAAATGATTTCTGCTTTTCAATATGATGGTATCCTTGTGTTGCTTTTCTTTTTGGAGGATATTTTTACAGGGTATAAAATTCTAGGCTGACAGGTCTATTTTGTTCTCTCAGTAGTTTCAGTGTGTCTTTCGGCTTTTATTATTTCTGACAAGAACTTAACCATCCTTTTTATTCTTCACTAGTGCACATTTACTTTTTTTTTCTGGTCATACTTTTTTAAAGACTTATTTTTTAATTGAAGGGCAGTTATACACACAGATCTTCCATCCACTGGTTTATGCCCCAAATGGCTGCAACAGCCAGGGTTGGGCCAAGGCAAAACCAGGGGTCTCCCACATGGAAGTCAGGGGCCCAGTTCTTGGGCCTACTACCATTGCTTTCCCAGGAGTGTTACCAGGGAGCTGGATCAGAAGCGGAGCAGCTGGGAGTCAAGGATTCTCACCTGGGTTTCTGATGTTGCAGGTGGCAGCTGAAGCCACAGTGCCACAATGCCAGCCCTCTCAGGCTATGAGGCAGAGTGGACAGTGAGAGAGAGAGACAGAGAGAAAGGTCTTCCTTTGCCGTTGGTTCACCCTCCAATGGCCGCCGCAGCCCGCGCACTGCGGCTGGCGCACCGCGCTGATATGATGGCAGAAGCCAGGTGCTTCCTCCTGGTCTCCCATGGGGTACAGGGTCCAAGCACTTGGGCCATCCTCCACTGCACTCCCTGGCCACAGCAGAGAGCTGGCCTGGAAGAGGGGCAACTGGGACAGAATCCGGCACCCCGACCGGGACTAGAACCCGGTGTGCCAGCGCTGCAAGGCAGAGGATTAGCCTAGTGAGCCACAGCGCCGGCTCTTTCAGGCTACTTTTAAACACAGCTCTTTAGCCTCAGTATTTAGCAATTTGGTGTTGATATGGTTTTTGTTGCATGTCTGTGGCTTCTATTTGTTAAGTAACCTGAATCTTTCATCACTTCTAGAAAATTTGTAGCCATTATTTTATCACAAGTTACTAATGCTCCATTCTCTTTATCCACTCCCTCTGGAATTATTCGACATTGTTCCACTGATCACAAATGGTCTTTTCTTTAAAAAAAATACTCTTCATTTTCAATTATTTTCTATTGAGTGTTTCAAGTTTACTATTACCTTCCCCTGCTGTGTCCAGTCTGCTCTTAAATCCATCTAATGAATTCTTCAGTTCTGATGTTAGATTTTTCATTCACCAAGTTACTACTTAGTTTGGGTTGTTTGTTGTTGATAGATTTTGTATCTCTGAGAATTTTCCATTACTTTGTGCATGGTGTGCACAATTTTAAACGTACCTTTCATCATTTTTTAAAATATTTATTTATTTGAGAGGTAGAGTTACAACACACAGAGAGAGGTCTTCTATCTGCTGCTTCACTTCCTGGATGGCCACAATGGCTGGAGCTGAGCTGATCCAAAACCAGTAGCCAGGAGCTTCTTCCGGGTCTCCCACGTGGGTGCAGGGACCCAAGCACTTGGGCCATCTTCCACCACTTTCCAAGACCATAAGCAGAAAGCAGGATGGGAAGAGGACAGCCAGGACTGGAACTGGCACCTTTATGGGTTGCCATGAATGCAGGCAGAGCGTTAGCCCACCGCACCACAGCGCCAGCCCCTTCTGTTTATCATTTATATCACATTCATTTTACAGTACTTTTCTGATGACTTTAGAATTTGGACTATCTGAGATATGCTTCTACTGATGATTTCCTCTCTTGAGAAAGGATGCCACTTTGTCGCCTTGTCTGTGTCTTAGAATCTATAAGTGTCTTTGAGACATTTAATATAAGAGATGAGTAGAATCAGAAGTCAATGACATTTATCTCCAAAATATGCAAGCTCTTTTTCTATAAGTCTACTAGAGATGGGATGAGGGAGAACTGACCTGCGGGTTAGCTGGGACTGGACTTTGTTGAAGCTTTAGTTTAACTCAATTCACCAATAGCTTGAAATATTCTGGAGGTGGGATGCAGCGTTCCCCAGCCGGCACTGAGAACTGAGCACTGACAATGTTTCAGATACTTATGTTTCACAACCAAGTCACCAACTTTCAGGATTGTTGGAAACATTGACTCATTTTCCTGCCCAGGTAAAAGATGAGGGGATCATTAGAGTGTCTCTTTGTAGCATCACTACCAGTTAATTCTGTACCACAGGAGATACTTTGCTAAAAGACCTGAGAGCTGTAATTCATGAAAGACCATAATGACTCTCAGGACTCCTCTAGTCTCTTGCCCAGCCCCAGTCTCTGGTAGTAAAAGCATGGACTTCCCAAGCAGGAAGAATATTTTCCGAGCAATTCTTCCAGACCCAATCTCTTATATGCAAAACAAACAAACAAACAAATCTCTTGCTTCAAAGATATCTCAACTGCTTAACTGGGTATTGTCCTAAGAAGATGGTATCAGAACTCTTATTTAGAGATATCATGTGAATACATTAGAAGAACTCTGTTGAAAAGTTTTGCAGTTAGCATAAAGCTAGTACAACAATTGTAGTTCAGTCAACATTGCGGTTTCATTAGGTGGACTAGAGTATATTAAAATAGCATTATATAGATACTCTAACTTTAGTGCTTAGACAGCTTCTTGGTCTAGGGAAACTCTGTCCCGAGCTGATTCATGATCATATTCTTTGCTTTTTTTATTGCTTAGTAATGAAGACTTTGTTTAGTTTTCTCAGTCTGTTCCTTATCTACTCCAAGAAGAAATATGGGAATGAATAAATCTCTAAAGTACTTTGAAAACTTTTAAACAGGTACCATGTAAAGCTAAGTAATTATTACTCTAGACATTTTCTATTTTAAAACTTACTTTTATAACTCAAAAAAATCATAATGTACTTTTCAGGTTCATAGTATTTAAGCCCATGCAGATGAGGAGTGGTTAATGCCTCATAGATCTGGTTTTTTTTTTTTTTCAGTTTGTACATAAAGCACTAGTAAAGTATAAAACTGGTTCGCTTTAATTTCATTGTGTAATGATATCTACACATGGGAGTCTGCATGCAGCTTGTAAAATTTAGGAAAGGAAATCCAGTTTATAGCAAGCCTACTGCATCTACCATTGTGTCCCCAAGCTAACTGATGCATAAGCAGACATTGCTGATGTCATCATAGAAAATAGAGGGTGGCCTTTGTTCCCTTTGAGGGCCAAAATCTGAGTGTCTATTGCCCAGTACAGCAAGACCATTGAGCAGATTTCTTTCCATATGTCCCTGTTAGTATTTCAAGCAGAGAGATCCAGCTCCACTGGGCATAACCATTACAGGGGCAACTTAGAAAGCTCTGTGAGAGGTAGGACATTTAAAACTATGGCAGAAGTGCAGTGAAGGTCCCAAGAGTACTTCTGAGTCCTCCTCATTGAGGCCCCCAGTCTCCCATGGGTATTAGAACCCTCTATGATGCATGGAGAAAGCAGCAACTCAAATGGGTGCTTTACCTCTGTGGCAGCCCACCAGGTGTCCATCTTCACTTTGTGGGGTCTTAACAGTCATTGTCAATACAGAAGATTTTGTTTCTTATTCTACCATATGGTGACTGAAGGAGAAATAAGTATACAAAAAAAGCCATCATGATCCTCCTCTATTCTTCAAGCTACACTTTACAGTTATGGGGACCTTAATGTTTTGTTGTTATATGAAAAAAATTGTTCATGTTATCCAATAAAAATGGACTGAGAGGTCTCTGACCTAATATTTTATGTCCTATTGGTAACATAATATTGAAGAAAATCCCCACCCATGAACACTTATTTGTAAATTATTTGCATGTGGTATGATTATTAATGAGTATCCAAAGGCAAAGTGCACACTTGGGATGGCAGCCATCTTTGATGACGATACACTTAAACATATATATTTTTTAATTTATTTAACAGGTAGAGTTATAGATAGAGAGAGAGACAGAGAGAAAGGTCTTCCTTCCGTTGGTCCATTCCCCAAATGGCTGCCATGGCCGGCGCTGTGCCGATCCGAAGCCAGGAGCCAGGTGCTTCCTCCTGTTCTCCTATTGGGTACAGGGCCCAAGCACCTGGCCCATCCTCCACTGCCCTCCTGGGCCACAGCAGAGAGCTGGACTGGAAGAGGAGCAACCAGGACTAGAACCCGGTGCCTATATGGGATGCCGGTGTGCAGGTGGAGGACTAACCAAGTGAGCCACGGTACCGGCCCCTTAAACATATATTTGAAACAGTCTGGTTAATAATTTCAACTTTCTTGGCTTCCTACTTGTCAGATCTTTCTCCCTTTTTCTTCCTGTGAGTATTGGGTGATGCTGAGTTCCCTTGAAAACGAGTAGTGACATCTCTGCCAATTTCTACTTGTTTGCTTCTGCTTCCATTACACATGTAATCTTTAATCTGCGGTTTTGCTGCCAGAATCTTTCAGAGTCACTGGGACTTTTTAATGAAGAATGGCCTTTAGTTGAAGTGGGTGGTATAAGGCATAGATTTCCCTGGCCAGGTGCACATAAATTATAATACGGCATAATAGGCTGAATATTTATTAGCATATGTAAGTGTGACATACAAACTGGGTGAGAGCCTCATTTAATTCACATGCTAAATATTTGAAACAAAGTAGCAATTTGTTTTTTTAGATAAAATTATTTTAGGGATTTATTTTATTTATTTAAAGAGTTGCAGAGAGAGAGATGGAGAGATAGAGATAGGCTTGCCATCCAACTGGTTCAGTCCTGGAAGGCCTACAACAGTTGGGACTGAGCCTTGATGAGGCCAGGAGTCTGGGACTCAGCTTGGGTTTCCCTCATGAGCAGGGACCCTACTTGGTCCATCTGCTCCTGCCTCCCAGGGTGTACATCAGCAGGAAGCTGGGTCAGAGCCAAGCTAGGACAGTTCAAGCCCTCCAATATGGGATGCAGGCATCCCAAGCATTAACTTACACTGTGCCATACACCAGCCCCAAGAGAGAGGATCCTGACACTTTGTCTTTGTCTTCTGTGTTGTTCACCTACTGGGTTGTGCACCCTCTCTTTGGAGAACACTTGGTTAAACAACTCAGTTTTGAAAATGGAAAACCAGAACATGACGGCAGGAAAGTGCTATGGTTAATTCTCACAGAATTAAGTGAAGTTGAAAACAGAAAAGATGACAACACAGGCACAGATCGAAGCACAAGACATTCTGATGGTATCTAAAAAGAAAAGCCAGTTGATTTCCTGGAAGTGAAGGCACCTGAGTGAGAGGAATTGAGTCCATACAGATTGTGGGAAAATGGGACAGAAGACTTTGGTGTGGAAACAATTTGAAAGTTTTACGTAGTTTTTTGCACAATACGCATTTTGATGAACCTTTTGAAGACCATTCATATATATGAACGAATTCCAAAGAATTTTTGCTCCAAAATAAACTCACTTTTTTGTCGTGTTTTCTGCTGACTTTTGTGAAGTCCTCTCATGTATGTAGGGGGAAGCAATTCCAGCTGTTCGTAGGCAGCACACACTGGACTGACCTGGCCGGCAGGACAAGTGCCACAGAGAAAGAATGCTGGTAGCAGTCAGGGGTGGGAAATCACTGGACTCCAACCAGGGTAAGGGACAGAGTTGCAGGTACAGGTGAGCACACACTTCTGTTGGCACGAGGATGCTGGCGTAGAAGTGCGGATCTCCTTGGTCTTGCCTTCAGCACTTGCATGTCTAGAATGGAGTCGTTGCCTGCTGGTGGTTAGGCACAGGGATCAGTGACATCGCTCCCGCACTGCTTAACCTTGTCTGTGTCTCCAAAAACAAGTCCTTCTGGCCCTCCAGAGCTCAGAGACCCCTCAGTCTCCCCTGCCCCTCCTCCACTGCAGTTCCCAGACCCTCATTCTCACTTTCTCTCGGGCTTCCTTCCATTTCCACCCTTCGGGCTTCAGACATGCCCACCTCCCCGATGACTTAGAAAATGCCCTGCTAGCCCAGCTGTCCCTTTTAGTTGCCCCTTGTACTGTGAAACTTTTCAAATGAGAAGCCTGGATCTGCTAGGGTTTCCATTTTCTCTGACATATCCTGGAATCAGACTCCGTTTCATCACGTCATTCTCACCCAGTCGTCACCATGGCCTGTGTAGGCTGACTGCCGTCCCATGTTGGATCCTGCCCTCCCTCTCTTTCCCTGCCCTATCTCTATGCCGTCCTTTTCCATTTCCTGCTCTTGCTCCTCCTCCTGCATGTCCAAGATCCTCACTGCACCCTGTAACACATCTCTGCCCATAGCATTAGTGTGGTCTAAGACACAGAATTTGGGACAGCTTTGTGGTGTAGCAGGTACAGCCACAGCCTGTAACACCAGCATCCCAGATGAGTGCCAGCGCAGGCCCTGGCTGCTCCACCTCTGATTCAGCTCCCTGCTAATGGCCTGGAAAAAGCAATGGAGGATGACTCAAGTACATGGGCCCCTGCCACCCACATGGGAGACCACAAAGAAGCTCCTGGCTCCTGGCTCCTGGCTTGTGCCTGGCCTGGGATTGTGGCCATGTGAGAGTGAAACAGTGGATGGAAGATTTGTCTCTGTCTCTCTCTCCCTCCCTCCCTTCCATCTCTCCTTCCCCCCCCCACCCCCGTATAACTCTGACTCTGAAATAAATAAATCTTTTAAAAACACAGAACTTTTAATTCCTCATCATTTCTTTTAATTTTCTCATATTTTCCCTCACCTACCTCAAACACGTCATTTGTTATAACAGAAATCATGGAATAAATGTTTTTGAATGAATGTATGGAAATAGACACATGCGCTATGCTCTAGTCAAATCCTTGTGGTTCTGTCAAAATAGTAGTTTTCTTCTGCCATTACTACATTGATAAATTACAGGCATTTGGCTTTGGTAGGTCATTGAGTCACTGCATATAGCAAAATAAACTATTTATTTGAAAGAGTTACAGAGAGAAGGAGAGACAAAGAGAGACAGAGATCTTCCATCTGCTGGGTCACTTCCCAAATGGCCAGCAGTGGCTGTAGCTAAGCCAGACTGAGGCCAGGAGCCAGGAGCTTCATGTGAATCTTCCATGTGGGTAGCAGGGGCCCAGGAACTTGGGCCATCCTCCGCTACTTTTCCCGGGCCATGAGCAGGAAGCTGGTTTGGAAGTGGAGCAGCCGGGACTTGAACCGGTGCCCATACAAGACACTAACTTTGAGGCAGTGGTTTTACCTGCTACATCGCAACACCAGCCGCTTCCTGGGTGCATTGTAATGAAAACAACTGAGGTCATGACTGTCCAGGCATGTTTTCTCGCTCTACATATTGCTGGTACTAAGGCACAGTGGACACGGAAAGCATTCATAAACATAAACACCAGACAGGAGCTACAAGAAACAGCGCATGCTGTTGAAAGCCAGAGTTCTGACATTCAGGGAATAAGTGATGATCTCGACTCCCTTCTATTTTTACCTGTGATCAATTCAGCTGCCTTTGTTCTTGGGGTGCTTGCAGCCTGGTATGTTTCGAAGCCTTTCAATTAACTGGCTGATATATTTAAGCTTTTCTCTCAGAGTGACATTTGCTATTTTCTCTTGGCAACTGCTCGCCGATCGATGCCGGCGGAGATGAACTCGAGTCATGACTAAGGTGATTACGTGGCTTTGTGCTCCTTTGCCTGTGCTGCTTCCCTCCAGGGAGAGCTTGACATGTCTGAGGGCCCTGCTTGCCTCGCCACATCACATCTGCAAATTTGGTTGTGGCTGATGTGCAGCTGCATAAAATCAGAGACCTCGCTGCTTCGCCCAGCAGCCTCTCCTTGCGGTGGGTCCTCCTCGCAGACTGTGAGAGCTGTTGACAGGCCGCCCCGTCTGCTCAGAGGCCCTCATCAGCCAGTGTGAGGGCTCAGATCAGTAATTCCATTAAAGGAACGACTCCACGGGACAACAGAGTGGCTGCATAGCACACGTGACATAGCATGATAAAACACGTATATCATGTTCTATGGCATTTACATGATTCGCCAATTTTCAAATCCCTGTGCTCCAGAAAGGCTTTTCAAATGACAATTCTAACATGTTCTGATATCCTTTGCCTCTGAGCCCTTACAGAAATTAATAATTTTCATAGAATTATATGAGGGTACTTGAAAAAGTTGGTAGACAATGAAATTTAAAGATAAGGTTTATGGTGGAAAAAAAATCAAATCTATAGCTATTCCATAATATGCATTTTCCATGGTGATTTTGAAGACCTCATATACATATCAATTTCAAACTTTTTGTATCAAAATAAACATCTTTTTAAAAATGTTAAGAGGGAGAGAGAGTGAGTGAGCACTTCTATCCAGCGGTTCATTCTCCAAATACGAGCAGTAGCCCCAGGCTAGGGACTAAAGTCAGGAGCCATGTATTCATCCAGGTCTCCACCATGCGTGGCAGAGACACACCTCCTGGAGCCAGGGCATGCTGTCTTCTGGGGTGCATGTTAGCAGGAATCTGGAATTGGGAGCAGAGCCGGAACTGAAACTCTGGCTTCTGGTATGAGGTAAAAATACTGGCAGCTTAACACTATATCCAAAGCTGGCCTGGAGATAAAGTTAGGTTTTAGTTTTTGTAACCTGCCTATCTGTCTTTGAGGATAGGAACTCCGTATTGGAAGTTTGCTCCCACATTGCACATTGTAAAATAAGTCATGGCATAGTAGTGTCTTAAGTGCATTGACCAATTACCATTGGCTGAGACAGGGAAGGGCAGAGAGTGTGAAAGAGAGCGACTAAGATGGTTACAGGACATGCAAGTTACGATTTTCCAAAGTGCGAGTGATACAGATTCAGCCCTTACCTGTTTTATTCCTCCTTTCATTCAACAAATATTTATTGAACACCTACTTGGTGCAGACACTGCCCCAGATAATTGTGACTGATTAGGGTACAAGGCAGAACAAGAGTCCTCCTACTGGGCACCTACAAGGAAATAGAGTAATTAGAGTAATACATAAAACATAACAAGGTAATTATCTAATAGAAGATCGTGGGAGAGAAAAGGAAAGCAGGGTGAATGGTGTTAGAAAGTTGGTGGGGGGGCAATTGTAGGTCAGGAGAGGTTTCACTGGGAAGACAGCAGTTTGGTAAAGTCTTATACTAGGGGCAGAACACCGTGCTGATACTCCTAGGTTTCTGGGCACAGGTAACAATTGGGGCACAGGCCCTGCTCCATAATCAGGATATGTCAAGTCCAAGTGCAATATGATTGGAGCAGAGTGACCAAGAGGGGATATGGTAGAGGAAAAGATTCAAGCGCTAGTATGGTGTGTGTGTGTGTGTGTGTGTGTGTAGATGTTATTATATGGGTGGATTCTTTAATAATTAAAAAATTAAGTCTTTTTTTTTGACAGGCAGAGTGGACAGTGAGAGAGAGAGACAGAGAGAAAGGTTTTCCTTTGCCGTTGGTTCACCCTCCAATGGCCGCTGCTGCCAGCATGCTGCTGCAGGTGCACCGCGCTGATCCGAAGGCAGGAGCCAGGTGCTTCTCCTGGTCTCCCATGGGGTGCAGGGCCCAAGGACCTGGGCCATCCTCCACTGCACTCCCTGGCCACAGCAGAGAGCTGGACTGGGAGAGGAGCAACTGGGACAGAATCCGGCGCCCCACCAGGACTAGAACCTGGGGTAACGGCGCTGCAGGTGGAGGATTAGCCTATAGAGGCACAGTGCCGGCCCAAAATTAAGTCTTAAGCAGGAAGCTGACACTAACATGAGTTTCTGAGTAGAGGAATGACGTGATCTGATGTTCTTTTTAAAAGACTCACTCTGGCTTACATGAGGGTGATGTCCACAGCAGGATAACAGTTAAGCAGTTGCAATGAGACACCTGAAAAATGGTGGTGGCCTGACCCACAGTCGTGTTGGTATATCATTATTTAGGTTCTAAATATCTGATTTAGATTCTAGATGTATTTGGAAAGTAAAATCAAGATAGTTTCCTGATAGATTAGATTTGAAGCATGTTTTGGACTGAAGTAGGTCCACATAAAATGTATATTAAAATTTGTTTAAGATTAATTTATTTATTTGAAAGGGTTACCTAACGAGAGGGTGATACAGAGAGCAAAATCTGCTGGTTCACTCCCCAACTGGCTGCAACAGCCACAGCTGAGCCAGGCTGAAGCCAAAGCCAGGAGTTTCCTCTTGTTCTCCAATGTGGGTACAGGGGTCCAGGCACTTGGTCTGTCCTCCACTACTCTCCCAGGTGCATTAGCAGGAAGCTAGATGAGAAGTGGAGCACCGGACAGGAGCGGGCGCCCATATGGCATGCCGGCATGACAGGTGGCAGCTGTACCTGCTATTCCAAAATGCCGTTCCCAACCCCATAAATTGAAATGTTGAAACCCTAACCCCCAGTGTATACTTGGACACAGATGTTAAACGATATACTTAGGTGGGAATGTACTTGGACTTAGAAGAGGTTATGAGGGCGGTGCCCTCATCATGAGGGTAGTGTTGTTAAGAGACACAAGAGAGATTGCCCTATGAAGACACAGCAAGTAGGCGGCCATCCAGCAGCCAGGCAGAGGGCCCTCACCGGAACCCTGCCATGCTGGCACTCTCAACCAGGACTTCCAGCCTCCACAGTGATGAGAAAATAAACTTGCGTTGTTCTGAAACCTGTGGTCCATTATGACTTGGAGTAAGAGGGCTGAGCTCTTGCAGGCTACAGTTGCCATTTTCAGCTAAGACACAGAGACAGTAAGAGGAGCCAGTTTCTGGAGGAAAGTAGTCCAGATGCGGACATGTTTCATGTGAAATTCCTATAGGATGTTCAGAGGTTGAGTCAAGGGCTAGATAGGCAATTATGAAGTTTAGGGCATGAGATCAAAGCTGGAGCAGAATGATAGCTCTTGAAACCACAGTGCCCAGGAGCAGTCCGCTTGCCAGCCCTAGAGTAGCTGCATGGTGTGTGACAGCTCGGTGTCCCTGCACAGTTGTGTGGAGTCATCAAGGTTGTGGTGACAAAGAGTTAACTTGTGGGAATACTTCCATCAGCTTCTACTGAAGTTTGGAATACTTGTTCCAAAGAGAAATCTTCCTACACCGACCTCCATCCTTGAATTTGGATTTTTTTTTCCAAATGAATGAATATCAAAAAATGAAATATGACATATATTTTCATGAAAAGGAGAGAGCTCTGGTTGTCTGAGACTAATTGGTATGAAAAAGAGCAGTTCATGAGGAATGGTGAGAAGTTTGTGCTAATTGCGTACTAGGATTTGCTATCTGCTGTTTTATATGCTAGTTTATTACAACTGAATCAGTCTGTCAAAGTTAAAACATTCACACCAGGTAGAACCTAGTGGTGTGTTCTTCCACCAGTGATTGACATGAAATGTGCTTTTTTTCACTTTACGCACTGAAAGACACGGCTGGTACTGAGTTTAATGGAGCTGTGCTCATTTTTGTACCTTTGGCCTCAGAGTTACCCCAACCAATTTGCCTAAGAATAAAGATTTCATTGTCCTAGTTTCCACTATATGTCTACAGCCCAGGAAGTCCGACATAAAATGATTTTTAAAAATAGTTAGACACTGCAGAAAATGTTGCTAAGTAACATACAACAGAGCTTCTAATACTGACAGTCCTAAATAACAAAACAAGAAATAGAAGACTACCATAGCTGGTTCGTAGGACTAACAGCAGGGAACCAACACTCGATTTGGTTGCATTCAGTGTTGGATGCCTTGAAATCAACTCCATATTTTCAAAGTAGCACCCCGGACATCTCCCAGGCTCAGTCTAAGAACTGTGACATTTCTCTGTGTCTTAGTTGCTCCATCTGGAAGAGCAGACAAATGTCACTAACCAGAAAGGGGATGGTGGAGAGCAGAGATGATCTAAATGGACTGGGGAAAAGTAGTTCTCTAAAAGAGTGTGGCTGTGAAGATGAAAATTATTCATGATAATACATACTTTATTTCTGAATGCTATAATAGTCAACAGAAACCCACGGAGTTCCGACGTAAGGAAATCCTGGTCAATATCCTACCAGTGATTCTGGAATCACGCTTGTCTCTGTGCAACTCGATCCTGGAGTACTCAGGGCCCTGAGCCACTGCTTTCAGCAGTGTAAAAGCTGTTTTATGGCCCCCATCGTGGCCTTCGTGCATCTGATTTTACCGAGCGCATGTTTTATGAGGAGCAGGCATAGGAATGTCAGAATGTATGTGTAACCTTCCTGAGCTAACTCGGGTGCCGACATGAAAACCTTCGGCTAGAATTCTTTTAACAGTCGCATCAGGTTCCGGAGTCCCTCAGCACTTGGGGTCAAGAGCTTCCTTTAGAGAGGCTGAGGTTTCCTGGTGACTACCCGGCAACGTGGCTCATAAAAAATTCATTCTGTTGCCCTTCTCTTCCTGCGGTCAGACAGATGTAAAATCGGGGGTTTTCCCAGTCGATTGTTCTTACAAGATATGGAAAATGAATCTGCAAAGACAGATGCACAGGACTGGCAGAGGTGTGGAGCTGGATGAGGTGCAGGTAGGGGATGGCACACACCCAGATGCAGGATGCCTTGCGTTCAAGGACCACCTCTCGTCCCCTCTTCCTGCCAAGACTCCCCCGCCTCGCCACACCGTGCTCCAGCCGGTGGATGGGCCTGTAGGCAGAGAGTTCGGGGAGATGCCGGTGCAATGTTGAACTTGCAGAGACGAAACTTCAGGAAATCAACATTCCCTTTCAAGAAACTGTTTTCAGCTCCTTGAAAGCCGAGTGACAGCTAAATTACAGTTGCAGGAAGGCACAGTTTCCATTTTCTGATTTGATACAATTTATTGGCTCATACTACCTTACCCAGAGCCAGGGCTGCCACCTCTGGTTGGGCTTCCAGGCTCAGTGAGAACTTCACGCAGCTGAAGGGATGCCTGTCCAGTGGCACAGAGTGCCCCGGGTGCTGTGAGAAAGCGTGTGGGGACGTGGGGTGGTTCTTGGGCTAACCTTCCTTGCATGTTCATAGTCGTTGGCTGTCCAGGGTGTGGCTGCTCCTCTGTATCCTCTTTGGGCCAAGCTGGGATGTGTTTGTAGAAACTCTGCCGACCCTGCCTGAGGAATAGCCCACATGCATCCCCCTGTGGCTTGGCTGGGACAGGAAGGGGGGAAGAGTTGGTGAGAGTCAGAACAGCAAGGCGCAGGTGCACATGGGTTGACCAGTAGCTGTCAGGAAAATAAATAAGGTGCTGATATCTGACAGTCGAAGAAGAAAGAAAGGAAATTACGCTTTTATTAAAAGAGATAACAGAAACGCTATCAGGCAGGTGGCTTCCATTGCCTGCTGAGCCCATTAATGAGGAGTCCCAGCTCTGTGGATGATAAACTGTCAGGAAGCGCTTCTGGATACACGGTCTCAGGGGAGCTCCCTTCGGAGGGAGAGCCTACAGTTCTTTAAGATCCTCTGGCCAAATAGTTTTGAAATATTTTAAAAATGCTATATAACCTTGCTTCATTTGAAGCCCTGTGCTAGGTTTTCCTCCATTAAATCCTAGAACACAATGCATTAAAACTATGTATTCAAAAGAGAAAATACTGAATACAACAGTTTTACGAACAAAAAACTGAAGCTAAGAACTTCCAAGTAATATTCCTGGGCTCTCTGTCATTAAGATCTTATGTTACCATTTATTATGACATTGTGCAGCTGAGAAAACAGAACACATTTTAAAAATTGGAAGTCATACTAGAGTATTAAAAACAGAAAACGACAGACTCTTTTTAGATTAATCCATTTGGACTATCAGAGTTTACTACTCAATCAACTTGTTGAACTAGGTAGGGTTTGTTTGTTTTTTTTCATCCGAAGTAATGCCTATGCTTCAGGAACTGTTGAGTTTTAACATAATTATAAGTGCCCTAATAATTGAGGCTGGAACGAAAATGGAGATAAAGAACAGGACTTGCTGCAACTGAGTTGGACACTCTGAAAGCACCAATCAGAGTTGTTGCGATGTTCCTGCTTCCTCACAACTCTGACTAGAGAGCCCCCGGCACTCCTGAGAACCGCGCCGCACATTGGCTCACCGTGCTATGGAGAGTTCTTGGGCTGCACTGAAAGTGGATTTTTTAAAACCATAGTTTTTCAAATTGGGATATTCTGAACAGTGGTTGGCTGATTGCATGATTTGTGGTAGTGCATCCTTCAGTCCTGGTGAAGTGGAAAGATGGGCAGACTTCAGTGCAGTAGGTGACAAGTACAGACACTCGTGTTTCCAGCTTACAGGGCTGTTTTGGTGTGGAAAGGGATCCAGCTGGATTGAGGATTGAGGGAAAATGATTGTCCGAGGGATGAGAACAGAGTAGCATTGCTTTTGATTTTAAATAAAGTTGCTTTTTGCAGAACCAGAAATAAATACTACATATTCTATCAAAAATGATTTCTAACTACTAAGCTTATTTTAAAGTCTTCAGAAAGAAACATAACTTATCTTTGAGGAAACAAAGAATAATATATATAAGCAATTTAGTTACTACATGTGTATTCTTTAATGAAATGAATTACTTAAATTGATTACAGACCATTTGATATATTCAGCAGGAAACCTTGACTAGTAGTTATTGAAATCTTTGAAGAAAGATCCATTACAGAAAATAAGATATTTAAGCATATCAAGCCTAAGATGGCTCTGGAACTTAACACCTCTCTCTTTTCCAGGACCAGAGCAGTGGCGCGGTCAAGCAGTTAAGAAAACTAAGCTCAGACAACAGTGGGTAGGCATTTACACGTAACGGAAGTGGAACAGAAAAACACGCCGTCCCAAAGCTGAACCTTGGTGCTTTCTGGTTCCAGGGCAGGTTGGCCCAAGTCTTGGCTTGCGTATGGTCAACAGGAATAGAGGATTTCAAGTCAGACACAGGCAGCGTCAGGTCTTGTACTCAGATCCAGCACTCAGAACTCTCTCTACAAGCCTTTCAGGCAGTGAGGCTAAGGAAGAGGGCGGAACAGTCAGGAAAATCTGCAATTTCTCCCCAATCCAGTGAATTTTAAGAAGCATTTTGGCAGTCTCTAAAATGAGGATACTTTTGGCCGGCACCGCGGCTCACTAGGCTAATCCTCCACCTTGCGGCGCCGGCACACCGGGTTCTAGTCCCGGTCAGGGCGCCGGATTCTGTCCCGGTTGCCCCTCTTCCAGGCCAGCCCTCTGCTGTGGCCAGGGAGTGCAGTGGAGGATGTCCCAGGTGCTTGGGCCCTGCACCCCATGGGAGACCAGGAAAAGCACCTGGCTCCTGGCTCCTGCCATCGGATCAGCGCGGTGCGCCGGCCGCAGCGCGCCGGCCGCGGCGGCCATTGGAGGGTGAACCAACGGCAAAAGGAAGACCTTTCTCTCTGTCTCTCTCTCTCACTGTCCACTCTGCCTGTCAAAAAAAAAAAAAAAATGAGGATACTTTTGATATTCATCCCGTCTTTCACAATGAGGAAAAGAAATGACAAAAGTCAAAGTGAAGAAATACAGCGTGAGAAATGTGGCTATGTAAAAATCATAGGAGACACCTTGGAAATTTTAAAAAATGAACTTAAAAAACTCAGTAACTTGCATTAAGGCTGAGATATGTACACAGAGAGCAAGTGCAGGTTTAGGTCTGATGAGTTCACTCAATGTGTGTCTGAGATGTAAATAAAATGTGGAGCCATTAGGATCTAGAGGGACCTGCTTGGAAATTCTCTGCCTCACAGAGAAGTCAGGAACCCCTAGGGAACATCAAAAAATTCATGGAAAATCAGAATTAAAAAACAACATTGGTGTGAAAAGTTTGCAATCCATGTAGTTTTTTCATGTAACATATTTCCCATGAACTTGTTGAGACTCCATGGAACATGGATTTCAAAATTTAAGCACCAGAGTAAACGTCCGTTTTTTAAGAAATTAATTTTACTTTAGAGATTGATTTTTTTTGAAAGGCAGAGTGACAGGGAGAGATAAGGAGAGGGCGACCCATCTGCTGGTTCACACCCCAAATGGCTGCAATGGTTAGGGCTGGGCCAGGCCAAAGGCAGGAGCCAGGAAGCCCATCTGGTCTCTCACATGGGTGCTGGGGCCCGAGTACTTGGGCCGTCACTTGCTGTCTCAGGTGTGTCATTAGCAGTGAGCCGGGTTGGAAGCACGGAGTGGCCAGGACTGAAGAAACTACAGTTATATGGACTCCAGCTTCGCATACAGCAGCTTTTCCAGCCAATGGCACAAGACCCACCCAGCTTACCCTTTGATCCCCTTTTCCGTGGACGTTTTCAATGAGGGCTTCATAAACTTCTAGACTCTCCTTTTCCTCTATGATTTCAGGGTAAAGTTGCTGCTGAGTGGCATTTTCATGAAAATGTGGAGTGGAGGGGTGAATGGGCATTTTTGTCCTGAGACCGTTGAAGCCAACCGTGGGCACAGCCGCGAGACCAGAGCAGTGGTCTGGAGCAGCATGCTGGGGTGATCAGGAATGGTTCTTTCTGGGTTCACTTCTCACTTCTTGCAGTATAAACCTGTGATGGTTCTGTGGCTCTTTTTACCTCTGTGGTATAAGTAGCGTGTGAGTGCCAGACTGTGTCCTGTACACCTAGTTTGCGTGGGGTAATTCATCATAACTTTCTGTGAGCCTTTAATAGATGAGAAATTGGAGGCATGCAGAATTGGTTGGGATCGTGGTTAAAGATGGAGCCAGATTAAGTAGACAGAGCGTGTGGGCAAGGATGCCAAAGTACGTGGGCAACCGCTGGAGACATCCATGGCAGTGCCCAGGGACAGAGCAGGGAGTGGTGGTCAGTGTCCTGGTCAGCCACCTACTAAAACAGCAAGGGCTCTGGAAGGGGCCTCGGTGACCTGGCCTTGTGCTCTAGGAAGTCACATTTGCCTGGGTCAAGGGCATGACCCTGTCTGTGCACCAGTGTGGACCATGGATGTCATCTCTTACGTCAAACCCTGTATAGCAGTTACGTCATTTCTTTTTAAAGTACACTTGTGCATCTCCCAAATCACTTTATGGCCCGTTCATTGGATTGCTCTGAACCCTCAGTGGGGAAATGCTCTTTCTTGAAAAGGTTGTTTGTTTTGGAATATGATCTTTGCTGGGCTTATTCAGACAAATCGCAGTCTTTGTCAAAAGTGCCGGGTCACGGGGTAGAACCTGCCATTCATCCCACAGAGCTGCGTGCCCTTGCCAACAGTCCTGTCTCGTGCATCCCGTGCCCTGAACTCTGCCCTGGCTGAACGTGGCACCTCCTGCACAAAAGCCCAAAGGGCAGTGGAAAACACAGTGTTGCTGCCGCCTGGCACACTGATGCTTGTTTCACAAGCAAGGCGCGATTTCATTGGGGTTGGACTTCTCTGTTCCGCAGTATGTGCTTCTCTGGGAAGGCCAAACGGGAGGAAATGACAACTGCGAGTGTCTTGGAAGAGTGTGTCTTACACCTGAGCCAGGAGCTACCAGATCTGCCACGTGTCAGATCTCTGTCCTTGGTTTGTGCGGCCACCGTTTGTGTTCAATCATTTATCTTATTTTTATTTCACAACCACAGTTGATACACTACGTACTGTAGCTGTTACAAAGAGTGATGGATAGGTCTCTTTAGCTATGATAAATGGTTGGGAATATGAGGATGGAACAAAAGAAAAAAATAACCTCAGAATATACAAAGAGAGACCCACAGTAGTGCCATGGCTGCTCGTCTGGGTGTGGGAAAGAGGGCACGGATGTGATGGAAGTAACTGTATTTTCCTGGGAAGCACTTTGTATTTGCAAGTCAACCTAAAATTTTGATTTGTTTGATGGTAAGGTCGTCAGTCGACCCTGGATGAGGGATAGTCAGAAAAGTCATGGAAAATGCGTGTTACGAAGAAACTTGGCATGGGTTTGAAACTTACATCACACTGAAGGAAACTTCTTGCAGTTCCATGTTCCATGGACCTTTTGAATACCCTGGTATTGTTAAGAAGGCAGTATCTTAGAAGTTTTAAGAACTGCTTTCAGTATGTATTTCATTTGCAGCTGGCAGGCGGCTTTGATTCAGCGTGGGTGAGAGCACTCATGTCAGTTGGGTCCGTCTCATAAGCAGAACATTCAGGCCACAGTTGGTGGGGTGGCTATGATCTGCTAATGTCCTCACAGGTGATCACCAAATATCCCGCACTCTGCACTGTGCATCAAGCTGCCCATTCGGTTGTTAAGAGAACCAAGAATACCAGCTCAGTAATTTTTTTCCCAATCTGATGTTTTTAATATTTTTGCCGCTTTATCTTGCTAGTTACTTAATTTCACTGTTTTGCACTCACTTCTCTGTACACATCAGAGGAATAAATCAGTGTGCCCAGGTTATCTTAGTTTCAAGCCTGTATAAGAATCCAACAATGCCTTTAAATATGACCCTAATAAAAGGAATATTAAAATTTTCACAGCAAGATATGTAACTGGTCTCAGGAGAAAAAAAAAAAGGCTGAGCTCAGTAGCTTGGGAAATAAAAACAGAATCATTTTTCTACTTAGAGACTGTGTATTCACACTGTCGTGATGTACTTTGCACTTAGTGGAAATACTTAAGCAAATATTAACAATCAGTATAACATTCCTAAGGACTTTGTCTTCAGAGATAAAATTCAGAAGAGAGCTGAGAGGCTACCAATGCATTTCATCCACACAAGTTCCTGGAAAAGTATGGTAAAGCAAAACCTTATCCTCAACTTAAAAATTCTTTTTTCTTTGCATTTCCCCTTTTTAAATTTTTTTCTTTTTTTGTCCTCTGAGCACACTCTTAACCAAAACCCAAATTCAGAACAAAAGGTTTTTAGTACACCAGCAGTCTTCATTTCTCCCCAGCCTTTTTTCAAACGTGGAAAAGAAAAGTATATGGTCATTGACATGGTATGATCCAGTGAGCAAACATTGCCAGCTAAATACCAAATGACATCCACACAGTGTTTACACGACCTATAAATACTAACTTCTACATGTGATGTTAGTCTTTCTAGGTAGTTTAACAAGTATTTAATGGACACTGACCTTGTGATAGGTTTTTGGGTATTCAAAGGATAAGAACACCCTCAAGAAGTAAGAATTCATCACAAATTGAATCGCGCACTCTATCTCCTTGCCCCACCCACTCACCAAACCTCAGTTTGATGATGTGATAGAGCTGATTAAAAAGAAATTGTAACTTTATGTGAAAAATACATGAAGCTGGTTGCATAAATGATGAAGTACACTAATGATGGAGTAGGTGTAAAAATGCACGTTTCAAGAACGAAAAATAAATTCACGGTTTTTTATAACATTCAGGAGAGTCAGGCTACTACAACGTGCAAGTTACACGTGGGATACTGTATCTCAAGCTGTTTCTCCCTGACCTTCCAATAAAGCAAAGAAGCTAAATGGCTGTGATAGAGGCAAAGACAGGTTATGACAGGTGCATGCAGAAGGAGCAGCTGACCAGAACATGTCCACAGGAAATCCTGGTTTTCACAGGATGGTGTTCCACAGTGACATGGAGGTCCCCCATTTTCCTAGGTCCCCATGAGAGATCAGTAACAAGAGGTAAACTGAGGCCACCCATTTACTAAGTGTCTTCGCAGCGTACATACATTGATTGCATATACCTTCAGTAACTATTTCTGAAATACTTGTGTGCCAGGCATATGGCATTTTCCAAGAACCCCTGTGGTATTAGGTGTTGCGTCATCACCACTGAAGGGGTTGTTCCATCTAGAAGGAACATGAGATGCCTAAGGAGGGGCAGGTGCTGTAGTATGGTGTGTTAAACCACCACTTGGGACATCTACGTCTCACATCTGAGTTCCCAGTATGAACTCCTGCCGAAACTTCCAGCCTAGCTCTCTGTTCACGTGGAGGCGGTGGGTAATGGCTCACGTACTTGGCTGGGTCCCTGCCACCTGTATGAGAGATTCAGATGAAGTTTCTGGCCCCTGGCTTCAGCCTGCCCTGTCCTGGCTGTTAAGGGCGTTGGGTGATGAAGCAGGAGAAAGGAGATCTCTCCCTCTACCTCCTCCTCCCTCCCTCTCCCCACCTATCTCTGTCATGGTGCCTTTCAAATAATTAAAAATGAATAAATCACCTTTTAAAAACACCCGCACAGAGCCTCAGATCCATTACCTTATCTCACACCCATTGAACTAACTGTGTCTTACACCTTCTGTCCAGGAGCGACCCAACCCGCATGGAGTGAGTTTCCCAAATCTTCCTGAGGGTAAAACCCTCCCCATTAGAGATTCCCCTTCAAAGAAGTTCGACTTGCTCTTGTTTTCCCTTGTAAGCCATTGTTAAAGAGATCGAGAAAGCTCCTAGTATAAGGCAACTCCTGGATCATATCCAAAAACAGGATGTGTACGGCAAAGGATATTGAAATCACTGAGAAGACCCTTCTTTGATTGTTTTGCTTTTACAGTGTTGGAAATTTGTAGACACAAAAAAATCTACTCTGGAAAAAACACCTGTAAGTGAGTTATTTCACTTAAATGAAATGCAATTTCACCTGTAAGGACCTTTTTACTTTCAATGTGAGGCAACTATAATTTAATTTAGGAGGCTGTTACCCTCCAATGGAACAGATATATAAATCATATTAAAACCACCTTGGAATTTGTGGTGAGCAATGAAATAGATCCCAAGGCCAATAAAAGAACTGAGCTGAGTGACTTATCTAAAATGTACACCAGGTTTCAAAAAAGGGGATTCAGCCTTAATTAAAAGCAAATACCCACTTTCCTTTTCCTTCCTGTGTATAGTTATCTTCTCACTCTGATAGAGTTTCAAAGCCATTTTCTCATTCTTTTCATTGGATTTCCTTTTTTCTATTTTTTCTTCTCTCTTTCTCAGGTAGTGGGTGTGGTTTTTTTCCCTCAGTTTGGAGGCTACTAATAAGCACAGAGGCCATTTTAAAACTCAAAACCAACTCATTCCTTGTCAAGCAGAATGTGGAAATTTTGCCTGTATTAAGTTCACAAAGTACGATTTTGTATGATCATATTGCACAATTCTAGCATCCCAATTAAAATTTTAAAATGATTGGGAGCAAGTCTTTTCACACTTCATAGGAAAGAGGAGAAGGGTTTAAGATTCAGAAACTCAACAGGTGCTTCAAAGAACACGTATAATACAGAATCAAACCTTGTGAGCTGAGACGATATCCTGCTTTTCATTCAAAACTGTGTGATCTCTTTGAAAATGATGCAAAGACTGTGCACTTGATCTTTTACAGAGTAATGAAATATAACCCTTGAGCACCTCTGTTGAGCTTTTGCTTTTGTTACTAGAAAAACAGCTTTGTCAGTGCAGCAAAAATAATTTGTAGAAATAGCATTACTACGTTAATGTACTCGCTAGACATCTGCTTTTTGTGATCCTGGTGTCCTAAATCATTATCACCCAATGAAATGTATTTCAGCCAGCACTTCTGACTGTTGAGAACATGGGGGAAGTGGTGCCAGAAAAGGGAGCATTGAGCTTCCCCAGTCAATGATATTTCGACAGCCAGGAGGGTGCTTCTGGAGTGGCTTCATCCAGATCTAAGTGTGATTCAGTCTGGCACACACTGGCCCAGGGGCACCCTTCGCAGTGCCCATCTCTGGGATGGGCAATCATTGAGACTGCCTCTGTATACTTTAAGATTTACATTACTTATCTGAAAGTTACAGAGAGAAAGAGAGAGAGGTCTTTCATCTGCTGGTTCACTCCCCAAATGGCTGCAACAGCCAGAGCTGAGCTGATCTGGAGCCAGGAGCCAGGAGTTTCTTCCAGGTCTCCCATGTGGGTGCAGCAACCCACGGACTTGGGCCATCCTCTGCTGCATTCTCAGGTTCATTAGCAGGGAACTGGATGGGAAATGGAGTAATGAGGGCTTGAACCGACACCCTATGGGATGCTAGAACTGCAGGCCAGGGCTTTACCCACTCACTCTGCCATAGTGCTGGCCTGAGCAGCATCTGTATCTTAAAGAGACTTCTGTATCTTAAAGAGTCTTGATGCCTGCACGGAAGAGAGTCCAAGTTTTGGACTAAGAGATGGTTGGTGACCTCAAAGAACTAAAACTTAGTTCACTTAGGACAGAATCAGAGAATGAGTCATGGAAGGGTATCTTACCCCGGGTCCAATCTCAGAGAAAAAGGGGAAGAGGAAAGAAAAGTGGAGCAGCAAAGAGGAAAGAGGTATGATGATGAGAGTCTCACCTATCTGGCCATCCCTGCTAACAGATGCAGTTGACCCCTGGAACATGGTTGAGTTACTGCATCTCCAGACAGTCTGTCTCAGGGGAAGGAGAACAAAGAACATCATCTCTTAGCTCCTTCTCATTCACCATTTCCACGTTAATGGCCCTGGAGCATTACCACCATACATTTCTCCATCTGTCACGGGGCTGTTCTGGGTAACAGTGGGAATAGCCAGAGCTCCTCGGGCTCCAGTTTGGCCAGCATGCACCTGCTAGAGCCAACATCGTGTATGTAAGTTCTAAACTGGAACCCATATCTGCAAAAAGGAGTGGAAGTGGTTACAAGGCCAGCATCAGCATGCAGAGCAAATGTGTGGGTCTGGGGATGGTTGGG
The DNA here is from genome assembly GCF_051225735.1 of Oryctolagus cuniculus. NCBI lineage: Eukaryota > Metazoa > Chordata > Mammalia > Lagomorpha > Leporidae > Oryctolagus > Oryctolagus cuniculus. Next base: position 14,928,127 of record NC_142872.1, read on the forward strand.
AATGGAATCTGCAGAGGACTGAGAAGAGTGATGGCCCTGCCCAGGATCAGCTACGTCCTGTGTTGTGTTTCTCTAGCTGTCAATGTAAGTTAATATCAGGGACTCTAACTCAGAGTGTGTTATGAGTTACGTTATATGCATATGTCTGTCCCACAAAGAGAGAGCACTCCTTAGGTAGAATAACCTCATTCCTAGATTTTCTGGAAGTACAGAATCTACTCCAGTTTAGAACAGTTAATATTCCAATTCCCCTTTTTACTCAAAATATTCTTATTTGGATGATGCACTATGGGATCATCATACACACCTTATAGGGGCCATTTCTCATTCAGTACTGAAGATACCTGTGTGCTCAGGATAGCATCTGGATCATAATATGTGCTTACCAAGCATGTAATGCCATCTCACTATTCCAAGTGATCAATTTCAGTTCACAGTTGATCATAATGAAAGGACTAAGAGTCAAAGGGAGCACATAAACAAGTCTAGTACCTGCTAACACTAACCGATGGAATAAATAAAGGGGAGAGTGATCCAACATGGGAAGTGAGATACTCAGCAGACTCATAGAATGGCAGATGTCCTAAATAGCACTCTGGCCTCAGAATCAGCCCTAAAGGCATTCGGATCTGGCTGAAAAGCCCATGAGAGTATTTCAGGCATGGAAAGCCAAGACACTCTGGCAAAAGATCTCTGTGAGTGAGATCCCAGTGGAAAGAACAGGTCTTCAAAGAAGGAGGTACCTTTCTCTGAAGGGAGGAGAGAACCTCCACTTTGACTATGACCTTGTCTAAACAAGATAAGAGTCGGAGAACTCAGAGGGCTTCCATAGCCTTGGAAACTCATGACTGGAGCATAGGGAGACTACTGATGCCATAGACAGGAGTGTCAATTGGTAAAGTCAACAACAGGAGTCACTGTGCACTTACTCCTCATGTAGGATCTCTGTCCTTAATGTGCTGTGTATTGAGATTTAATGCTATAATGAGTACTCAAACAATATATTTCACTTTGTGTTTCTATGGGGGTACAAACTGTTGAAATCTTTACTTAATGTATACTAAACTGATCCTCTGTAAAAAAAAAAAAAAAAGAAAAGAAATTATCAACTCCCAACTTGACTCTCACTGGGATTAAACATGACAATAGGTCTGATCTGATTTCATCATCATTTAAAAAAAATCATCTATTATTTTTCACTTTATGTTTCTGTGTGGGAGCAAACTGTTGAAATCCTTACTTAATGTATACTAAGCTGATCTTCTGTATATTAAGATAATCGAAAATGAATCTTGATGTGAATGGAAGGGGAGAGGGTGTGGGAAAGGGGAGGGTAGTGGGTGGGAGGGACGGTATGGGGGGGAAGCCATTGTAATCCATAAATCGTACTTTGGAAATTTATATTCATTATATAAAAGTTAAAAAAAATAGTTGTTTAAAAGGAAAGAGTGGGGAGCCAAGATGGTGGAATAGTGAGGGCGCGCACCGATAGTCCGGGAAAATTTAGTTTAATAAAAGGGGAGTTACGGTAGCCTCAGAAAAAAGAACCAGGAAAATATTGCAGAGGAAACTCTTCTGGATTGAGTGGCCGTGAATCGGAGGACCTACTGGGAGAACAATGTCGCCCACTGCGCGGAAGCTGAGCCGCAGGACCGAGCCGCGGAAGCTGAGCCGCAGGACCGAGCTGCGCAAGCCGCAGGCTCTGCGCGCCAGTGCTCGAAGGGGAGTGCGTGCCACACAGACAACAGCGGGGAGACTTGGGACGTCCAGGGCTCTGAGTCCACACATCGGCGCTGGAAGAGGAGCGGACCTGCGTGGAGAGCGTGGGAGCCCACAGTTCGGGACACCAGCGGCAGACCCAACACACCAGCGCTGGAACGCGAGGTGAGCCGAACCTCAATAGCCCGAGACACCAGCAGGCAAGTGGAGAGAGGAGACTAGAGGGAACGACCCCCCGGGGGGGGAGGGGGAACTTCACCAGGCTAACTGGAAGAGAGAGAGAGGAAAAAAAAAAAAGGGTGACTGGTACGGACACGGGTTTCTCTCTCTCCGCTCACCTCTCAAGGGCGAGCAAGACAAAGAGCAGGCACCATCTTGGACATACGTCATAAGCAGAGTGACCTCAGGTCTGCACCGGCCCTGAGCCTAGCAGAAAAACCTGCCTCTGGGCGGGGCAAATTAACAGGAGAATAGGACCTAGTAAATTTGTGGTGCTACTGAACTGAGACTGTGAAAAAAGAGACGGTGGGGGAGAGAACTCACGGAATTCACATGAGCACTCTCCAGAGACGCTACAATTCCATAACTTTGGCAACCCAGTGGGAGACTGAAGGAGAATTTGAGCCCACTCTGAGGGCCGAACAGATTCCCTGTGTGGTCCTTGGGAAAGAGCTTCTGATCTCTGGCTCCTGTGGGTATATCATTTGCCTGATAACTACCTCCAACTTCGTTCAGCTGTGCAGAATAACTACCCTTTTGAATCAAAAAAAAGAAAGAGAGAGAGAGAGAGAGGTTTACCACGCCTAACCTGGGAGTGTCACCTTTGGCACACCAAACAGAGCTCTCAGGCCACACCCATCTCAAGCCCTAAGGCTCCATCAAAAACAGATAGTCCACTTAATCTAGAGTCATAGTATAACAAGAAAAAGCACCACAGTGAAGAAACCAAATATCTCCAATATGCCAAATAACAAACGCAAAAACCAAGGTAATAAAAACAAGGAAGTCACCATGACGCCCTCAAATGAAAAAGACACCCCAATTCAAGATTATGAGGATGATGACATAGAAGAAATGCAAGAAGCAGATCTCAAAAAATTGATAAGAACATTAAGAAGTTCTCAAAAACAAATTCTTGAACTACAGAAATCCTTAATGGACAAGATAGAAAATCTCTCTCGTGAAAATGAAATATTAAGGAGGAATCAAAATGAAACGAAATAACTAGTACAACAGGAAACTGGGATAGTGACTGAAGTGAAGAATTCAATAGATCAAATGAAAAACACAATAGAGAGCCTTACAAACAGAATGGGTGAAGCAGAAGAGAGAATATCGGACTTAGAAGACAGAGAACAGGAAAGGATACAGTCAGACCAAAGAAAAGAAGAGGAAATTAGGAATCTAAAACATATTGTCGGGAATCTTCAGGATACTATTAAAAAACCCAACATTCGGGTTCTAGGAGTTGCTGAAGGCATGGAGAGGGAGAAAGGATTAGAAGGCCTTTTTAGTGAGATATTAGCAGAAAATTTCCCAGGTTTGGAGAAGGACAGAGAAATCCTAGTACAGGAAGCTCACAGAACCCCTAATAAACACGACCAAAAGAGATCCTCACCACGACACGTTGTAATTAAACTCTCCACAGTGAAACATAAAGAAAAGATCCTAAAATGTGCAAGAGAGAAACGTCAGGTTACTCTCAGAGGATCTCCAATCAGACTCACAGCTGACTTCTCATCAGAAACTCTACAAGCTAGGAGGGAATGGCGAGATATAGCCCGGGTACTAAGAGAGAAAAACTGCCAGCCCAGAATATTATATCCTGCAAAGCTATCATTTGTGAATGAAGGTGAAATAAAGACTTTTCATAGCAAACAGAAATTGAAAGAATTTGTTGCCACTCGTCCAGCCCTGCAAAAGATGCTTAAAGATGTGTTACACACAGAAACAAAGAAACACGGTCATCAATATGAAAGAAGGTAAAGGAAGGAAACCAAGGAAGGAAACCTCATAGCAAAAGATCACAGGGAATTCAAAGCATATATTAGAACTTATCTTTGGCAAATGGCAGGGCAAAGTTACCACTTATCATTAGTCACATTGAACGTGAATGGCCTGAACTGTTCAGTTAAAAGACACCGATTGGCTGATTGGGTTAAGGAACAAAACCCATCTATTTGCTGCTTACAAGAAACACATCTTTCCAACAAAGATCCATACAGACTGAAAGTGAAAGGCTGGAAAAAGATATACCATGCCAACAGAAATGAAAAAAGAGCAGGCGTAGCCATCTTAATATCAGACACCATAAACTTTACCACAAAAACCGTTAAGAGAGACAAAGAGGGACACTACATAATGATTAAGGGATCAATTCAACAGGAAGATATAACAATTATCAATGTATATGCACCTAACTACAGGGCACCGGTTTATCTAAAAGATTTGTTAACGGACTTAAAGGGAGACTTAGACCCCAATACAATAGTACTGGGGGACTTCAATACTCCACTCTCAGAAATAGACAGATCAATAGGACAGAAGATCAACAAGGATACAGTAGATTTAAACGACACTATAGCCCAAATGGATCTAACAGATATATACAGAACTTTCAATCCTACAGCTAAAGATTTTACATTCTTCTCAGCAGTACATGGAACCTTCTCTAGGATTGACCACATACTAGGCCATAAAGCAAGTCTCAGCAAATTCAAAAGAATTAGAATCATACCATGCAGCTTCTCAGACCATAAAGGAATGAAGTTGGAAATTAGCAACTCAGGAATCCCTAGAGCATACGCAAACACATGGAGATTGAACAACATGCTCCTGAATGAACAATGGGTCATAGAAGAAATCAAACGAGAAATCAAAAACTTTCTGGAAGTAAATGAGGATAACAGCACAACATACCAAAACTTATGGGATGCAGCAAAAGCAGTGTTAAGAGGAAAGTTTATATCAATAGGTGCCTACATCAAGAAATTGGAAAGGCACCAAATAGATGAGCTTTCAATTCACCTCAAGGATCTAGAAAACCTACAGCAAACCAGACCCAAATCTAGTAGGAGAAGAGAAATAATTAAAATCAGAGAAGAAATCAACAGGATTGAATCAAGAAAAACATTACAAAAAATCAGCCAAACGAGGAGCTGGTTTTTTGAAAAAATAAACAAAATTGACACGCCATTGGCCCAACTAACCAAAAAAAGAAGAGAAAAGACCCAAATCAATAACATCAGAGATGAAAAAGGAAATGTAACAACAGACACCACAGAAATAAAAAGAATCATCAGAAATTACTACAAGGACTTGTATGCCAGCAAACAGGGAAACCTATCAGAAATGGATAGATTCCTGGACACATGCAACCTACCTAAATTGAACCAGGAAGACATCGAAAACCTAAACAGACCCATAACTGAGGCAGAAATTGAAACAGTAATAAGGTCCCTCCCAACAAAGAAAAGCCCAGGACCAGATGGATTCACTGCTGAATTCTACCAGACATTTAAAGAAGAACTGACTCCAATTCTTCTCTAACTATTCAGAACAATCGAAGAAGAGGGAATCCTCCCAAATTCTTTCTATGAAGCCAGCATCACCTTAATTCCTAAGCCGGAAAAAGATGCAGCACTGAAAGAGAATTACAGACCAATATCCCTGATGAACATAGATGCAAAAATCCTCAATAAAATTCTCGCCAACAGAATGCAACAACACATCAGAAAGATCATCCACCCAGACCAAGTGGGATTTATCCCTGGTATGCAGGGATGGTTTAATGTGCGCAAGACAATCAATGTGATACACCACATTAACAGACTGCAGAAGAAAAACCATATGATTATCTCAATAGATGCCGAGAAAGCATTTGATAAAATACAACACCCGTTCATGATGAAAACTCTAAGCAAACTGGGTTTGGAAGGAACATTCCTCAATACAATCAAAGCAATCTATGAAAAACCCACAGCCAACATCCTATTGAATGGGGAAAAGTTGGAAGCATTTCCACTGAGATCTGGTACCAGACAGGGATGCCCACTCTCACCACTGCTATTCAATATAGTTCTGGAGGTTCAAGCCAGAGCTATTAGTCAAGAAAAAGAAATTAAAGGGATACAAATTGGGAAGGAAGAACTCAAACTATCCCTCTTTGCAGATGACATGATTTTTTATTTAGGGGACCCAAAGAACTCTACTAAGAGACTATTGGAACTCATAGAAGATTTTGGAAAAGTAGCAGGGTATAAAATCAATGCACAAAAATCAACAGCCTTTGTATACACAGACAATGCCATGGCTGAGGAAGAACTTCTAAGATCAATCCCATTCACAATAGCTACAAAAACAATCAAATATCTTGGAATAAACTTAACCAAGGATGTTAAAGATCTCTACAATGAAAATTACAAAACCTTAAAGAAAGAAATAGAAGAGGATACCAAGAAATGGAAAAATCTTCCATGCTCATGGATTGGAAGAATCAATATCATCAAAATGTCCATTCTCCCAAAAGCAATTTATAAATTCAATGCAATACCAATCAAGATACCGAAGACCATCTTCTCAGATCTGGAAAAATTGGTGCTGAAATTTATATGGAGGCACAAGAGACCTCGAATAGCTAAAGCAATCTTGTACAACAAAAACAAAGCCAGAGGCATCACAATACCAGATTTCAGGACATACTACAGGGCAGTTGTAATCAAAACAGCATGGTACTGGTACAGAAACAGATGGATAGACCAATGGAACAGAATTGAAACACCAGAAATCAACCCAAACATCTACAGCCAACTTATATTTGATCAAGGATCTAAAACTAATTCCTGGAGCAAGGACAGTCTATTCAATAAATGGTGCTGGGAAAATTGGATTTCCACGTGCAGAATCATGAAGCAAAACCCCTACCTTACGCCTTACACAAAAATCCACTCAACATGGATTAAAGACCTAAATCTACGACCTGACACCATCAAGTTACTAGAGAACATTGGAGAAACCCTTCAAGATATTGGCAAAGGCAAAGACCCGGGAGGCACAGGCAGTCAAAGCCAAAATTAACTATTGGGATTGCATCAAATTGAGAAGTTTCTGTACTGCAAAAGAAACAGTCAGGAGAGTGAAGAGACAACCGACAGAATGGGAAAAAATATTTGCAAACTATGCAACAGATAAAGGGTTAATAACCAGAATCTACAAAGAGATCAAGAAACTCCATAAAAACAAAACCAACAACCCAATTAAGAGATGGGCCAAGGACCTCAATAGACATTTTTCAAAAGAGGAAATCCAAATGGCCAACAGGCACATGAAAACATGTTCAAGGTCATTAGCAATCAGGGAAATGCAAATCAAAACCACAATGAGGTTTCACCTCACCCCGGTTAGAATGGCTCACATTCAGAAATCCACCAACAACAGATGCTGGTGAGGATGTGGGGAAAAAGGGACACTAACCCACTGTTGGTGGGAATGCAAACTGGTCAAGCCACTATGGAAGTCAGTCTGGAGATTCCTCAGAAACCTGAAGATAACCCTACCGTTCAACCCAGCCATCCCACTCCTTGGAATTTACCCAAAGGAATTTAAATTGGCAAACAAAAAAGCGGTCTGCAGCCTAATGTTTATTGCAGCTCAATTCACAATAGCTAAGACCTGGAACCAACCTAAATGCCCATCAACGGTAGACTGGATAAAGAAATTATGGGATATGTACTCTTTAGAATACTATACAGCAGTAAGAAACAACGAAATCCAGTCATTTGCAACAAAATGGAGGAATCTGGAACACATCATGCTGCGTGAAATAAGCCAATCCCAAAGGGACAAATACCATATGTTCTCCCTGATCGGTGACAACTGACGGAACACCAAAAAGGAAACCTCCTGAAGTGAAATGGACACTATGGGAAACGGTGACTTGATCAGCATAGCCCTGACTGTTAATGAACAACTTAATACATTATCCCTCTTAGTAGTTTTTTTGTCTGTTCTACTTAATATGACTGGTTTAATTCTGTAATTATCACACAGTTATTCTTAAGTGTTAAAAATTAACTGAAATGTGATCCCTGTTAAACATAAGAGTGGGAATAAGAGAGGGAAGAGATGTATAATTTGGGACATGCTCAAGCTGACTTGCCCCAAATGATAGAGTTAAAAACATACCAGGGGATTCCAATTCAATCCCATCAAGGTGGCATGTACCAATGCCATCTCACTATTCCAAGTGATCAATTTCAGTTCACAATTGATCATAATGAAAGGACTAAGAGTCAAAGGGAGCACATAAACAAGTCTAGTACCTGCTAACACTAACCGATGGAATAAATAAAGGGGAGAGTGATCCAACATGGGAAGTGAGATACTCAGCAGACTCATAGAATGGCAGATGTCCTAAATAGCACTCTGGCCTCAGAATCAGCCCTAAAGGCATTTGGATCTGGCTGAAAAGCCCATGAGAGTATTTCAGGCATGGAAAGCCAAGACACTCTGGCAAAAGATCTCTGTGAGTGAGATCCCAGTGGAAAGAACAGGTCTTCAAAGAAGGAGGTACCTTTCTCTGAAGGGAGGAGAGAACCTCCACTTTGACTATGACCTTGTCTAAACAAGATAAGAGTCGGAGAACTCAGAGGGCTTCCATAGCCTTGGAAACTCATGACTGGAGCATAGGGAGACTACTGATGCCATAGACAGGAGTGTCAATTGGTAAAGTCAACAACAGGAGTCACTGTGCACTTACTCCTCATGTAGGATCTCTGTCCTTAATGTGCTGTGTATTGAGATTTAATGCTATAATGAGTACTCAAACAATATATTTCACTTTGTGTTTCTATGGGGGTACAAACTGTTGAAATCTTTACTTAATGTATACTAAACTGATCCTCTGTAAAAAAAAAAAAAAGAAAAGAAAAAAAAGAAATTATCAACTCCCAACTTGACTCTCACTGGGATTAAACATGACAATAGGTCTGATCTGATTTCATCATCATTTAAAAAAAATCATCTATTATTTTTCACTTTATGTTTCTGTGTGGGAGCAAACTGTTGAAATCCTTACTTAATGTATACTAAGCTGATCTTCTGTATATTAAGATAATCGAAAATGAATCTTGATGTGAATGGAAGGGGAGAGGGAGTGGGAAAGGGGAGGGTAGTGGGTGGGAGGGACGGTATGTGGGGGAAGCCATTGTAATCCATAAATCGTGCTTTGGAAATTTATATTCATTAAATAAAAGTTAAAAAAAATTAAAAACAAAAGGAAAGAGTGATGAGATTGAATGATTGCAATACTTTAGAATGTTAAAAAGCAACAGACACTGGTAGTATTTGTTTATCTAAAAAAATCTAATGCTTTCATAGAATTTCATGGACAAAGCGCACAGATAGTAAGTTTATCCGGTCTAGTATGTAGATTTCAGTTTCTGGATTTAAGAGGGAAATAATATTGATTGATAAATGAGCAGTAGTAGCTATAGCTAATGCGAGGGCTACTTAGCCTCAGACACTGAGCATGGATCGTCCACTTTTTGTGGATCTTCTCATTGCTGGCATATATCAGCAGTGCCAGCCTATGAATAGTTTGTGCTTCTCTCCCAACAGACCACTGACTTTTTTGGGGTGGAAGTACGTCTAACTGCCAAGCCTGCACTGCACTAAGGGCTAGCCAAGTGATGAGGAATGGCTTCTGGGCTTAGTGGTATGTACTGAGAAGCCTCCTGAAAAAGGCGTTACTCCCCTGCCACAGGTGGGTACTGCCGCCTCCTTTTTGTCCTGTCCACTGAAAATGTGGATGACATTTGCAAGATGAATAGCAACCTTGCCACCATAAATACAAACATCACATGTGAGCAGATGCCAGGATCCTGGTGGCAAATTCCAGGCTGCTGCTTATATGAGAAATGAATCTTCAAACACTGTTCATTGCAGGTACTTCATGAACTTTCTGCAATGTCCTGATAAAGTATGAGACTGATTCAGGTGAAATTTTGACCTAAAAATGCCAGTTGGGTTCATTCATTTATTCATTTAATAATATTCATTGCACATATTTACTCTGTTCCAAGAACTTGCATGTGCTAGAAAACTTGAAAAGCAGTGTGGTGGGTATTATGGCGCCAAGAGTTAAGCTATCACTTGGGTATGCCTGTATCACATATTACAATGTTGGTTCAAGTCCTGGCTACTCCATTTCGAATCCAGCTCCCTGCTAATCCTGAGAAGGTAGCAGATGGCCCATGTCCTAGGGTCCCAGCCCCCCAGATGGGAGATATTCTTGGAGTTCCGGGCTCCTGGCTTCAGCTCAAGCCATCCTCCTTCTATTGTGGACATTGGCAAGTGAACCAATGGATAGAAGATGGATTCTCTCTCTCTCTCTCTCTCTCTCTCTTTCTCCTTCTCTCTCTCTTTCTGTTACTCACTCTTTCAAATAAATACATATTTTAAAGAAAAAAGTATTCTTAATTTATGACTATTACTGAAAGAATGCTAGTTAGCCCCCAAATTCACAAAATTATAGAACTCTAGTTAACCAAGCAATCATGATTATCACTTGACTATGAGGTGGATATGGCAGGATGAAAATTGAATATGTGTATTCATTGAAACCAAAGACATTATTTCCTGCCAATCGTAATATGGGAGCAATTCAGAATTCAGCATTCTGTAGAGTGCGTTTTACAAACTTGAGAAGAGTTGAGATTCTACAAAGATAGAAAAAATAGGACAATTCCACTAATTGACTTAGCTAGAAAAGAAGAGGCTAAGATTCAGAGGCCATTGGTGAGATGCTTTAGATCCTCTACAGTTTCTCTGTAAAATGTAGGCCATGCACTTTGTATAGCAGCTCCAAGTGAGTTCATCTTCAAGTGAGATTTTATTTTTCTTGGCAAGAACAAGCAGACTTGGCGTGAGGTGCTGACACACAAGTATCAGTCCTCAGCAGCACCACGTGAGGCTTCTAAGACCTGTGGTCAGATGCGCTGATGAGGCTCTTACAAGGGAGAACATTATAGTTCTCGACCTGAGAGCTGCAGAACAAGACAAAACCAAAAAATGGAAGATGTACTTCAGTTGGTTTCTAAAATTCCTCTTAGGTAGAAGAAGTGCCCTTTTATTTTTTCCTTAATAACCTTCCTTTAGAAAATCTTGATTTGGGAACAGAAAAGATACTCTAATGGATCAGGAAATCACATAATAATAAAATAATTATTTTAGGGTTTACCAATCACAGGATTTAACTTGAAAGTGGGGAAAAATTCAATTTTGTTTTGTAAGATTTTTATAAGGTTTTCCTCGTAAGGAAATGTGCTCTTTTTTTTTTCTGCATGTTTTGAGGGATTGGAAAAAATCAGCCTGTGTCCATGAGAACATTGATGGCTTTTATTAACTTATATTAAATAACATTTAAGTGGTGACTTCATATTATGTCTCTGTTGATGGCTCAAGTCTTGCAAATTTTAAGTACAAGCACACAGTAAAATCTATTCATTGTACGCTGCAACACCTCGGCCCCTGGAGACTCTACCTGTGTTGGTACTTTCTGGTTATGTTGTTATTCACACATAAAAATGTGCTCATGTTTTCTGAGAGGAACTAAAGGTGACTTGAGGTCCTGGTCTGCCTGACTGCACCTTTTTTTTTTTTAGTATTTATTTATTTATTTATTTGAGAGGGAGAATTACAGAGAGAGGGGGAGACAGAGAAAGAGGTCTCCCATCTACTGGTTTACTCCCGACGTAGTGGCAATGGCCAGAGCTGGGCTGGTCCAAAGCCAGGAGCCAGGAGCCAGGAGCTTCTACTAGGTCTGCCACGTGGATGCAGGGTCACAAGCACTTGTGCCATTTGCCGGTGCCTTCCCAGGCCATTAGCAAGGAACTGCATTGGAAGTGGAGCAGCTGGGACTCGAACCAGATAGTGCCTGTATGGGATGCCAGCGGACAGAGGCTTAACCTACTGTGTCGCAGCACTGGCCCCAGCTGCATCCTCTCTAAAGCAGAGCATATGTCTTGTACATGATCCTGTCGTTGTGGGGCAGCAAGTGCTCGGTTAAGGATGGAGCCCGCATTGAAATAAGAGATAACAGCAGACTTAAATAATCATGTGTGAAAGAAAGGTCATTTCCTGTAAAATATTTCTTAACCCTAGAAACTCAAAAACAACACACACACACACACACACACACACGCACACAAACTATATGAAGGCTTCCGGATCTGATGGTTGAAGCAACTCCGGCAAAGTCAAGAACCAAGTTCCAGAAACCAACCAAGCAGCCCACTGAATACAATACTTGGATTTTACCAAATACTGAAAAGACCCACCTAAAAACAAATGAAAATCTTGGCTTATTTCAGTAGTGAATACAAGGAAGATTTATAAGTAAATTTAGTTTTGAATTCTCAAAAGCATGAGAGTTTGCAAAAATTCTGATTATAAGGAAAATGTATGTAAAGTTGGAATACATTGAAACAGTGATTAGAGTCTTCATCACATGTAGCCAATGATCTCTCTTGGAAAGACCTTCTGCTACATATGTGTGTTGCTATGGTTTGTAAAGGCATGCCCTCCAAAACACCTGTGTGGGCAACTTAATCCCCAGTGTCACAGTGTTGGGAGTTCGGATGAAGGATGTTTAGATGATAGGACCCCGTCCTCATGAATAAATTCATGCCCACTATAGAGTGTCTTGAAGCTGCAAATTCTGTCTTCTGGTTTATCTTGCCTTGCCTTTGCCATTTTGCTGTAAGATGATATAGAAAGAAGGGCTTTGCAAATCCTGGCCTCTTGATCTTGAATAGTCTGTAGAATCGTGGTTACCAGTTACCCAGCCTCAGGTCCTCTGTTGGAGCAGCACAAAACAAACTAAGACAGAAAAGTGATACTAAGAGGTAGGATTGTTGTCTTGATGAATATCGGGTGATATGGGAGTGGCTTTGGAACTGTGACATGGGTGGAGGCTGAAGAATTTGGAGGACACTGGTAGAAAAAGCCTAGATTGCCATGTATGTGGCATTAGGGGCAATTCTGGTGAGGGTTGAGAAGAGGGAAAGAATGACAGGGAAAGTCTGTAACTTCATGGAGATTTCTCACGTGGTCATGATCAGACTGTTGAGAAACAAGGACAGTAAAGGCCATTCTGGTGAAGTCTCAGATGGAAGTGAGGAATAAGGCATTGGAAACTGGGTTACAGTCCATCTTGGTTATACTGGGCTGGAGAACTTGGCAGAACTGTGCCCTTGTCCTAAGACATTGTGGAAGGTGGGATTGTGGAGCTTGGGTATCTGCAGAAGAAACATCTAAGTTGAGTGTGCAAGGTATAGCTTGGCTTCTTGGCGCTGCTTCAAGTAATTAGGGAAGAATGATATGGTTTAAAGATGGTACTTATCAGAAGGGAAGAGAAATGGAAAAATCTGGAAAAGTCCCAGCCTGGCCATGTAAATAGTAAAATACCACGTTTTCAAGAGGATACCGATAGTATGACCAAGGGACTGTTTGCTGAAGAGAGTAGTGTGGATGAAGGTGCTCTTCAGGAAGACAATGAGAGAATCGCCCTGAATGGATTCAGAAATCTCTGAAGTTGCCCTTCCTGTTGATAGGTTTGGGGCACTGGGAGAACAGAAGGGTTTTGGAGGACAGGCTTACTGGCCACAGCTGTCGTGGGATTCTGCTCCTTGCTTCCCAACGCAATGCTCCTGGTCACCCCAGCTGTGGCTCAAGCAGGCCCAGGACACCTCAGGCCACAGCTTTTGGAGAATGCAAGCGCTAAGCCTTGGCATCATGCCCCTGTGCAGATGCACAAAACACGGGAGTGTTGAGACAGGGTAGCTTCCTGTAGATGTCAGAGGACATCATGGGCAGCAGGGGGCTGTGGCTTGTCAGAGAGGCAGAGCCACCACAGAGGGCCCCAGTGGGATGATAGAGTTGTGAGCACAGCGCAGCCACCAGGACCACCAAGCTGCAGCGCCAGCCTGGGAAGCTTCTGGAAAAGACTCCAACCCATGAGAGGTGCTGGCTCTGTCCAAGGGCCTGAGGAACTCACCCTGCCCCGGGGAGCCCAGGACACGGGGTTAGAGGAGGTCAGTTCTCCAGTGTCAAGACTTGATGATGTTCTCCTTGACGGGCTTTGGACGTATTTAGGACCGTTCACCTGTTTGGTCTTGCACATTCCTCCTATTTGGAGTGGAGCTGCCTGTCCCCTCCCCTCCCCTCCTCCAGCACGGCATTTTAAAGCATGTACCTTGTTAATTTCACATGTTCACAACCAGAGAGGAATTTGCCTCAGGCTGAACACTTGAGTCTAACCCACATCTGATTTAAATGAGGCTGAATTTTGGACTATTCGGTTGATGCTGAAATGAGTTACATCTTTGGGGTTATTGAAATGGAATGGATTTTTTTTTCTCTCTGAGAAGAACGTGAACATGAATTGAGGGACAAGGAGTGGAATGCTGTAGTTTGAATATGTCCCCCAAAGATCTTGTGTTGGAAACATGATCCCCAGTGCAACAGAGCTGAGAGGTGGCACCCTGAAGAATTCATTAGGTCCTAAGGGCTCATGGATTCATGTCACAATCAAGGAAGTGGGTTCGTTACTTCAAGGCTGGGCTTGTTAAAAAAAAATGAGTTCTAGTTTCTCTCTCTCTCTCTCTCTCTCTCACTCTCCCTCACCCCCTCTGTCTCTCTCTCTCTGTCTGCCACAGGATGGTGCACAAAGAAGGCTCTTACCAGCTGCTACCACTTTGAGGGTGGATTTCCCAGCCTCTGGAACTCGGAGAAACAAACTTATTTTCTTTGTAAATGGTGCAGGCAGCAGTATTGTGTCGCATGCACAGAATGGACCAAGACATGTATATATGTGTTGCATTTTCTCCTTCCCAGTATGCCTGCATATGCACTTGATCAATCTTGCTGTACTTAATACAAAAGGTTTTAATACTGCCTTTTAATCTGAACACTGTATTCTGCGAAATTTTGCATTTCTAAACCAGGGTGTGGCCAGGGATTCTAAGGGGCCTCTGTTAGCTCACATCCCGGGGCTCACACTCTGGTGTGCACTTTGAGTTTCTGGCAAAGCTGGCAGGAGGTAAGCAGAGTACTTGTACGTGGCCGTTACTAAGTTTTTTTAAGATAGTACCTGTCATCCAGGTCTCTCTCTCCGTCTCTCCTTTGTTGGCTTTGAGGACATACATGCTTCTGTGGGGAGGGGACTCTGGCGGTCCCTGGAGGCAAAGGACAGGAATACAGTTGACAGGCAGAAGAGACTGAAGCCCGCAGCCCTCAGCCCTGCAGCGGCTTTCTGCCTGCAAGCTCAGAGAGCCTGGGAGAAGATCCCTCCCAGTCGGGCCTCAGATGTCGACATCTTAATTGTCGCCTTGTGATAACTTAAGTAACACACTCAGTTAAGCTGCGCCTGGATTCTTGGCCCCTAACACTGTGAGGAAATGAATGTGTGTGGTTTTAAGCCACTGTGTTTGTGGTAATATTATTGCATAACAGGGGAAGTACATAAAGTATCTCACCCTATGCGTGCACTGTGATTTATTTGGTCAAATCTTTATTGGCCAGTGGGGTGGCTTTCAAGCCATGATTTACTCTGGGGACTTCCACCCCAGCCTCTATAAGTATTCAGAACCAGGACCGGCCTGTCCAGAGCCTTCAGGGGACAGAGAGGTGATTGGTGAGGGCTGGTGAGGTTCGAGTGGACAGTCTTGATCCCATTGGAGGCAGCCGACTATGACTGAGCACTACAGAAGTAGGTTGAATATTGGCTGTTAGCAGGTCTTTGGATTGAAAACAAGGCAAAACTGGGAGATCGTGTGTGTGAATTCCTTTTTTATTTTTGTAAGTGTGTTACACCCCAAATCAAACATGCCTGCATGCTGGATTCAGCCCCTAGATGGTCAGTTTGTGCTCCATAGTCTTAGTATTTACTTAAATATGACAACAATTATATGTCCATTTAGCAACTGAGGGAGAAAAGTAAGTAGAACCGAGGATTAAAAGGAAGCAACTTGCCAACAGAGATCACTAGGCAGCCATAAAGCCCACGAAGCAACACATGTGGCTGACCTGCTGTACTTTCTGTAGATTAGAACATCACCAATCCAGTTTGCTCTTGAGTTCAAAACTGGTGGAAACTGTAGGACACATGCTTTTTGGGGTTCTTATGAAGACATTGTTTTTGGTGGAATAGACCATACAGGCACATACGTGGAGAATTAGCTACTCAAAAAGAAAAACTAAAATCAACAAATCCCATCAGAAAACGTCCTGATGATGTTGTATCTGGTTGTCAAGAATGTTGGCATGTTGAAATCTTTACTTAATGTATGCTAAACTGATCTTCTGTATATAAAGAGAATCGAAAATGAATCTTGACGTGAATGGAAGGGGAGAGGGAGTGGATAAGGGGAGGGTTGCGGGTTGGAGGGACGTTATGGGGGGGAAGTCATTGTAATCAATATTCTGTACTTTGGAAATTTATATTCATTAAATAAAAGTTAAAAAAAAAGAATGTTGGCAAACAATTAGAGATGTCTAGGTCTGCTTCCAAATGCACAGTGTCTGATCCCTGAGCTAGATAGTGCTGCATTTGGCAAAGCTGTGTCTGCATCTTGAATTTCAAAAGCATCGAAGCAACTTTATGAGCCAACTTTCTTGAAAGAGTTTCTCTGTAGTGGACATAAAATATGCAAAGTGTTCTCTGAAAGTATATGCTGAGAGTGACATGTCGCTGTACCCACACTGAAATTCTTCTCATAGAAGTAGGTCGGGTTTAACGTTCTTCTACCTTTAACAGAAATCTTGCCTTTTAGAACTTGCTATGTCAACATCCTCATTTTAGCTAGTCTGCGCTATTAGGCAATCATTTGTGTAGAAATACAGGACAGAGAATTCACAGTTATTTTTTCCCCCAAGTCTGTTTGACCCAGATAGGCCCAAATGCTCCCTACCTTGTTGATGATTTACTCCACTCTGCAGAGGAGCAGAGGGAGTTTTTGCAAGGTTTTCAAAGTCACACAAGAAAAGAAAAAAGAAAATGGACACAAGAACTTGAAGCAGGAGGATGTACTGCATTCCAGAGAAGGAGCTATAAGAGGGGAGTAGCAGGAATGTGTAGTGGGCTTGACACATGAACTCAGTGCTAACCATGTGGGACAGGCAGAGAGCAGGGCCCGAAACCCAAACAGCTCTGAGAAGCTGCTGCAGGGCAGAGGCCAGCTCGTGGGTAACGGAGTCCGGGATGCACGCAGGCTGGGTAGGTGTGCCACACTGGCCCCTTTGTCTGCTGTATTCCTTCATCTCAGCATCTCTTTTTGGTCTTGAAACGTCTCACTCGTTCTAGGTGTTCCTGAATGCTCGACAAACCAATCAATCAGCAGCAATTGCCAGTCTTGGGAAGAGAGGCTCCTTAGCAGCCTGGTAGCTCTGCGGAGAGAATTCTGTAGCTTGGATGCTGTAGTTTGTGAAGCTACCCTCTCCCCTAGGATGTCTTGCCTTCTTGCCAAAACTTTGTGCATCAAATGATAGGAGCCAACCGGAAGGCTCCATCTACAAAGTCATCTCTGAATTTTAGGTCTTAGGAGAAACGGAGGTCCAAAACTCATTCTTGGCACAATGGTTGGTTTTTCTGCCAGGAATCCTGGGACAAATAAGCACAGCTAATTTTGAATTGCCTGTGTCCCATAATCTGTTTGTAGAACTCTATGTTTCGACAGTGCTTTTAAAGATAATGATTTTCAGACTTGCATCATTGAATTTCCTGCTTCTGACTACCTGATTTATGAGGCATTATAGTTGGGTTGGATACATTTTTTGAGATTTTCATATTAAAGATCAACAGAACATTAAAAAGGGGGATCTATGTATTATCCCTGAAATCCAAAGGACACCACTAGCCCACAAGCCAAAGGACTGAGAATTAGAAGGCTGTGTGGAGGTAAGAGTCAACCCAGCAAAACTTCCTTCCCTGGGATGCAGAGACCCTCCCAAAGCTCCCAGTGAAACTGGGAAAAGAGGAACAGATATGAGAGAGCAGTGATGTAGCCGGGTTCAGTTACTTAGGTTTTCCAACTTTGAGAAGTCTCTACCTAAACAGAAAATCCTTCAAAGTCAAGCACAAGTTTAAGATGTGTATTAATACGTACATAAACTAAGGTAAGAGTCTTAAGGACATATAAGTTGTCTTAGCCTTTGGGTGATTCAGCTTAAAGAAGTGTACAAAAATCTTAGTATTTTGTAAGAGTGAAAGCTATACGATTGTATCAAACCAGTGAGAGAGAGCTAATTCTACTGAACTTCATTGAATATTTAAGAACATGGACATCACAATGTATTATTTGGAAAATGAGGCAGAGAGCAGAACATTTAGAAAAACTGTACATTTTCTGTGCTAGACATGTAATGTTTTTCTAACAAGAACACCAAGCACATGGAAGATTAAGATAAGAAGATATTTTTTAAAAAAAAATCCCTAGTGGTTAGGACAGTCTGCTGCCAAAAAATAAGAACTTTTCTTGTATTTTTGTTTAAAGATTAATGTACTTTATACATTTCCTGCTGAAAGTTGGAGACTCTGGCTCAGTGCTGTCTGTCATTTGACAATAATGCCTTTATGTTACTAGGTTACAGCATCATTTTCTTCCAATGTATTATATTATTATTCTTGGAATTCATTCATTATACAAGAATATCCCTGGATTCCCAAATACACGAGTCTTGCACTTTTGAAGACAATAATAGATACCATTGAACTTCTGTCCAAGCTGTCCAAACTGTTTGAACTATTGTCTTCTTTATTTTAGTATCAATGTCATTTTTGCTTCCTGTCTGTTTTTGACATATCAATATAGTTCTTATATTTTGTGAATTGAAAAAAAAGAATTACTTGGCAGAATTTTTACTTACTGCTTGTTTATTTTGAAAACATAAATTTATACATTTTCAAATTTCCAAATACTTTAAAATTTTTTTAAAGGTTTTACTTATTTATTTGAAAGCAAAAGTTACAGAGAGGCAGAGGTAGAGACAGAGAGGTCTTCCATCTACTGGTTCACTTCCCAGGTGGCTGCAACAGCTAGAGCTGGACCAATCTGAAGCCAGGAGCCAGGAGCTTCTTCCAGGTCTCCCATGCAGGTGCAGGGGCCTAAGAGCTGGGCCCATCTTCCACTGCCTTCCCAGGCTGCAGCAGAGAGCTGCATCGGAAAAGGAGCAACCAGTGCCCATGTGGGATGCTGTCAGCACAGGCGGAGGCCTAGCCTACCACACCCCGGTGCTGGCCCCAAATTTCCAAATACTTTAATGATACTTGATGATCTGCCTTTTCTCATCTGCCCATATCTTTCCTGTTACAATCCACGATTTATTTAGCCTTCCTATCTTTCTCATAGTTCATGTGAAACTTTACTCCAACTTAAGCGAAAACTGCTAGTCCTCTTTTTGTTGGCAATTTCTTTCGTTTGGTGTTTCCTTATGTCTTTCCATCTCCTCTCCTGTCTGTTATTTTCTTGCCTCTTTTCCACAGACTTTACGGATCCTAATTTGTCATTTTGTATCCCATATTCTTCTCTTTATGGACAATATTTTTTTTGTTTTTTTTTTTTTGTTTGTTTTTTGTTTTTTTGACAGGCAGAGTGGACAGTGAGAGAGAGAGACAGAGAGAAAGGTCTTCCCTTTGCTGTTGGTTCACCCTCCAATGGCAGCCGCGGCTGGCACGCTGTGGCCGGCGCACCGCGCTGATCCGATGGCAGGAGCCAGGTACTTATCCTAGTCTCCCAAAAAATCATAAAGGATAAGACAACAATGCCACAGAGATAGTTACATGTTCACCTGTCTTTTTAAAGGATTGCGATGACTCATGATTGATGTACTTTTTCCCACAAATATTCCATCCTGCATTTCCATTTGAACTTCAGCAGCCTTGTCTGAGAGGTGGGTCCTATCTACCATGCAGTCGTGGCAGGGACATGTCACCTGTATCTTAAGGGAAGGCGAGAGTTAGAACAGGCATAGGGAGCATAAGAGAAATTACATGTGTGGCCTTTAGTGAAACAAGGTGATATTGAAAGAATGGATGTGGTAGAAATCTCCCTTGAAATTCCATAAGCTTCAAGGTAAACAGTTTAGGGCGTTAATATGGAAAACTCCATGAATGCCTTTATACCACACACTTCATGTTTTCTTGGGACGTAGTAACGTAAGTTGGAGTTGAGTGCAATAAACAGCAGTGACAGATTTTAGATTCACTTTCGGTTGTGCTTGAGGATCATGTGTGTATAGCCTCCGAAGGTAGCACTAGTGAATAAAATCTAAAATCTGTTTGAGTCAGAACGTACTTTCGGATCTTCATGGGAAAGAAGAGAGCCTAGAGGCTGAGGCCCCTGGCACCAATCTGCTCAGTGTCACTCTTACCCGACTGTTGATTAGTACCAAATAAATGGGAACAGTGACATTGAGCCTCCTGGCTCATCTGCCTTCCTGAAATATCATCTCCTTAAGGAGTGGTAGGCGTAGAGAGCAGTTCATCAGGAAATCTCAACTCCAAAAGACTGACACACACAGTGACCACTGGATGTTCACGTAATAAGGTGCCACAGTGGATTTTTCTTCTGTATCTTTTTGTCAGGAGTAAGGACAAATGATGAGGGCACCAGTGCTAGTTATCTCACAGTCTAAGTTGGCAAGACACCAGTGAGCTGCTGGCACATACAACTACCTTTCTCCTGTGGGGTTTCCTTAGAGAGGCACTGGTATATTCTCATTGCCAATATGATGGCCTCCATCACCATAGCCATCCCAGTTAATATAAGAAAGGAGAGCAGTACGGTAGGATTTCAGCTGAATATTTTTGGAGAAAATGCTTTCCTCTGTGAAACTAATGTGTGGGTGAAGAACGAGGGGCAAACCCAAAACATCAGTCACAGAGAGTGGAGGGGTGGTGAAAGGAGGGGAGACCAGGCTCTTCCTGGATGAGTGACCACTGCTGTCAGAACCCAGGGACCTGCCCACATGCTGCCCCCAGAACGGCTGAAATATTTGGGAGGGAGTCTCCATTCCCAGTGCTGTCATTTTCAGTAGCCGCCATGGCCCTACCCACATGGGAAAGGGGAAGGGGACTTGGAATGTGCATTGTAACATTTTGAAAAATTACTGGATATGCAGACGTGTCCAAGGATTTTGGAAAATGTGAGGCCTATTGGAGTAGCAAATTGCCTCAGAGTTTGAAAAAATCATATCAGGGTACTAGAAAGAAGAGGGGTTCCCTCCCAGTTTTCATTGGCCCCAAAAGGATACAGAGATGTATCCCAGTAGACCCTACAATTCCATAGGTTGGAGAATGTACGGCAACAAAGGGAACTAACAGAGAGTAGTACTCAGGAGGTTCCTGGACCTTGCAGAGGGATTTGCAATCCAAGAAATGGATCGTGGCCTGCACGGATTGACTTTGGCAAAGACAAAGCAGGCAGCTCACTGCCCCTTTGAAGGGAAGGAGAGTGGTCCATTAGCCAAAGAGGAGGCTGGATGGAACCCTACTAGTCCGTAAACTACAGGAACGGACAGTGAGTCAACCATGGCCCCCAGTATCAGATGGGACCAACTGAACCAGAGCAAACCAGAGGCATTCCCATGTCTCCTCACTGATGTTGGGCAAAGTGGCCTTGAAAGAGTTCAAAGGGAAGATCTACTAGAGAGAGGAAGGAGTGTGTCACACCCCTCCCCACCCAATTCAAGCTACAACGCAGGCTCGTGTGGGTGAAGTGAGTTTGGAGAGGTTAGGAGAAGACAAGCCTGGAACTGTGTTTGAGATTTTATAAAGCCAGCTGAGAATGTCTTAAGCCAAAAATAACTGGAAAGTTAAGAAATCTCACCCTTATTTCATGATAGAAATGGAAAACTGCCAATAAACCATGACTCAGAAGAGCTGTAACCGGCTAACAGTGTGTGAGGGTGAACTGGGAAATTTCCTTTTATTCCTTACTGCTCGGCTTAGGCAGAATGTAATGACCTTGAAGCAGCTCCTCACTTGTCGCATCTCCAAAACAGAGCATTATTATGTAATCTTGTTTAAAAATCAGAGTGTCAGCCAAGAGCTGCCCTGGAGTATCACACAAGTGGTTAAAACACATGAGCTCTGTAGTCCGGAGGACTTGGGATGGAATTCTGTTAGTAACCAGGTCCCAGCCATCCACCAGAGCCTTGGTTTCTTCCAGTGAAAGCATGAGGATAATAACACTTCCTTCAGAGGCTGTCACAAATAGTGATGGGAATAATCTATGAAAAATACTCCTTAGTAAGCACTCCATAGAGATTACCATTGTTGGCATAAATAAAACATTCTCTGTGTTGGCCGTTATGATCGTGGGTGAAATTTAGTTACCAACAGTGCAGTAACCTCTCTGTTTTGCTCCAGTTGAAAGTGCCACAGCCAAGCTGGCTTATGTTCACGATGGAAACCTGTGATGGTATAGATGGGAAAATCTTGCTGAGTTACTTAGGGAGACGTAAAGCATTGCAAGGGCTTACGAGCAGGCTCACATTTCAAGAAGAGATTATTCTTTACTCTCTGATTGTGCATGAGCCAAAATGCAGACGAGAAAGTAAATACTATTTTTAGAGAACTTACACTGTTCTTCACTTGAATGATTTTTCTTCCTTTTCCTCCTCATTTGATTTGAACTCCATTTTCATTTAGTCCCACATCCATGGCACTCCGCCAAGGCTGAGAGGACTGAAACGTGATCTACCTCTAAAGAATTGTTCTTAGAGCTCCAGTGTTTTTCCAAGTAAGAGTTTTAGTGCACTTACTTCCCTCACCCACTGAAGGCTAATGTCAGCAGCCCAGAAACCAGCCCTGTCTAACAGGCTGTTAGCAGAGCAGAGAAAAACATTTGCCTATGCAAACATCCTCAACTTTCAAAGCCTGGGAAAAAAACATAAAGCAGAATGATTTGATAAAGTATTGAGAAATACTTGCTTAAAGAATGTCTGTGGCTATCACGAGACCTCATGTAGGAATTGGTTGGTTTTTGCTGCCTCACCTTCTCTCTCCTAAAGGTTATTTCCTCATTCTTGTGCACTGGTTGCAGCTGGAGCAATTGGACACTCTGGTTTTACATGAATATTAGCACTCCACTCTCTTGGTTCCAAAAGCTTGCTAGCTGATCAGATTGTAACAATGGGTTTTTAGGAATATTCTCTCTCTTACGCTAACATGCTCAAAATAATGCTGCTAGTGGAATCATTTTTATTTGCATAAGCTCCAGTTGCAAAAATTCCAATAGCACAGCAACCCCAACACCAACACCAACACACGCATGTGTGCACACACACAGCAGGGATGAAGTGTGGTCACTTCTTTTTACCCTGAGTTAAGCCACAAAGCACAGGTGCCATTAACAAACTCAAGAATGTCACCGGAATTGGGGTATAAAGGAAAATGCAGAAAAAGAAGGTGGTGAGAAGGGGAGAAAGGAAGAAAGTTTGGGTGCAGAACGTGAAGTCTTGGGAGGAGTCGGTGTTGTATTGGAGTTCTCGGCAGGTGCCAATCTGTTTCATTAATTGCTTTTTGCTCTTTTGTGCAAGATAAGCTGATTAAAGGCTCAGAATTCCCATTATCATTCATTTTTTCCTGCTTGGAACTCCTTTCATTTCCATTTCACTAAAAATTACCCTCTACTATCTCTTCAATTTGCCAAAAATTCACTTCCAATCAGCTCTATTCATTTTGTTCAGGACAGGTTGATCACACAAAATCGATACCCCAAGATGATGTTGGCCAACTTTAGATGAGATTACCCAAGACAAATCCCCAATAGCTCACCATTTAAAAAATGTAACTGAAATACATTTTTAGAAATAGGTGTGTCTGTTCCTGTTCTAACACAGTGTGCTTCAGTGGGCTGGGAATACGTAGCAAGGCTTGTGCTTAGGTGAATCTAAGTGTATTTGGCTGGGGAGAGACTGACCTTCATCAAACCATCTCTGAGATTTAAGCAGTAAAATAACCATCCAGGCCACATTGGTGTTTGCCTTCCCAGCATCTGTTTCCCCTTTACTGATAAGCAAGCCCCACTTTTGATGGGGAACTCAGCCATTCCTTCTTCTCCATTCAGCGAATAGGAGGGGACTGTATCTGCCACTCCAGGAAATGAAGCATCTCACCAAGCCCAGCTGTGCTGAACATATCATGCCCTGCAACACAGAGGTTCAGGGGTGGCTGTGTCTTTAGCTGAATGGTGGTCTGTAACCAGAAACCTTGTAGACTGAAGTCGCTACAGATGGCTTGCTTCCACAGTTGAAGAGCCTTTGGAGAATGGAACCAGCACAGAGGAACGGGAGATTAGAGAAGGAAATGCGGTCCTATGTCTTCACAATGTCATTTGGACCCTGGATCAAACTAAACACTGAATTCTGCACAGCACTGAAATTTTTAGTCACTTGAGGCAATATAAAAACGTGCCTCAACCCCCTGCCCCTCGTAACACCCTGGCCATTTTCTTGAGCTGATAGAACTGGGCTTTCTGGGTGTAGCCATAGGAGGAATAGTAATTGTCACACATAATTGTATAAATAAGACAGTGATACTCAGAAAGTTTTATAATTGCCCCCAAAACATTCCAGAAGTGGCAGACATGGATTTTGAATCCAAGTCTCATTCAACTATCATACTCTTTGTGTTGTATCATGAGGCATGAAGGCAGTTGGTTCTTTTGCAGAGACGTGATAGTGGATTGTATGCGTCAGCTTGGCTAGGCTGTGATGCACAGTTGGGTGATGAGACACCAGTCTTGAAGGTAGACCAGATGCTGTGTGGGTATTTGTGGATGTGATAGATGTCATCAATACTGTCAGTTGACTTTAAGGAGAGCAGATTGTCCCCTCAGTGAATCAGTTTAAGGCCTGAAGAGCCAAGACTGAGCTTTGCCCAAGGAATCTGTCTCAAGTTTACAACAGAAATCCTGCCTGCATTTCCAACCTCAAGGGCCACCCTACAGATCCCAGAGTTTCACCCTCCCCAGTCATGTGAGCCAATCTCTTAGAATAAATCTCTCCCTCCAGTTATACCTGGGTTATTAATAAATATGCTACTGTATATTAATATCCATCATATTATAGATGTACTTGGAGCCATATAAGCATAAATCTAAATCTCTGTGCAATTATCCCTATAAGGTCTCTTCACATTTGTGGACAATGCAATTAAAGAATAACTTTATTTGGTGCAAAAATATTTGGAAATCCACGCATGTGGATTATGTGTGGATTGTGACAAGCTTTCTTATCAGAACCACCTTGCCTTTTAATTCCATTTTCCATGAACTTTCTGAACGCCCTTCACAGTTCTCCATCAACAGCTCATCCCCCAGATGGCTTCCCGGAATCTGATGTGCAGGACAAAGCTTCAGCATCAGGTCTAAAAGATACAGTTTCTGTCAAGTGTCTCATGAAAACTATTTGGTTTTGTTTTTTCCAAGGTTAGAAAAGTTTACGAATGTTGAAAAACAGTTCATAACACATCTTCCTTGTACAAGGATTTTTTAAATGCAGACTGACTGTGATCACACAAGATAACCAAACAGCATTTGCTTGGTCAGGCAAGAGGAAGTGTTCGTATTCTTTCAAAGAGTTCAAGAGCAGGGGTAGAGTCAGGAAGGAGACCTCCTTGGCTCACTCTTGATTTCTCAGACCATTCTTTGCTGCAGCCATGCAGTGCTGTTCAGTATAACTTAGAGGGTTGCTGAACCCTCAGCTGGGCTTCAAACCGTAAGCATGCCAACATCCGCTACAGTGCCCAAACCCAGCAGGGTAAATAATTCAGTTTCCCTGAAGTAGATGAAGCAAGGGGTTTGCTGGCTGCGGAAGAGAGCTGCCGATGTGCTACTCTGCTTTGAAAGGATGCAAGGACTTGTCAGCTCCATCCTGGTTCTCCAGGAAACCATGAAATGCACCTCGTCAAACCGAGTCTCTCATTTTCAGCCGCATCTATTCTTCTGTTCTCCCAATACTATAGGCCTAGAGAGATAAGTCAGACGGTGTTCAGCCTGAAATATAAAAGAAGTTTCAGAGAGACAATAGGAAGCAAAAACCGGTTTGGTAGGTTTGGAAAACTCTCTTTCTTTGGATACACTCTAAAACCTGTCGCAGAAGCACAATGGCTTAATGAGTTTCCGTCTCTGTACTGTGACAAATCTACAATTTGGCCATTGTAAAAGTAATGATATGTTTCATTAATTTCATATGTTCTTTTAATAGAGTATTTGGAGGCAAGGCATTTTTGCTTTAGAAATTGAAGCAAAGAAAAGCTGATAAAAGCTTCAAGTTGGTGTTCAGGGTTTCTTGGCATACATTAATAACATTCAACCGCCTTTTCAAACACACAGACAAATCTCAAAGCAATGCTTTGTCTTCCTAGTCATAATCCTAATAAAGCACAACTCGAAATCCTTGCTTCCCGGCCTCTCTCCGCATCCCTGCTCCCCATCCACACACAATGCATGCTTCTGGCCAGTGTATGTGCACCTGCAAGTTCACGGTGTCTGTCCACTTGGGCACCATGGGGCGACGTCTTCTGTGTCATTTAAAATCTTCCAAGGTGATTGTTCTCGAAATGCAAGTCACATAATCCCAGCCATCTCAACTCCTTTTCGCAAATACCCTTATGGTAGACTTGCTTAGATTGGAGTCCTCCAGGAGCCAACCCCAGGCAGGGATTTGAACACACATCCTGCATTTGTGAAGGGATCCAGGAAGCAGAGGTAGCAGGAACGAGAGAGGGACACTGGAGAACCCACTACAGACTGCGCTGCTGAGCGCGGTGCCCCTGAGAGGCAACCCTGCTGGGAAGTGTCGGGGTCCAGAGTGAAACAACTCAGTTACCTGCATACGGGCATTCATGCAGCACCTGTGATGTGCAGCTAGCTGAGGGCTGCTCCCGGGGAGCGAAATCCCTGCTCTGCTGACAAGTCAGTGACAGTGGTTAGCAGGAAAGCCAAGCAGGCTCGCAGCAGTGCCCATCAGCAAGTGCGGGGTGAGTGGCAGCAGGGAGGATGGGGGCCGAGCAGATACCCCGGCTCGTGGTGTCGCAGGCCGTGTCTGGCCTCTAAGTCCTTCACTCAGCAAACCCCCCTTCCCCTCTGTTGTCCACGTGCTACTGTCCACAGCCACATGGCAGATCTGTCACAGCACGCACGGAAACCCATTCATCCGCCCCACTTCCTGTTTGCATTCACAGACTTGGCGGGGGTGGGTTTTACTTGACTTGGCCTTTGACTTGGGTGTGTTCCTTAATTCCCTAAGGCAGGCAGCTGGAGTCTACAGTCCCAGCGTGAAATGGGATGGGGCTGGTGTGCGGATTCTCCAGAAATGGTTTGCTTCCTTAATGACCCTGCTGTCCCAATCCTGTGGATGAAAAGTCTTTGGGGGCGGGGGGTGCAGAAAAGTTGATATCATAGAAAAAGTTTTTATATAGAAAAAAACACAGTTGTAAGGGAAAATCTCAAGGCTTGTTGCAGTTAGTTTCTGAAGCAGGGAAGGTGCTAGACTTTTCTTGTTGGGTATTGCTTTTCTTAGAAGCATCCTTTACCCAAGCCTTGGGGGTTGCAGGCTGCTCCTGCAGCCGTGTTGTCATCAGCATCTTGGCCATGGGTGGGATCCTGCGATTTCCCTAGAGGCCTCTTCAGCTGGTGGTGCCCTTGACTGTGAGAAATCTCTTGAGATGCTCGTTGCTGGCCTCTCCACTTGTTTGCTTGTAGGAAATCATTAGCCCTGTCCAGAGAAAACATTAATTCTGGTACTGAGATCATCACATTCCCCAATTATCTTATCACCTGGGAGTGCGTTGTTGAGAAGGAGGGAGACGGAGGGAAGTCCGAGGGACACAGGAGAGTGAGGATCGTGGGCTGGAAATGCAGTGAAAAACCAAAGCCAAAAGCAGAAACTGATGGACGGTCAGAAGTGCTCCCAGCACTTTGGTGCCTGCTCCCAGCCTAGTGCACGAAACACTGCAGGTTAACCATGGCCCCCGTGGGTGTGACACGTGAGCAGTTACCTTGCTACAGGAACCTGCATTTCGGGGTGGATTTTCTTGTTTGTAAAGTCATGAACTTTCTGCTCTCCTGCCTAAAGTCCTGGTACTCCCCGGGCTGGAAGGACACGGGGTGGCACTCCTTGGCCTCCACAGCAGTCGTGTCCCACGAGGCCCATCCAATCGTCCAGAAACCCAGACCTTCCCTGACCCACAGGAAGACGGTGCTACGTGGGTGTGCGTCCGGTAGGGTAGCGTCTGTGTAAGCACACACACACGCAACACAGCCGTTGGAGGGAGCAGACGGCATTCTCAGTGTGCCCCAGAGAAGAGAACAGCTGCTTGAGTCAGATATGAAAAGAATGTAAATTGGGCCGAGCTTGCTTTTGGCACAACAACAAGGAACGCTGAAGTTTCCCACTTGGACCTAATTTATTTTTAGGTATATTCACCGCCATTTGTCAGGTTTCTGGAGCTTGACCTGAAACTGACCTCTAGATAAACGTGATGGCAAACAGAGCCCCGAAACTCTAACTGTATGTTCTTTTGTCTTGGGAACTGTAAATCGGGCATTAGGTGAATAACACAGCTTGGCTTTGTGTCACGGAAAGTACTCGGGGCTGTGGTCAGGGCGGGATTTATGAAGCTGTCTGGCCAGGCTTGGGCAGAACGCCAGCTTCCACCTGCTTTGCAGACAAAGATGTGTGCAGTTGTCACACTGCTGAAGTAGCCAAATTCCTTTCCCTGGAAGGAGGCCCTGCTGTGCTGGCCAAAGCAGAAAGCAGGTGGGGGTGGGGCGTGGGAGGGGAGGGGAGGGAGGGGGCACTGCAGGGGGAGCCAACCAGGGTTTAGGAAACGCATACATCACAAACTTCCCTTCTCTGACTCTCAAGCAAAATCTCTTGAAAAACATTAATCTCTATTTCCCAAACAGTGTAACTAAGTAATCTTGTGGGGATGGCAAGAAAAGCAAAGTACATCAATCTGTCAAGTTCTAGAGCTTTCTTTAAAAAAAAAAAAAAAAAAGAGGGATGGTGTCATCGGGTCAGGTGGCGGTTTAGTCCATCACGCAAACGTGGACACCTTTCGAAGTGAAAGCGGGGTGGGGGTGGGCTGTGTGTAATTAATGAGGCTGGGATACCAGGCAAAGATTGGGCCTGTCTGAGGCAAACTGGGATGGATGGTGACCCTGGTCATGAGAATTGACACTGCCACACAATGGAGCCACTAAACGGCTGTTGTGCTACAAGGCTGCCGTTCTAAGAAGGCACAGAAAACAGCCTTGCTCTTTGATGCGACTGCACTAGCTCCATAAAGCAGATGGCCCAGCTGTCCCAGTGCCAGAGCACACACGGCAGGATTGCTGCTGTAAAATTGTCATGTCCCCTTTGACTCACTCTCTTTCTCTGAAGAGTGCAAAAGCTCAGCTTATCCTTGGCTCTTCCCAGGAATGAATGTCCGATGACACACACACAACCCCACGAGCGTCTGATTCGTCAGGTTTGCAGATGCACGCGAAACGTACACAGGGCTAAGTGCCGCTCGTCATTTAGGTTGCCACGCTAATGTACTTTGACGTGAGCTCTCCCTTTGCCAGCAAAGTCATCCGTGGTAGTTTCCAACTCTCTTCCCTCTCTCCCATGCCTTACAGGTTCACTAGGGTATTAGTTGGCACAGCAAAATACCAAAATTTTGGTATCGAAAATGCAACCAGAATTTATTAGTCAAAAGTCTGAAATCAAGGTGGCTGCAGGGATGTGCTCCCCGCAAAGACTCCAGGGAAGAATCTCTTTTTCTCTTCCAACTTAGACGGAGGCGCCCGGGTTCCTTGCCTGTCCCTTCTGCCTCTCTCGGCGCAGGCCGTATCCCCCATTCTTTGTGCCCAGAGTCTTTTGTAAAGACATTTGTCAGTGGCTTTAGGGTCCACCCAAGATCCAGGAAAACTTCATCTTGAGATCCGTCACTAATTACACCTGCAAAGCTCCTGTTTCCAAATAAGGACACAGTGTGCGCCTCTGGGTGGGCATGAATTGGAGGGGGAGGTGGCTCCTTCCACTCTGATCAGGATACCACAAGCAAATGTTGACCTAAAAAGTAGCCTTTTAACTCCTGCTGTGCCCTGCTCCACATCCAGGAACCTGGCCCATGTGCTCCTACCCGTCTGGGCTCCCCAGGGCCTGCAGGTGTGTGTCCCGGTGAGGTAGGACTTGAGGACACTCGGTTCACACGCTGGGTCTTCTGTGTCCACTTCCTCAACAGACCACCCTGTTACACAGCAGAGGGTCCTCTCCATGGGAAGTTCCTAGGCTCTGTGTTTTAACCACCTTCTAATCCTGTACGTTGTGGGTCTCATAAGTTGCACACAGACACACACACAAAATATTGGGTAAGGGAGTATATGCTGGGCACCTGAAAGTTTGTACCAAGAAATGGCAGCCCAGAGGCGTAGGCCACCCATGGAGACGGAGGAGCCTGAACTCAGCCTTCGTGGACCGACTTGTACCTTCTCTTCTCTTACTTGACTCTCTGAGAAATGGACACCAGCAACTCACCTTAGGAAACCCGACAAAAAGTGCATTTCTCTCGGCAAAAGTATGTGGACTGGATAGGAAATGGCTGTGACTGCCATGTGCCCACCCTCAAATGATCACTCTTACAGGGAGCTTCTGACCGTCCTTCTCCGGGTCGGGGCCACCTGCCCGCATGGGATGAGGTCACTCCTTACAGCGAGCTGCAGAGATGCTGGACAGAAAGGGGTAATAGATGTCCACTGCGCTTCCCCTAGTGCCTGTCACCATGTAGGACACTTCCAGAACCTTCCAACCTCGAGAGCTGTGCCTCTCGCCCAGATAATCCACAGAAATGCAAGGCGTCTGCCTGGCACCACAGATAGTCCCACCCATCGTATTTACATACATGACCTCATACCCTCATATGGAAAGTGTATGAGTCAGCTCGCGCTTGCCGTCGCCAGCACCACAGACTGGGCAGCTTAAACAGGCTGCTGCTTTGCTGTCCACTCCAGAGGCTGCAAGTCCAAGATCAAGGTGCCAGCCAATTTGGTTTCAGAAGAGGGCGCTCTTCCTGGCTTTGAGGGGGACACCCTGTTCTGTGCACTCAGAGGAACTTTGCCCTGTGGTCCTGGAGAGAGGGAGAGTGGGAGAGAGGAAAGAGGAGAGGAGAAAGGTGGGGGGAGAGAGAGAGGGGAGAGGGGGGAGAGGGGGGAGAGGGGAGAGGGGGGAGAGAGGAGAGAGTGAGAGTGAGAGATCTGGGGTCTCCTCTTTCTTATAAGGGCATCGGTCACACTGGGTAGGACTCGGGCCCTTTGACCTCCCTTAACCTTGATGACCTCCATCAAAACCCTATCTCCAAATACAGGCACACCAAGAGTTGGGATTTCAGCCTCTTAATTCTAAGGGGACATAATTTGATCCATAACAAAGGGAAAAACGTATTTTCATTCTTTTACCTCCTATTCATTTTCCAAAGACACAGAGCAGTGCATTTTGACACTGATTAACTCTGGCATGTGGTGCTGCTTCAAATGTTTTTTCAAGTGCAGGATCTAAAATGATTTCCAGTTTCCAGTCCATGATATCTCAGAGGTCATATCCTGATCTCAAGTCCAGCCAGAATCCTATTAGTCTTCCCCTATCAATTAACCCTACAATTTTTTCCATTTAATTGCCAGATGTTTTTCCTTAAGTCAGCAGACCAGCAATCAGACTGCTGCCCAAAAGGAGTATTTTCAGATGGGAATGACACCTGCATACACACACACACACACACACACATATTTTGTGTCAGGCTATAATTATATCCTAAACAGACACTGATGATATAACCAAGCATGATTTATGGATACAATCTCTCAGTATTGTGGTGCTTTCTTCTTTGAATTCCGTAACCCACCCCCTGCCACAAGCCAACATTCATATATAGGAAAGACCAAGTGAAAACATGTGATACTTATTAAGTAGAACATGAAATATGACCCTTAAAAGCAAATTGGTTACTAATTCTTGGAGCTGAGTTTTGTCCAAATCCCATTTAAACCAAGTTACCTGTTCTAAGGAGACATTTAGAAATCAAACTATAGAAAACAAAGCAAAATTCAACCCTGACCGTGGGTCGCCTAATAAAATCCATTCTGTCTGATTTCTTCAGCTTCGAGTGCCAAGTTCTCCCAGCATCTGTAACACAATCCTTACTTACATAGCTTAGGCACTCATTACCCGAGATGGTAATGTACCAACCAGGTCCCTGTACCCCCTGTATTTGCCAATTTGACTTCCAAGACATACATACGATTTTATTAGCCAATTCTCACACTGTCCTTTGTTCCTAATGTGCAATTAAATCAGCATTTACAAGTGAAAAAGAGTAGTCTAGAAATCACACCTAAAATGTTTGCACCCGGCAAAAATAGCATCTACTTAACACATTATTTCCTTTAAATAAACCTTAGTTTTAGATGGCTTGAGTCGACTTTGGTATGTCATTCTTGGCATAGCTTTCTCACTGGAGCCTTGACAGTGTCAGCACCTCCATCTTGGTAAAGACTAGACCTGGAGTTAGCACAAATCTTGGATTCAATGTATCTTACTATTTACACTCACCAGTTATCCTTGTCTCACAGGCTGTCCTTTGGAGAAAAAGCACTAAAAACCAGGGTGGGGTGAGTGAAAGTTTTATCCTCACAGTCTGTGTCAATATTCTTGGGTGAGACAGAGAAATGTGCTTTGATGTGGTGGTCTCCCTTTAAGTAGGCACAATTAAAAGCTGTTTGGCATTCATTAGACCAGTCTAATAGGCATGAGTGTGCACTTCTATTTAGCTCTGTAGAATGCAGTATAAATTTAAAATAACAACCAACTCTGGGATTGGATTTGCATACGTATTACTAACCTTAGTGGAATTAACAAAAGGAGGGTAGCATGAAGGGGTAGTAATTATATCCCAGGTTTATAGGAGATTCATTTGGAAAAATCTTTCTCTAAACTGAAAATGAAGAGGATAACATCTTGAATGTAGCACTTGACAGCTCCTATTATGGGTTCTGTCACCATTTAGTGCATTTCCTAACTGTGCACGCTCTAGCAAAGGGCAAGGGATTAATCAGGTTGCCAAAAGACTTGGGTTACACAGCATGCAGAAAGCACTTCAGCCACGTTATTTGCACAATTTCTGTAGGGAGTTGTGCAATAGCGGCCTTAAATTTAATATGTCTGGCCCCCTTCCACCTGGACTCGGTTCAAACCCATCGCCTGCAGCTCCCAGGATCCAGAGTGGGAAATCAGTCATTACATTAGGGACGGATGGCAAATGATTCCAATTCACATTTTTCAGCTGGTATGTTTTTTAACCTGGAGCAACACCAAATTGGAAAATTCTGCAATTCTGCAAGCTGGGCATTAGATCTGTATTGCAGTCTAAGTACATTTGTAGCTTGAAGAAGTTGACAACATGATTTTTCTTTAGAATTTCTTTAGTTGCTGTGTCACTGACAGCAATCCCAATGAGAACCGTATCAACACCCTCCTACTGGTCCTTCCTCCATCTCTCAGTGGGCACAGGCGTGTGTCGGTGCATTTAGACTGCAATGACCTACATAAACATTGACCCGGCTCCTTCAGGCTCATGGACACACTATGTAATTGAGAGACCATAATCAGTAAAGGTGAAAGTCTCCTAGGGATTATCTAAAAAAAAGAGGAAAATGATGAAAAATAGGCAGAGAAAACAAAGAAGCAAGCAATACAGAAATGCCACTACTTCTTAACCTTATTAAAACATAGCCACTGTTTTTAGTTGCAAGGACATTTAAAATATAGGTGAAATATTATTTAATTATAATACTAACACTAACATCCAGTGTTGGTTATCCAGTGAAGATATGGGGCCCCACACTTCACTGGTGGAACAATGATTTTCTACAGCCTTTATGAAAGGAATCTATCCATATCAGTTAAAATTTAAAATGTTCCCATTCTTTGACCTCACAATCCACAATTGTGAGACTATACCAAAAAAAAGTTTGTGAAGTAGAAAGTACAAATAGGTTTAATGCAGCATTATTCAAACTGGCAAAAATAATTTTTAAAACATAAAAGGCTATCAGTAGGGAAATGCTTGGCCAAGTACGTATAGCGACTGGTATGAAACAATTTTAAAATTAGCTCTTTAAAGAGTTTACCTAGAGTGGTACTTACAGTACCTCGCTTAATTTTAAGAAAAACAAATTAGGCCGGCGCCACGGCTCAATAGGCTAATCCTCCGCCTGCAGCACCAGCACACCGGGTTCTAGTCCTGGTCGGGGCACCGGATTCTGTCCCAGTTGCTCCTCTTCCAGTCCAGCTCTCTGCTGTGGCCCAGAAGTGCAGAAGAGGATGGCCCAAGTGCTTGGGCCCTGCACCCGCATGGGAGACCAGGAGAAGCACCTGGCTCCTGGCTTCGGATCAGCGTGCTGCGCTGGCTACAGCGGCCATTGGAGGGTGAACCAACGGAAATGGAAGACCTTTCTCTCTGTCTCTCTCACTGTCCACTCTGCCTGTCCAAAAAAAAAAAAAAAAAAAAAAAAAGAAAAGAAAAGAAAAAGAAATTAGAGATTAGGCAGCATGTAACCACCTTTACAAGCTAAAACATAAGAAATTCTAGATGGGTGAGTATGGATGTACATTTGTGTGTGTGCACATAAGTGTGTTTTATGGAGAAGGGTCTGGGCAGATTATGCAACAAAGAAAGAGTATCAGAGGGACAAGAAGTGAAGAGCATCCACATTTTATTTCTCCAACTATGTTATGGACTTGCTTAAAGAGACATGTGATTGTTGTAACATAAAAGGGAGAAAGGGGCATTTAATTTTGGAACTATAATTTACAGGTGTATATGTCTCCAAGGAAACAGACCTAATAGGGCATGTGGATATAGATGTGGGTCTTTGTATGTAGAGCTGTTTATATACAAGTGCTTACGTTTGTATATAATGCTAAGATACATATATATACATATATAACTGTAATACATATATAAAACCGATAGATACAGACTGCCCTAAAGAATTTAATAATGGGGCCGGCAGTTCTAAAATTTACAGGGTAGGTTGTCAGACTGGAAACTCAGATACCTTGAGACAGAATTTCTTCCTTTCTGAAAAACCTCAGTTGTTAGCCTTGAAGGCATTTCAGCTGCTTGGGGGTGGCTCACACATTATCGAAGAAAGCTCTTTTGTGGAAACTCAACTGATTGTATGTATCAACCACAACTGCCAAATGTTTTCATAGCGCTGCCTAGAATAATAGTTGACTAAAGAACTGAGTACCACAGCTTAGCCAAATAGCCCCAGAAAACCATCCCAGTCTACCCCTTGTTTAATGGGCATCTATACCCATGTCCTCAAAAAATAATTCTTCTCCAAAGAAACACACTTCCACCTATAATGATAGAGCGACCCAGTAGGCAACCAAAACTACATGGACCTTCCCCAGAAAGGGGTATTGGGTGGTTGGGTGATGTTCACTCTTCTCTTTGATGCTCTATAACTTAATACTGTGATGTTGTGATAGAAAGGTAGCTACTATTGAATTCATCTTATGTGATTATGATAAGAAGATAAAAAGGAAAGAAAACAGATACTTGCCCCCCACACTTAGTTAAATAAGGAAGAAATACATATAAATGTATATATGTATGTATGTATGTATCATAGCATTACATAGCAAACATGGTTTCCATTTATGATTTTGTTTTGGTTGATATTTTAACCACCTTGTCCATCACCCATTCTGGATGCCCTATGCCTGGTGGAGTGACCCAAAGCTTCATTGCTAAAAGATCCAGGCTGTTAGTATTGCCTGAGTTGCGACTTCATTGTTTTCCAGTGCATCACAGGGCACGGCAGTACGGAGGGAGGTTTATGCTGATTCTCGTGTCCATTCCATTGCAGCCACTGCTTTTGTCCTTAGCAAGCCAAGATCAATCACCTCAGCCATGCAATATCTAGAATATTGGTTTGTCTGTTGATTTAGAGGCACGAGGACATCAACGCGGCCAGTGGCAGTCTGAACGTTCAGCTGGAGAGAATCGTAGTATCTTCTCATGGAATCATGTCTCCTTCTGGAACTAGTATCTCTAAGCCAGCAGAACAGAAGGCAGTAGGGAGAGGAAGCACCATCTTGCTAGGGAGTCACCAGGGTGTGAGGGTGAGCAATGCCACTCGTGGTTTCACCTCTTGATTGCTGGACCTGTATTTCCTGACTATGAGAGAAGCGGCACCATTTATAAGGTGCTGATTTAGAACATAGACAGCATCCCGAAGAACACGGTTTCTGCAGAGTACAAAAGTCCCTGGTTTTATCAGGCAGCTGCTTCGGATGATGGGAAACGTGGTAAGATCAGTGAATTCCAGGAGCACATGCCTGCTGCTTTATTTCATCTGCTGTGGAGTCCTTCATCAGGCACAACGATGTGAAGTGCGTGATGGTTGATGAGTCATTCAGTAAGTCCAGGGGGGGTGGTTTTCTCAGAAGCATGGTATGCAGGGAAGGCAAATCTTGATCCAGAATAAATATCAGCTTCAAGAGGCTCACAATGCTGCCCTGTCCATGAAGCTGCCCAATGTGATCAACCTGTCACCAAGTACCTGGGTCATCGCCCAGGGAGCGGCGCCATGTTGGGTGCTCAGTGCTGATCTCTGTTGTTGATAGACTGAGCAAACAGCAGCGGCTGCAGTTAGGTCAGGCTTGGCGTGGGGTGGTGGAGTTCATCTGACCAAGTCCATCCCTGCCACCGTGTCCACATGGTTCATGAACCCCTTGGGCACTGGCGGGAGTGGGTGGGAATGGAGGCTGACCATTATCCACAGGAAGAGTCATCCTGTCCATTAAACATTAAACCCCCTCTGTGCTGAGTTCACCTCTTGGTGAGCATTCATGCCAGACACAGAAGTCGTCATGCCTTCTGCCTTTGAGAGAAGTCTAGGCACACCCCCCTCCCCTGAGCATCCCTGTCATTGATTTCCCAATCACGTGTCTTCCAAGGCCCTGAATTGATCCACACCTGTACATGTGATGTTTTTTCTTCCAAGAAAATCAGATGTACTTCTTGAAGTTGGACCCATTGCAGGGGTTTCTGGAACCATTTGCCTTCAGGGATGTCTCAGAAAGGGAATAGAGTGCTATTCTTGTCCATTTGGGGGTGGTATCTGCTGATTGCTCAGAGACATCTGTAAACCAGACCTTTCTCTTCTGCCGTTGCTGATCTGTGGGAACTTCTCTCCAGTCATAAGTATGGGTTCAGAAAGAAAATATAAATATTGTAGCAGTGTCCAGACCATGGGCCTTTGGGCCTCTCCCTCTGGAAATGCATAACTTGCTGGACCTGAGAACAGCAAGTCCACCTCGGAAGGTAACTTGGTATCTCATGGTCAAGAATTCAGTGTCTGCTGAAACCCAGCAGCAGCTCGAAAGCTTGTTCTCCAAAGGAGAGACGTTGCATACAGAGGATGATAGGGCTTTGTTCCCAAATTCTAAGGTCTACACTGTGCTACACCTGTTGGTATCTGCAAAGGATCCAAATAGCCTCCCTAGTTGCTGTTGCCAATCCAAGCTCAATTGGATCTGCTGGACCATGTGGCCCAAATGGCATAGCATCTTGCACAGGTGTTTGAACCTCTACAGAGTATTCTCTTTTTCTGGGCCCTGCTCAAAACCAGCAGCTTTTGGATCATACAGTAGATGGGCCAGAGGAACGCAAAGTGAGGAATATGTCAACTGCAAGATCCAAAAGGCACTATGCACTGTTCCACTGTGTGTGTGTGTGTGTGTGTGTGTTGCAGAAGGGATCAGATGCAACAGCTTATCTTTCACCTTAGCAGGGACTCCTTGACATCCCCCATGCCAATGGATTTGTAGATATCTCAGAGGTAGACTAGAAGGTCCCTGAATTTTTTGTAAAAATAATTTTCACACTCTTACAGGCAAATGTTTTGCTAGTGGGCCTGCAGTAGCTGCTGCATGGGCTCATTAGGTCAAATCAGCATCAAATCAGTGAATGAGATCAGTATGGTACCTTCTAGAAGGGCAAGGCAATCAAGGACCCTGTGGACTAAACCGTGACCTAGAGCAGAAAGCTGTTATGTCTCTGAGGTAGGTATGTTGCTGGTCTTGCCAATGAAAGCAAATGGCTTCTGGTGGTCTTGCTAGTAAGAATGTAGAAAAAGATACTCGCTAGATGAATAGCTGCGTACCAGGGCATGCATTGATTTGCTGAAGTCATGAACCACATCTGGTAGGATAGCTGCAAGTGGAACAGTCACCTGGTTGAGCTTAGGGTAATCCTCTGTGATTCTCTAAAAGTCATTTGTCAAATAGGAAAACTGCATGGGGGTGCAGCGAGAACCCCTACTGCCTGCTTCAAGGCTTGCATGGTGTCACTCATCCAGGCAGTCCCTCCAGGAAGTCAGCGTTGCTTCTGTCCTAGTACTTTCT
This sequence comes from Oryctolagus cuniculus, assembly GCF_051225735.1. Classification (NCBI taxonomy): domain Eukaryota; kingdom Metazoa; phylum Chordata; class Mammalia; order Lagomorpha; family Leporidae; genus Oryctolagus; species Oryctolagus cuniculus. The sequence goes on from NC_142872.1 coordinate 14,966,371, forward strand.
TACATACAGGAGGTCAGGGAGACTTCACTTGGCCTTTGTCACATAACATCCCTCATCCCACAGGTCAGGGAGCCAATGTGGGGGTTCTGCTGGTTGCTGACTGTGCTTGAATTGTGTATTCCAAAACAAGGGAAATAACCTCAGAACGGGCCCCGGGACCCTCTGGAACCACTGTGAGGTGGGTCTTAGTTGAAACCTCACTGAGCACCTACTTGCATAAACCACGTACTCTGGCTGGTGGACCACAGTGGCAGTTTGGGATCAGAGCCTGTGTCCAGTGATACTTGATACGATGGCTGAAGTAGATGGGTTCCTGCTGCTCACATGTGAGATCTGGATTATATTCCTGGTTCCTGGATCCGAGCTTTGGTCTGGCTCGATCCCAGCCATTTCAAATACGTGGGGAGTGAACAAGCATAACGGAACTAACTCATTCTGGGTGTATGTCTGACTCTTACATAAATAAATAAATGTCCCCCTACCTGTGACACTGAATCTAGAATCTCTTTTTAGTGAATCTGTACCAATAAAGTTGATCAAATCCAGTTTTATGTTCCTTCCACCATTATCCTGCAACCTTGGTAACCATCACAACATATATTGCACAGGTTTCTGTCTATACAACATGGGAAACCATGCAACATTTCTGGAGTGGAGCATTCTCTTTTGGGCCACATGTGTTCTTCAGCCTTTGGGGCCTCCTGGGACCTTATCCAAGTTATCAGATGGAAAGTAGAGAGGGGATACAGGTCTTGGTCCTTAGGGGAACCAGCAGAGAGCCAGAACTTGACATTCCATGGGATTTTGACCAGGAGTATCCAGTGGGGAGATTTACAATTATTTCTTTGCCATGTCACATCGGGGACTTTGGGTGCTCTTTTACCATGGAAAGGAGATTCATCAGTATCTTTAAATATTTATTTATTTGAAAGTCAGAGTTACACAGAGAGAAGGAGAGGCAGAGAGAGAGGTCTTCCATCTGCTGGTTCATTCCCCAATTGGCTGTAACCATCAGAACTGCATCGATTCGAAGCCAGGAGCCAGGAGCCAGGAGCTTCCTCTGGGTCTCCCATATGGATGCAGGGGCCCAAGGACTTGGGCCATCTTCTACTGCTTTCCCAGGCCATAGCAGAGAGCTGGATCAGAAGTGGGGCAGCCAGGACTTGAACCAGCGCCCATATGGGATGCCGGCACTGCAGGCGGCGGCTTTTCCCACTACACCACAGCGCTGGCCCCATCAGTGTCTTTAAATATAGTCATGTTAAAGAACCAAGTATAGAAACTCCTGAAAGACTTCAGAAAACTCATTCTTAAGATTCTGGTCCTCTAGGACCAATCTTGATACTAAAAATCTGCATCAACTAGTAGTACAAGAGGAGTTTGTAAAGTTTAAGGAAAATGTGTATGATGAAAAAGTATGCATGAATATCAATTTTTGCACAAAATAAACTTAGCTTTTAATTATATTTTCCATGAACTTTCTGAAGTACCTTTGAGAATACCCTCATATATAGATACATACACACCTTAATCACATCTACAAAATATACTCAGAACAACACCCAGATTAGTGTTTGATCAGCTAACTGGGTGTTACAGTATAGCTAAGTTAACACCTGAAACTCAGAAAACCAGACATCACAACCGATGACAACTAATAGCTCTCATTTGAATACATGCTTGACTTTGGCCCTGGGGTGAACTTCTCTGAAATGCTCTGGACTTAATGAAAATGTGTCAACTCATGTTAGCTTCTCTCTTTTCGGGTGGGACCCAAAACTGATTAAATGTAAAAATTGGAGTTCCTGGCTCCGGGGTTCAGCCTGGTCCAGTCCAAGATGTTGCAGGCATTTGGAAAGGAAACCATTGAGTGGAGGAGCTCTGTATTTCTCTCTGGCCTTTCAAATAAAACACACACATTCATACATAGATACATCAAATTTTAAACTAAGAAATAAGAAAGAGTTAAGAGACCACCCAGGTTTGCCTATAAGTTTGGTAGATGAGGAAGAGCTAAAGCATGTTTTGAGTCCATTCCTATTCACCCATTGTGGTTGTGACCTCTAACGCTTTTTTTTTTTTTTAATTAATTTTTTTTTGACAGGCAGAGTTAGACAATGAGAGAGAGAAAGAGAGAGAAAGGTTTTCCTTCCATTGGTTCACCTCCCAAATGGCCACTACGGCTGGCACACTGCGCCGATCCAAAGCCAGGAGCCAGGTGCTTCTCCTGGTCTCCCATGCGGGTGCAGGGCCCAAGCACTTGGGCCATCCTCCACTGCCCTCCCTGGCCACAGCAGAGAGCTGGCCTGGAAGAGGGGCAACCGGGACAGAACCTGGTGCCCCGACTGGGACTAGAACCCGGGGTGCCGGTGCCGCAGGCAGAGGATTAGCCTAGTGAGCTGCGGCGCCAGCTCTCTAACCCTTCTTGGCCAGTAGACCAGAGCTGAAGGTGCCTGAGGTCCACTCCCAGCTCAGCCTGGCAGACTCCTTCATCTCAGGAAGCCTCACTGGACACCTCTCCAGTGCAGATTCATCATCTTTGTCTTTCTTTTATGTGCGTCCATAACATTTTTAAAAAATTAAACAAGCATTGAAATAACATAAATGTATACAGCTGCTACAAGCTTGCTGTTTTCCGAAAAGCTGGAAGGGTTTACTTGTTTTCACACAAGGTGCTTTTGAAACACGAACAGCACAAATGGATTCGTAATCCCATCAGAAGAGGGTCAGTGAGTTTGCCCTGGAGCAGTGCTGTGTGTTCCGAGTCAGAGGCGACCCGCAGGTCCTGTGCTCTCTGGAGGTGACGTGGGTGGCCCTGACACTTGCTGTAGAGGTTCTTGCTTTGCTAAATAAAAAGAAAACCCTCTGGGCCTACTGGGCTTGCAAGGTTTTTACCTGAATTCGGTCTCCAGGAGTATACAGCCCATGCTCTCTTCTTGTTTCTGATAGTCACTAAAGAGAGAGACTTCTAAGTTGCCCAAAGGCTCAGGACACTGTTCTCGAACAGGAGTTTTCTTGGTGCAAGAAAACCGAGCCGCCTCAGCATTGCTTGCTTTTCTCTGACGCTCTGAATGAACTCTGACACCACCGCAGTGTGGTTTCAGTCCAGATACTCCTGGAGGCCTTGACAGAAAACAACCTTCGCTGCATCTAAAAGATAGAATATTGTAAAATGTGACCTGTTCACGTCTTACACTAAGTGCTGTAAGAAAGTAAAAATAAAGTATGCAATTGGAAATGAGTTTGAGAGCATTTTCTAATGGTTTAACATTAGACAGTGCACTTGGTGCCTCTGAGTCTCCATTGTGTCGTATAATATGGTAATAAAAATAATATCTATGTCTGAGTATTGAGATAATCTTATAATGATGTACATGAGAGATTTGTAAACTTCACTTGGGAGATAAGCGCAGTTCTCTGACAATTGTAAGCTCTTAGGAAAACAGAACTCACTACAAAAGAAGCAGATGTTGTTTGAGAGAACTGAATCACAACAATATCTCCTTAAAATGAAATCACGATTTCTCAGACAGAGCAACATAAATCCACAAGTGTTTATCTCCAGAACCAGGGAAGTGGGAAAGGATTATCAGTCCTTTGTGCAAACAATGTCTGGTTTCAGGCGCAGAATAGTGCTGAAGTGTGGGTTTCCCGTGTCTGCTCCTCCAGGCAGAGGGAGAGGATCCGGGAGAGGCGCAGTGTGGGAGGAAGGCTGAGGACTGCTTTTCCATGGGGGGCGGGGAGGACGTGGAGGTGGGATCGCTGCAGACCACTGGTGCGCAGACTTCAGGAAATGTCAAGACGCACAATGGAACCCTCCCAGTACAGATAGCATCTGTTTCTCCAGCTGCTCCTCAGCCTGAAATCAAAAGGAAAACAACGTGGCGGCAGGAAAGGATCAGTTTAGGAAAGATTAGATTCCAGTCCAGGAGCCGTAGAATCCACAGGAAGTTCCTGCCTGTGGTCTCGATTCAGAACTAGAAAGGGGATCCAGTTGAGAACATCAGCTTGGCTGGCGCTGCAGCTCACTAGGCTAGTCCTCTGCCTATGGTGCCAGCACACCGGGTTCTAGTCCTGGTCTTTTGTCCCGGTTGCTCCTCTTCCAGGCCAGCTCTCTGCTGTGGCCGGGGAAGGCAGTGGAGGATGGCCCAAGTCCTTGGGCCCTGCACCCCATGGGAGACCAGGATAAGTACCTGGCTCCTGGCTTCGGATCGGCACAGCGCTGGCCGTAGCGGCCATTTGGGAGGTGAACCAACGGAAGGAAGACCTTTCTCTCTGTCTCTCTCACTGTCTAACTCTGCCTATAAAAAAAAAAAAAAAAAAAAAAAAAAAAAAAAAAACCAAAAACAAACAAAAAACAAAAAAAAAACCATTAGCTCCATAGTTGCTGTAGCCCGGCCCAGACTGGCCACGCTCCCCTAGGGACAGGACTGTGCTACATAAGGACTTGCAGTAACTGCCATTGTGGCTGTCCTGGTCCTGAAAGCAAGGACTCGAAGGTCATCCTTGGTGGCACCTGTCACGTTGCAGTTCTCGAATGTGTCTGCCTCCCTTCATTGCCCCCTCTGCCTTCCCAGCCTCAGCCCCACGGGGCGGCTGCCTCCTCAACAGGAGGTCTGTCATCTCTATTGTGACATCTGGAATCCTCCTGCTAGACGCTGAGCACGCACCTCTGTTTGAAACCGTCAGTGGTCTCCCGTTCTGCTCAGAATCAATGCCACATCTCACGGCCGCAAGGCCAGGTGTTCCTGGTGCTCCCTGCCTCTCCAGCCTCACCGTCGGCACCCACCGGACTCTGACTCTGCTTGACCATTGCAAGTCCTGGACATCGGCACCTCCTCTCTGCTTCTTCATCCCGCCTCGGCGAAGGCTCCCTCTGTCTCTCTTCCTTTCCTTCTTCAGGTTTCAGGTTGAACGGATGCCTCATCGCACAGATAACCCCCGCACACGTGTGTGCCCTCTGCTCTTCTCTGTCACAGCCCTTGCTCTCCCTGCTTCCTAGCAACTGTCACAGTGTGTCCAGTGATAGATGTATGCAGCTGTGTTTTCACTGATCCCTTCCTACCCACGACGGATGTCATGGAGGCAAGGACTATACGGTTGTGTTCACAGTTTTATACTCAGCACATGGCACAGTGCCTGGATTACACAGTTGTTGAGTGAAAAAAAGGATTAGATCTTGAATAGGTTGTCGTAATGATGAGTCATTCCTCTGTGACAGCACTAGCACTTGAAATCTTGTTTTTCTTTTTTTATTATTATTGGATTGCTCCACTCCTGTCTCACAAAAGGCTAAATACCTTCTTCAAATTTTGAGACTGACAATATATAATGTTGGAATTTTTTTACAAGTCCATCTTCTTAGTAGACAGCAAACTACCAGAGACTATAGACAGAGTTTTGTTTTTCTTTGGATAACTAACATGTGACAAAGAAGAAGCAGTTAACAAATGTGTATGCAGTGGCTTTTACCTTTTAGCTCCTATAAAGGAGATGGTAAAATTCGTAAAAATTAACCATGTCTTAATTTTTAAAAGTCACTAATCTGCTTGATTCTTGCATTATACAAATTTTAGACAAGACAGGAACAAAATACTCTGTCAATGGGAAACAGCCTTGTTCTTGTAGAGAAAATTAGGGTAAATAAAATTTCAAACATAGTACATTTTCTTATACTATACTTGCTTTCATGTATGTGGTGTTGATGTTAAGGTGGCCCTCATGTTTCCTGTAGGCGAGAGCATGCAGTTAAAAACAATTCTGGAATCAGAATTCCTAAGGTAAAGTCAAACCAGCTCACCTACTGACAATATGACCTTGGCTAAGTTCACATTCTCTTCATCATACAGTTTCTTCATCTGTGAAATGAGGATACTCATAATACTGACTTTGCTGATTCCTTCTGAGGTAGCCTTTGAGCTGAACTTTCAGTAATGGAAAAAATGTAGGTAAGATGGACAAGGGAAGCAGGCAGGGACTCTAAAGTCACAAGACAACGAAGACGTTTTGTAGACAAGGTGCAGATATGAATGCAGGAGGAGGCGTGGTATGAACAGACATTGGCAGTTGAGAGTGTTGAAGGCACAGACAGGTTGTAGACTTCACGAAAGAGACTAAAAGGACCTGGGTTGTTTGAGAGTGGATTTGGCAGGTTTGGAACTTCAGGGTGAGTATAGTAAGCCAGTATTGTTTTTTATGTTCATTCATCCATCTGCTAACAGTAACAAACTAATATCCTCTATATTTATTTTCCTTGCGTCGTGCTTTGTCTTTTGCATGGAACGTATTTTACTCTTCGCTCCAGGGGCAGCTCTGTGACTCAGGATATTTTTCCCATGGCCTCTGAGATGGGTTCAGAACTGACATGTGATCCAAAAAGTTAATGAAAGGCAATGGGACTTTGGTGGATACCAGTACCGGGCACAGCGTCCCTCCTGCCAGACCGAAGGAGGAGGCTGTAGGCCTGGCATTGCTGACTGAGAAGCCCTCAGACCTGCAGGCCTTGAATTTTACACATACCTCGGTCGTTAAATACCCTGCCTCCACTGGATTTTCTGCCTCTGTGACAGAAAGAATCTTGATTGACACTGCAGTGACAGAATAAAGCTCAAGGCCAAGGATGTAAGAATAACTGTAAGAAGAGACAGAGGTGAAATCTGGTATGTGGGAAAGGGGGACTTGGAGAGGACAGTGGGCACTGTCCTTCCTGATGGTTGAGACACTCAGCAGCATCACTGAACAACATGATGCCCCACCCATGGGACTCCTACCTGGAGGCTTCATAGGAGTTTAAGAATATTAAATACACAGATAAATTTCCATTTGATTATAAAATGCCATCTTCACTTTTCTACCTCCTCCAAATTATCAGATACAACGTTAATTCAGGAACAGGCATACTCAGTTACTCATGCACATTCTAAAACAGTACTTACAATCTCAGGAAGTTTAAGTGAAAGAAGGTAAGCTATCATAACTGAAAATAGACCCATCCAACTCATAAAGACTAACTCGTTTGGCGAGGAATACATGTAATTGGTAGACAGCAAATTGTTGTTGATGAATGATAACAGCTAACACTTATAAAGCATTATACTCTAAGTCCTTAAACTGTTTCTCTTCCATATTTGCACTTTTATTATTTATTTGCAAGGCAGAAAGAAAGAGATAGCACAGACCCATCCACGTGTTCACTCCCAAACACTCACAATGGCTGGGGATGAATGAGGGATGGAGCTAGAAGCTTGAAACAAATCCAGCTCTCCCACGTGGACAGCAAGAACACAGTTATTTGAGCCACCAGTAC